>NC_135234.1:192499035-192811785 GCF_051348905.1 Ranitomeya variabilis | reverse complement strand
CAAATTTAAATTAGAGCCAAGTGGAGCATTACCAGGATCCTACCCAGATCTGCAGGAAAACTGACGAGACGATTCTGTATTAAAAAGCAACGTGTTGTATAAAGTGTATATAAATATACCTATATATATTATACTGGCTTTCCGTCACATAAGGTCTCATTTTAATCCCACAGTAGTTGTTCTAAGTCACCTTCAGCCGGCTATAAATCCCTGCTGACTCATTACAATAGATGACCAACCTGAAATCCCACAGCCTGCATCCTGAAATTCACAAGGAATTTAGAAGTTCAAAGAGAAGGCCCATACTATTTTAGACTGTTCCTATTAGCAATTCATTAAAGGGGTTGTCCACTACTAATGTTTTGCCCCCATAAAATAATAAAGCCAGTACTCCCCTCCCGTGCCAACGCCATTCCTGCAGTGTCAACACTGGAGCTCATGAACTTCCTCTTAATGCTCAATTCGACAGGGACAGCGAAGCCAGCGCGGAGTGGGCTCCAGCATCACAACAACCAAATGGGGCCCCGGAAAGAACGCGTGCCGACACCTCCGGAATGGCGCCGGCATGGGAGGCAAGTATAAGTTTATTATTTTATTGGTGCCAAGCAAGGGGTATGTCAAGAAGTTGCCCAAGTAGTTGACAACTTCTTTAAGGAACTGCTATTTATGCCATATGAATTATTTATCTAAAAGATTTCTAAGCCAATGACTACTATAAATGACTGGTAAAGGTTTTGGCATGACTTAATCTATTCAGATGAAATGAGTACATTTTTTTTCACGAATGAATGGAGAAAATGGACAAACAATACTGGTCAACGTGACCGATGAACTATTAAAAAAAAGAAGACAAAAAGAGGGTAACCGTAGTAAAAGATGGCTATCTGATCATATGAAGTAGACTAACACTTCAACAATGACAGCCTAAAGTAAAATAATACCAAAAAATATAAGTCTGTATGTCAATTAAAGTAGCCTTTTTTGGTCTTAAGTCTGCCTTAAAACAAATCCATCCAAAAGTCATCTATTTCATTCTAAAAATTATATTAGATCCATGTCATCTGCATGCTCCCAAAACTGTGCAGTCGGTAAAACTCAGATTCTGACTCCTTTGTTTTCCACACTACAACTCCGACACCTTCATAGATGGCCAATTATTAGTAATATCAAATTAACTGTAGTGAAAAAGATTTTTTTTTTTTTTAATAGGGGCCTTAGACTGCGAAAAACAAAATATAATTATACTATTAACATTTGTAAACTTGTCAAGATTTCTGAAGAAGGTAAAAAATTATCCAATATTCACAACTAATAGTACCGTAGTTTTTCTTTTATCTGGAGTTGGTACATTTTCATCAGATCCACCCAAATCGCCACGGCCCCGCATGCATCCTAAGTATAATGGATCATTCACAAGTGAATTATTGCCACCTAACTTTTTTTTTTCTTTTATTAGCGAAACTTTTAGTTCACTAGATTAATATAGAGCAGCAAACAAAAACTGCTTTAAAGGCAGTCATCCAGCTCTCATCTCTGCTTTTTTTTTTCCCCCACTTTCTTTGTCAAGGTTATGAATTATTTTCGAGCCACGTTTTATTACAAGGAAAAGAGGAATTCATAAATCTGAAATAAACAATTTATATACTTTACATTAACCTGTCTCTGCCGTATAGAAAATTGTGACAAAGAAAAAAAGAGAAAAGAAGGTTATTTTGCTGCAGTAATTTAGAATCCAACCGGTTTATATCATATGCTAGTCACTGAGTAACACTGGGGGGTTAATAGAGGTAGCAGAGACTAAACTGGCGCAGACTGCTTCCCTGGAAAAGTCGGACTTCTAGTGAAGTGAAGATCAGCCCACACACATTAGGTAAAAGTGCCCGCTACTTAACAAGCAGAGCTGCTCCGCATCACCCAGCTGCATACAGCAGATCTGGCACTCCGGAGCGTGGTGACAGGAACTAGCGGGCTGACATTTCTCCTACTATCCCCAGTAAAGTATACATTATTTAAAAGTGCGCTGAGCAGGCATGAAAGAGACTTGTCATCGCTTATGTTCCTTCTGGAGATGGGAAGACAACACAATTATGCACAACGCTCCACATGTCTGACTTCACAACGTGGCGTAAACGGCGAGCGCCGGAAACCAATGCAGACTGGAAGATTGGGATTACCAATAATGCCAAACTACCAAGCATTACAAAACCTGGTACTTTCACATGCTGAAACAGCGAGCCACAGTGCAATGACTGGCAGCCAAAATCATGCTATTTGATAGGGTCAAGCCCAAGTTGGAGATGTCTTTGGACTTCGGTTGTGGTGCACGTTCCCCCAGAGGAGAGGCCGACTCACTTGTATGATCCATTAGTATTAAAATCCCTCATTCAAGAGTTCATAAGATGCTGTATTTCAGGATTTCAACTGGCCACCAAACTACTATTCAGTACCCCCTTTTGGAAAGCGATTCCTAGACCTGTACATTACATACGCTTAATATTTTATATGCTTAAAAGGGAATCAGTCAGCAGGTTTTTGCTACCTCGGAGAGCAGCTTACAGTAGGAAAAGAAACGCTGAATCCAGCAATGTATCACTTACTTTACTGGGTGCAGCAGTTGTCATACAGTTTTTAGATGTACCAGCTCACACCACAGCTCTCTGTGTACGTTGTATATTGAAAGTAAGCTGCTAATCAGCACTGGGGGTGGAGTCGGACTAGGTCTCATGTGGGCAGCTAGTCCGGGCACTGATAATCTGATAAAATACTCATTGTATTGAAACAGCAGCACACAACCTAATAAGTGACATATCACTGAATTCAGTCTCACAGCCCCTACCTCATGCTGCCTCAGATTACATAGCAAAAAAAAAAAACTGCTGACAGATTGCTTTTAAAATACATTTATATTCATAGAGAAGTGCCATTCCTAAAGAATCTATAGCAGAATGAGCCTCCGATAACACAGAATATACATTTTGGACAGCCAGAGATCACCCATCACACACTAGCTCATGTCTGTAAGGTTCCTTCTACGCTGCACCATGCCTTCCATTGAAAGCAAACTCCAGGAAAGCTCCCAATCTACATTTAAAAAAAAAAAATGCTTACCATAAACTTCCAAAAAAACAGGATGAACTACTTTTTGGAATAAAGTTCATGATACAAGTGCCTACTGCATTAATCCATACAGATAAATGCTGGCTTTACTCTACACTCCTACGGATGTAATTGACATCTAGAGGAGGCAAGAGAGTGGCAGCAGCTCTCCTTTCCTCCGAATGCCTTGATTTGAAGGAGGCGAGAGTAACGCAAGCGCTGAATGGCTGCCGGGATGACATGACTACGGGAAAGCCAACACCACCGGCACTGGAGCGAAGTATAAGTGTTCTTTTACTGGGGGGAAAAAGTGATCCAGAAGGGGTTGTTCAGGGAATGGACAATCCCTTTTTATTCCTAACAATAAGAATTCTTCTACTGTAGTGAGGAATGCATTAACAATGTGACATAGTAATAATAAAGCCAACAACACCAAACTCCCTGCCTTTTACAACGTGATATAAAGAAGTAAAGCTAATGGAAAAGATAAAGGCACTTGGGGCACGCAGATATGAAAAATTGATTCCGGAAGGTTAACAGGTTTCTCGTACTCTTCCATGCAGGAACTGCACGCAGCTTTTAAAACAAATTCTGGCAGCAAACCCCCTTTAAGAGTCCAAAATCCACAGTTACATAAGCCAGGCCAGTTCTGACATACAACAGCTGCCGTCAAACTAAAGCAGCATTTATGACTTGTCAAAAGCCAGAGGAACAAAGGTGGTTGGGCTAATGCACACCCAGTTCTGCTAGGTCATCTGCCAATGTTGTGGAAACAGATCATTCACATAGCATTTTTAGGCTGAAAGAGAATAAAAGTTCAGTATTGTACAATGTACTTTACTAAGGTCACCTTCTGAAGAATGCCACGGTGCTTTGCTAGAGCATTGGAAAGTCTCCAGAATTCTCAGCGCCTCGGCATTAAAAAGAGATACTATCGGTTTTTGCTATAATACATGATGTTAAACTATTCAGCTTTTAAAATGTTTAAAACTGTGACATCCTCACAGTCCTTTCTGCTTTTTTTCAGGAACAGGGTCAGCTCTTATTGAACAGTGTCGCCTCTTATTGAACAGTGCTGGAGTGTGAAAAGACATTCCCCACAGACACATGGGAAGGAGGCATTCAATCAGCAATTTATTCATACATTTCCAGGAGGAATAACAGAGAAAACATGCAACAGAGAATGCCAAGATGCTTTCAGATATATAATTAATGGGGAATTCTTTTATTAAAATGGACATGTCAGAAGAGTTTCAATTATACAATTCCAGTTATTTCACTATTATATAAAATAAAACATTTTGCTAAGTTCAGAATCTGCACTAACAGATGGAAAGCCTCAGATCAGAATGTGGACTTTGAAAAGGGGTCGTTTTTTAGGTCCTAGTAGTGATGAGCGAGTGTACTCGTTGCTCGGGTGATCTCCGAGTATTTGTTAGTGTTCGGAGATTTAGTTTTCATCACGGCAGCTGAATGCTTTACAGCTATTAGCCAGGCTGAGTACATGTGGGGGCTGCCTGGTTGCTAGGTAACCCCCACATGTAATCAAGCTGTCTAGTAGCTGTAAATCATTCAGCTGCCGCGATTAAAACTAACTCTCCGAACACTAACAAATACTCGGAGACCACCCGAGCGTGCTCCGGAAAACCCGAGCAATGAGTACACTCGCTCATCACTAGTCCCTAGTGTTTCTCTGCTACAAGTTTTATCCCCCCTGCCACTTTCCTCTTTTTTTAGAGGCTATGTAATGTTGTTTTATTCAATTGTGTGTATGCTCCCTTCTTGCTGTCACCATGTACCCTACTGTTATGAGTAAAGGCATTTTTATTACCATATACCACTGTCCACTTTTTGGGGTTCCTCTGTTTTTAGTTTCTGATTAGTCTATCCGATCCATCCATGCAGACATTCATCTATTTACGATGAGGCTGACACTGTTAAGGAATTAGGCTGGTTTCACACTTGCGTTTTGATCTGCAGAGTTTTCGCGCTAAAAAACGCATGCGTTTTTTTTCTATACTTAACATTAAAAAACGCATGCGTTTTTTTAGCATGCGTTTTGACACGTTTTCGGCAACACATGCGTTTTTTTGACGCGTGCGTTCAGTTGCAGAAATGCAACCTGCAGTAATTTCTAGCGGCGTTTTTTTGCCGCAAAAAACCGCATGCGTTTATTCGCGGCAAAAAAATGTATTGCTGTCTATGTAAACGCATGCGTTTTTATAGAAAAACACAAGAAAACACAAAAAAAACAACAACAAAACCCTAACCCTTGGGTTACTAGGGATCCTAACCCTAAGGTTAGGATTCCTAGTAACCCTAGGGATCCTAACCCTAGGGATCCTAACCCTAACCCTTAGGGTTAGGATCCTCCTAACCCTTAGGGTTAGGGTTAGGATCCCTAGGGTAATGGTTAAGGTTAGGGTTAGGATCCCAAGAGTTATGGTTAGGGTTAGGGTTTAGATCCCTAGGGTTATGGTTAGGGTTAGGGTTTGGATCCCTTTATCACCTTGATGGTGGGGGGTGGCTTATCAGTGACCTGGTGACCAGGACATTCTTCTAATAAAAAGCTTCCCCTAACCCTAGGGATCCTAACCCTAGCTAATTCTATTAATAGTGGATTTTCTAGTTGATTTTGATGATTGGCAGCTGTCACACACTTCTCAGCATGTGTTTCAAAAACGGAAACGCATGTAAACGCGTCAAAACGCCGCGGTTTTTTTTCTGCATGCAAAAACGCATGCGTCTAAAAAACGCAGAGTTTGCATGCGTTTTTTCACCACCTGCGTTTTTTTTTAAAACGCTGCAGATCAAAACGCAAGTGTGAAACCAGCCTTATCGGTACTAATATAGATGTATTGTACCTGCTTGCCCTTTACAACATTTGCTCAATGAGTATCTATATAGTATAGTATAGCGAGTATCATCAACCTATAAGGCCCAGAGGCCAGAGAGAAAACTGCAGGATTTCAGTTATTTTGTAACATAGAAAATTATAAAAATAAAAAAACTAAAAATAAAAAAAAACTAACATTAAAAAGTACGGTAAGTCATTTTCTGGTAACACGATCTTTAAAGCCTTATTCTGTACACTAGGTGTACAACAAGTCCTGCAATACTCAGTAATGGGAGAATAATCAGGCTGGCCGCCTCTGCTGTATCACCATGAGAGAGCAGAAGCAGAGTTATTTAGTGGATATGAGAACACATCACAGGAATATAAAGTGAAGGAGAAAACTAACAATTTAATGCACTGCTGAGCAAAGAGAAATACCACACCACAATCATACGAGCAGATCTGCATGCTAATGGGGTGCAAAGCTTACTACATATGCACCGCCAATACTCGGAATGCCAAAAACGCACAAACTAAATTATTACTGTACCTCAATGGATACTGAAATGTTACATGCCCTTACTACAGAGCTACGCGCCACAACCCAAATGAGCACAATAGTGCATACAAAGGTTACCAAGCCCATAATGGCTCTTTATAAAACCACCCTTTTCAACCTTTTCACCCTTTTCTCCCATATGTTCAATGTCTATTATTCTGCATTTTATGGATGAATAAAAATACATTAACAATAAAAAGTAGTACTTGGAATTTGCTATCTAGTCTATTACCTGACCAGATTGCAATAACTATAAAAAGAAAATAAGGCTTGTAATTGACTATATGGAAAAGGCGCGAGTCTTTAATTGGAAGGCATAAATGGTAAGGGTCTGCAAATTGTATAGATTAACGGGACTTAAATTATCAGTAACTGAATAGTAACCTATATCGTCATAATTACTAGACTTTATTTTATAGCTACAAATTCTCTCAATTTTACATGACACTTAATTGCATTTATTTCTAGTTAAGTGGTCTCTGTACTATTAGGCAACCAAAAAATGTGCAGAATAGGAAACTTGCAAATTAATTCAGAGAAAAATTAAGTTGCCTCACCCCTTGAAAATCATTACAAAATGTCTGCCGATATGTGCATCCCTTCTGTCTAACTTGCGGTCCACTGCCTTTTGTCTAGTGTCAATCCATCTTCAGCAGCAGAGCCACCGAGACAAATTGCAAAAGGGGCACAGGTCTGGGTCTCTCCCAGTGGCGGATGCAGACAGAACTGGGCCCCTGTGCAAGAAAATATGGGCCCTTTGCAGCACCAAAAGCCCATCATAAAGCACAATTTCACCTGCTTTGGCTCCCTTACCTCTCGGACCCCTGTGCAGCTGCACAAGTTGCACCAATGATATGACTGGCCCTGGTCTCTCTTGTTAAAGGGACTGTCCACTGCTCAAACAACTCCTTCTCAATTAGTAAATTCCCCCCTACAAAATAAAAACAGCCTGTACTCACATCTGGTGACAGCAATGTCGCCAGCCAGATGTCCAGTAGTATCAACAACATTCAACTCCCCCTGACGAAGGCACGCCGCCGAAACGCACGTAGGGGTCGTGGCACCATCCTCTGAGTGTTTTGGTAATGTACCGTATTTCAATTATGTTCTGGTCTGTCTGTCATGCTGCTGTCAATCCGCTCTTTGTAGCCCTATGTAGTGTGTAGCGATTTATGCCACAGTGGCTCTAATACTATGGTTAATACAGTGACGGTTTGACTTTAATCACTACTTGCAGTCTTTCCCTTTTTATTATTTGAGGTCATTTATAACATGATGTATTAGTCCAGTTACTTTTTTTCGGTATTGACATACACTCAGAGTGGTGCCACTAACTTTTGTTGGCTCACCACTGTAACACACATGTGGCTACCAGGTGTGTTCTTTTAGATCTGTAATGTGTTTGATAGGGAGTATATCCCTTGTGTTTTGTTTTTTCTTGTAATAAAGATTACTCTATGAATTGTTCATTATACGCATTTTTCTTTATATGATTTCAACATTCAACCAATCAGAGGCCATTGAAGGGCTGCTTCACTCTCATTTCCTTCAAATGTAACAGACAATTAGAGGGGGTCAGAAACTAGCCACAGAGATCACTTCTTCCGGTGTCAGTTTTGTCTGAAGTAAGAATGAAGCAGATGCCGATTGGTGGAAGGGCTCACATGAGGTAATGTCACATGAGGTAATGTCACATGAGGTAATGTCACATGAGGTAATGTCACATGAGGTAATGTCACATGAGCCCAAGGGAAGACCCGACAACGTAATTGCTGGAGCGGAAACAGCACCGAAGGTGAATGCAAGCTGTTTTTATTTTAAATTGGGGAATATAGTAATTGAGAAGTGGATGTTTTAGTAGTGGACAACCCCTATAAACTGCAAACAGGCTTAATAGAGACTGGATTTCAATTTGGATAAGGAAAGCTCTGTCAAAAATAATGCATACTAGCTGAAGAACCCGATGCTGCCCGGGCATAGTAACTAACTGTGGTTAGCTGTAGCACCTCACTGCTCTCATTTTCCCATCACACCTCATTTTCCCCCCTAACACCTGTCATTTTCCGATCACTCCACTATTTTCCCCCATTCCTCATTTTGCACGCACCTCTTCATTTTCACCTCACACCTCTCATTTTCGATACATACACACACACTCAACTATATATATATAAATTAAAATTAGAATCGGAAGTTGTCACTCGATTCCTGTAGTCCAAACCATGGGCAGTATAAATGAGAGCCTGGGTGCACAAATTCAGCTAGGTATGTTCTTTTCTGAAGCGCTACAGTGTAAAAGAAGTGCCGCCCCAGGGGAGGCACCAGACTAGTCTCATCTCTGGCTATGGTCCCTGACCAGATCTTCAATCTATATCTCTTCTAACATGCTCTAGAATTAGATAGAAGTGCCACCCCGGGGGCAGTGCCAGATTAGTCTAGTCTCTGACAGGATCTTCTGCCTACTCTAAAACACTCCAGCATTAGAGAAGATGGTTAGACGTGCCCCCCAAGGTAGTGCCGGATTAGTCTAGTTTCTGACCGTATCTTCTATCCATATGTTTTCTGAAATGCTCCAGCGTTAGAAGATGGTTAGAAGTGCCCCCCCAGGGCAGTGCCGGATTAGTCTAGTCTCTGACTATCACCTATTCATATGTTCTCTGAAACGCTCCAGCATTAGAAGATAGTTAGAAGTGCCACCCCGAGGGCAGTGCCGGATCAGTCTAGTCTCTGACAAGATCTTCTATCCATATATTCTCCAAAACGCTCCAGGGTTAGAAGATGGTTAGACGTGCCGCTCTGGGGGGGGGGGGGCAGCACCAATCTCGTCTAGTCTGACTGGATTTTCTAACTATATCTTCTCTGAAATACCAGAGCAGCATGGATAGACTGACAAGTTCCCTTTCATTTGTCATTGGGCATGAGGGCAGAAAGACCATGCTCTTCTACACTTTTTGTGTGAAAGAACTGGAAAGATTTGAAATTCATCTTAATTTTATAGGACAAATACTATAAATAAAAGCGGGAAAACAAATTCCAATAGCGCAACTGTAAGCGATTAGAAAAAGAAAAGCCACTCATTACTGTCTGATACCGCAGTACACCCCATTGCCGAGTGGTACCATTTTTGGGCAACAGAATCAGATTTTTGTTTAAAATTTTATTACAAATATATGTTGTCAATTATTATTAATAATAAAAAACAACGTGGACAATTATGAGATTTAAATTTACACATCAAAATTCTCACAGACCAGCCCAAATATTTGATCAAATGTGAACTAATATTGGTTAGTCAGATATCAGTTAGTCAAGGCTTTATAATTTAGTACCTTGCCCATAGTGTATTTACAAGAAAGAAAATATACTAATAAATACATATTAACCTAGCCCAATATACATAGATCATTGTGATGTGCACATCATATTCTATCAAGACACACCATATGGTATCGGGCCTCCTGATGAGCCAAAAAGGCAAAATGTGTTGAGGCAATGGAAGGCGGGTGGCATTTCTCCAGGTAAGTACCTTGACATCTAATTACATATTTGCTAATCTAGAGATGTTACTTTGTATTGATCTATGAAAATTGGGATAGGTTTATATGTATCTATCAGTATATTTTCTTTGTTATAAATACACTATGGACAAGGTACTACTAAATCATATACCGTACCTTGATATATAACTAACCGACTTTAGTTGGCCTGTGAGAATTTTGGTATTCTGGTATATATGAAAGCAACCAATGCTATGTGTACTTGTATGTATTTAATTCACCTTGGGGTATAGGGTACCTTTAGGTTTCAGGTGTGGCATATGTCTAGAATCAGTGGTTCCCTTAGTGTGCATGGGGACAATAGATCGGCTATAGGGTGCATCTAGGGAATCCTAGGGGTAGACAAAACGTTCCGCTCTAGGGTGCCAACCTCTGCCGGGAGGAAGGAAAAAGCATAGGCACAACACTAGGGATTCCTAGTACAGACCAAGCTTGTTTGTTTTTTCACAGTGTGTTTTTTGTGGTGTGTATGTACCACAGGATGGTGGGTTTTCAAGGAATTTAAATAAAGATCGTATCTTTTACTTGGGTTCGTATATGATTTCCTAACCAACATCAAACCAATACAGAAACTTTTCCTCTGCTCTGGTGACGGGGAGTCACTGCTGAAAAGTGCTGACTGACAGCCGGCTCCCTGCAGTTAAGTAGCAGGAAGCCAGTTGTCAATCAGCATGACATTGGCAGAGCGGAAGAGAAGCTGCTCTGTTGATGGGACGTCACCGGACGTCAGCAGGAATGGTCCGTGACTACTTTGAACCCCAGTGATTGGCACCAGGCAGGACAGGCAGGTAGTTAGCAATCAGCTGCCTGTAACATCTTGGCCTCAGAGGAAAAATAAGGAAATACCCGGAAAACTCTTAAATATTTGATGCATAGGCCCCACTGATTATGATTACTATAGTGGTCCCAAGTGTGGTGTGTGTCCTACTACCTTGCACACTCACAATGGAGAGGACTTGTATGGCGTGCTGGTCAAGCATGTGAACAGGTGCTAAACGATCCAGAAAAAACACCTTTAATAAAGCAGATTTTTCAATGGGAGCAGTAAAGATCATTTGTCTTTAAGAACATATCGAAACTCTCTATGGCATAAAAATGATATTACCCATGATTGGCCTATCCCATGCAAGCCTCAATGAGCACCAGCGGTGAACAATCCCTGCAATCTCGGAATAGAGAACTCAAGTTTTATTAAGTTGCAGATAAGCATTCAATCGACATTTCAGCACAAAGAACGCAGCTTAATCTGAAAGATTGCTTCTCGGAGCTGAAACACGGATTGATTGCTGTTTGCAGGTTAATACAATTTGAGTGATTTAGTGCAATATTTCAGTGACTGCCCCATTACAACCCCCCAAATTCAATATGCAGATACATTCACTGCCAAGCAGCAGCAGCTACATTCCCTTTATCTCTTCAGTTTATTGTGACATTTCCAGATCTAAATTTCTGATCCTTTTTCCCAAGCCATCATGATCTGTTGCTGAAATATGCCGGTTATTAGGAGAGAAAGCACTATTACCTCTTCTATATCAGTGGCAGATATAGAAGGTGGGGGACCCTATACCCAAGCCAGGAATTAAAGGGGTTGCCGAGTTTACATAAAAAGTCTGCAGTCAGTCAATGTGACTACAGACTGACAAATAGTAACATTGTGCAGTGCGCACACTGTCACGATTCCCCAGTATTCCCTGTGCAGGTGATGTGCCCACATGTATGCGATTTACATATTTGTAGTCATGTGCTAACTAGTTTCACCTGTGTTCTCTCAAAAGAAGAACATTAAGAGAACCAGGAGTACAGTAGCCAGATGACTGCAAGAGTGGAAATCGCCCACCCGTACGGAAAATACAGGGGAATAGCCACAGTAAGACCATCGCACATTGTCACAATTCGACAGTCGCAGTCATATAAAATGGACTTCAGACTGTTCATTCCAGCCTAGTAAATCAATTATTATTTGAGTACATTTTCCACTTACCCAATTAAAAGCACTGCTTCACTTATAGAGACTACATCTCAGTACAGGTTCTCACCACACCACAATGTGCCCACTCTCCAAGGGCCAAGTAGTAGATGCCAGAGGCAAACATACAGCATAGTGAAGATGGACACAACTATATATACACCCCCTTAAGTCCACCATACACATTAGATGGCAGTCGGCCGTACCATAGGTCAGCCAACTGTTGGCCAGCAGCCATTTCAGCAGACCTAAAAGTGCACTGGAGACCGTATGATCGAAGTCAGAGATTGGATGTACAGGATTAATAATGACGCTACAGGTAAAATAACATTGTCAGCTTTTTTCCTCAAGTAACAGCTGATTTATGGGGGTGCCACCAGGGAGACCCTATGTAATCAAAAAACTCCAACTAATGGGCATACTGCAAAGCTGACAAGAACTTTTAATTATTGTGCCACCTGCTAGTTTGCCTTTATTCTTTCTTAAATGGCGCCTTCATTCCTGTGCAGAAGTGCAGGCAGCATATATGATATGTCAGCTCATGGCACAGGATGCCTCGTTTTTTTTGCCTTTCAACTCAATACTATTTAATGGGATTTTCTAATGACAGAAGTTGAATCTGAACTGATGGATGTAAATAAATGGCCTGAATAGAGCCAGAGACCAACTCGAAGGCACAATAATATTGGTATTCACTACTACACATAGTATTTCTTAAAATCAGGATCTGAAAAGCCTGGAAAGTACAAACCTGTGAGAGCTGAAATCAGGATCTGAAAAAGTCTGGAAAGTACAAACCTACGAGAGCATTAGCTGAACTTCTGCAATTCCAGTTTCGGCTTTTGGCACATAACACCTTACTATCTGGCCATGACGCACATTATGCTTCTATTTACAGCAGACATAACTCAAGATGTGCAGATGGTGGGCAGAAGACAGTTCATTTCTACATACAGAGCCGCCCTCTTCCCTATTAACAATAACAGTAACCCCAGACTTCCATGTCCTAAAGAAATTCGTAATGGTGCGGTTCTCTGACAACTGTCCTTACATTCACTTACCGTGAATAGTCTAATGAATCTAACATGCTCCTATCTTAAAACCACTATTCCATTTAAAGGTGTTGTTCCCATTAAATTATATTTCTTTCATGGCTGCATTTTTTTTTTTTTAAACAACAAAGTTTACACACCTTCCCCAGGTCCAAAAGAGAGTCTCTGCCGCTGCTCCCAGCGCTGACATTACATTGGAAGCCAATCTGTGTGCTCTGCTGCCCCCCGCCAACATGGACGGCATGCCCTCTTCAGAGCCACAAAGCTCACTGATTGGCAGATGCACTGTCATGAAGTCAGCGCCGCAGCCAATGTCAGACACTGGGAGCAGCAGCAGAACTCGCTGGTAAACCTGGGAAAGGCGAGTAATGCACAGTCTGCTCTTTTTCTAACAAATTGCAGCCGTGATAGAAACTTTACTAAAATCAAACAACTCCTTTAAGCTTAATTTTCAAGCAGAATACTATGATGGTACGTACAGACAATCCGGAAGTGGCAGCGCTTAGGAATCAGCAAATGTTCGGAGCATCCAAAGCGCTGCCGTCTATTGAACGCAGGCGAATCCGCATGTGTTCACTGAACTATGCAGAATCACCGAGTCCAATACGTTGTATGGGTGACATTTATCTTGTTAGACTAGCGTCTCCACAAAATATACATGCTGCGGTCTAGAGAGATGCGCCGCATGTCCGTCTCTGCAGGTGATCCACGGGCATCTCTGGATGCATAGTGGGTATAGGATTTCTTGAAATCCTATCCACTATGCTGTAACATCTGGATGCTGCGGGCTGACCGTGGGCATACTACCTGACTATACAATAAGGCAATATTCAGTAATGTTAAGGATGATTAATCCTGGTGTATGGGTTTTGTTTTATAAGACTTTGTTTTTTTGTGTTGCATAAAATGCATAAACATTCAATATAAGCAATTAAATGTCCACCAGTTTTCTAAGAAACAGTGGGCCCGCTTGATTATTTGCAATTACCGTACTGGTAATTGAAGTCCATTTTCTTTTTTCACCTTGTGTTATTCACTGAGTTCTTGTAAATGGCACACGCGGTTCATTAATTTTGGCAACAGTAAAAAAAAAAAAATACTCTATTTTTTATCTTCAACCACTTTTCCCAAAATTTTAGTGCGAAAAAAAAAAAAAAAAAAAAAGTCACAAGCTCTTTAAAAAGTCAATAAAAATAAAACAAATAAAAAAAACTTAGTGCCAAAATTTATTCCAGGCAGACACGCAACAAAAATATGCACATTTTGTGCATCTGTCTAAAACCTTTAAATTAACAAAACTGTCAAGAAAGTATAAACTTAAAAAAAGAAAGCTAACTTGAAAAATGGTATAAATCTTGTCGAGAATAAGGTGAATGAATGAAAGTAAAGAGCAAATTACTCCTGGAAATTACAGAAACAATAATGATGAATCAGGGCCATGGTTTTCTATTCCTCACTGGTTACGATATCTGCGATTAGTGAATTATAACTGAGATTTTCCATTTGGAGCCAGCAAATCTTGTGTCACTAAGATAACACTAATATGGAGTACGGCCACTAGGTAGACAGGGTGGCGTATATTAAGAGATAACAGAAACCGCATGACCACAGCAGCTCTTCCAAACAGCCGATTGGTAGGTGGGCTGGGCACACCCCCACGGATCTGACATTGATGGCCTATTCTATGCCGGCTAGAGAGTCCATATATGCAGTGCGATTTTAGGACCCGCTGCAGGACGTCAGACCAGAAATCGGCCTCCTGTATGCCTGTGAAGCGGTTTGTTTTATTTGTGTCAGGAGACCTGTGCCAGTCCGTAAAACACAATCCGTACATGGATATGAGAAGCTGTATGAAAGAAAAGCCATGAATCTCGCAATCTTGAAAAACTTTAGAGGGAATCTGTCAGTTGAGACACTGATTTCAGGGATGTGTCACTAAGTAGGCTATGTGCTGCTGTTTCAATACAATGAGTATTTCATCAACAGGAGATTATCACTGCTGGACTAGCTGGCCACCTATATATCTTGGTCCAATCATGCTGCCAGCACTGATTAGCAGCTCACTGTCAATGGACAATGTCCACAAAAAGCTGTAGTGTGGGCTGGGTTAGCTTTCTGAGCTCTGCTATTTGTTACTTTTAAAAACTCTGACTGCGTTACAACTGCTGCACAGAATAAACTACACGATACACTGCTGGAATCCGCGTCTCTTGCTCTACATTATGAGGTAGAAAAACCTGGTAACGTTCCATACAACGTGCCGCTAACATAGGTACAACGTGCGTTACTCTAATTTAAAGGCATATTGCAAACATGACCGATGCTGTGTGCAGTTCTGTGCCCTGCAGACAGGTGCAAAGGCCTCCTGCTATTTACATCTGCTACACAAGTCCGTTAAATGGAAAATGACCCATGGGAGCTGCATACACGCTCGTCCGGCCATTTTACTTTTTGCCACAGCAGTCCTAAGCTGAAGCTTTTTATGCACATATTCTGCATCCTGAAATCAGACAGAGATGATGGCCTCTATGGGTTATAGCTGATACCATAGTCCTCAAAATGGTCCCTCAAGACTTATGAACGCCACTGAAGACATTCTCATAATGAACAAGCAGAGCATTTGGCAACACTTTACATATTCTTCACACGCCTGAATGGCCTCGTAACGTATCTACATAGTTTTTTGCCCAAGAGTAAAACGATACAAAAGGATCCATTATATTTACATAAAAAAAAAATCTCTTCTTCAACTTAGCTGCTGACGGGAAAAAATGGAATGACTCTAGAAAGCCTTCAGGTGCTTACTCTGAGCAGTCCGCGGAAAGGAAGAAGGGGGGTTTTAGTTAAATATGTTAATTAATTGAAATGACTTCCACACATCAATACCTTATCCATTTCATCATTATAGACTGCCACAGGCCTGTTCAAGTGTAATCAATATCCACATTTAAAAAACAATCTCCTGACATATTTAATCTTTGTTAATATAATCTCTAAAAGTGGACTAAAAAATAAGTTTCATGTGTGATGACACGTGGACATCATGGAGTTTCCTAAAAAGTCAAAACTCATAATGGCGATACAACTGTGGTTAATATGGTTGTGCCGCCGTAAAGAGTAAACAGTTATATGCAGGGGGGTCAGAACGCAAGGAGGAATTCTAACGGAAATTACAATTATATGGACAAGTTTATTATTTAGCATATTAGTCGGTATTAAATTACTTCCCTGCCTTCCTTTGCCATGGAATGGACTAAGCACTCATCATCGGCCCTGGCCCATTCCACACCAATGGAAAGGTAGAAGAGGCATGGCTTAGATATTTCCAAGGTGCTGCCCATTCCTCTGCAACAACTATTTTGGAAAAGAAGAGAATGGGTCGGAGATCTGGCAGAAGATGGCAGCAGACTGAATGCTAAACATGAGAGAAATAAGGTTACTTTAGTATCTGTCCAGTCCAGAATGGACCTCATGCATTCGAGAAGCAGCTTCTTATATAAATTGTCCATATGGACCACTCAGCTTTGAAGCACATTGTTGATCTGCCTGGCTACTGTTAGAACGGTTTGACACCATCTGGACAACCAACATTTTTTTCAATCAAGACCCCAAATATAAAGTAAATCTGTGGAAATTCACATCCCGCCATGACACTGTTCCAGCAATGTCGGCGCCACTATTCCTGAAGAGTCATGTGACACTGTTGTCTACCATGCCGGCTGCAGCCAATTTAGCAGCCACTGATCAGCTGCAGCCTTTACTAATTTGTAAAAGTGGACATCTGTCTGGATGGGGTATTGATGAGCTGCAGCCAAAAGTGGCTGCTCATTGGCTACATCTGGCACATGACAGTGGTCATCACTTCCCCAGACCAACAATGACGCTGCGAAGGGCGAGTATCGACTATTTTTATTTTAATAGTTTCCTGAATTATGACAGGTAACCTGTCACCAAGAAAATTAAATCCAATATGCAAGCAGTCTGCTAACACAGGGGAAGTGGAGTGATATGTAATTTTGTATAACCTGTGTTTTAATCATTTACATGATATGCAGATACATACATAGAAAGATACATACATGCACACATACATAGAAAGCTGTCAGTCACTGATAGGACCGCCCACTGGACCAAAAATCCCAGAAAGAGCAGATGACTTAATGATTAAAACACAGGTTATACTGAGACACTTCTCCCAAAACTATATATCAATCTACTCATCTCACCTGGCTCTATAGCATGGTGCCTGCAGAGTAGACTGCATCTTCATGGTGACAGGTTCCCTTTAAGAAGGGGTGGTCCAGTAGTTTTCAAACCTCTAATATCTCTTATTATTTTTTTGTTGTTAGCATTAGTTTTCTGCAAGATGCAATAATTGAGAAAAATATATCACAATAAAGGTATACTACAGAATGAAATTCACAAAATCCGTATGACACACTCCTGTCTGTGAGTTAACCTTCAAAGTGCTTGGAAATGCAATTCTGTGGGAAACAATAGCAATGCTGACATTGTAGCAGAGCACAATATCACATTCCAAATAGTTGTCCAGAAGGCAAAAAAGGCATATTCAGCCAAACGAAACCTTTCAAAAGACAAAACACAGAATGTTCTCGGGCCCTAATGTGTCATGGCACAAAAGAGACAGAGGGAAACTAGTAGTTAACCATGTAGCTATTGAATAGGAGCTGAACTGCTTTGCTTGACAATGGCCACTACACAGTGAATGGGGCAGTGCTGTTCAATGTCTACATGCAGCTGGACTGGGAGCTGAAAATATCTGATCGGTGGAGGTGCTGACGGTTGGCCCCTCACCACTCTGATATTGAGGACCTCCAGATAGATCATCAATAGCAAAAGGCTGGACAACCCCATTAAAAGTCATATATACTGCAGAGCTGTGCGGTTTCACATTTGCTATGGACCTATAGGTCCATGTGCTGTCACGTAATATTATGGAGGTTTTCTCCCCTTGGAAAAGGTCACAATTTTTTCTCTCTAAGAATTAGGCTACATTCCCACGCTATGGACCTATAGGTCCATGTGCTGTCACGTAATATTATGGAGGTTTTCTCCCCTTGGAAAAGGTCACAATTTTTTCTCTCTAAGAATTAGGCTACATTCCCACAATGAGCTTCCGATGAATATTTGATGTTGAAAAATTTCTGCAACCATTAAGTAAAACGGGTTACTTGCATTTTTTCGAAAATATGCACCCATAAAAAAAAAACTCACCAAAAACTAATAGTGGGAACGCAGCCTCAGAGATCAGAAAAACCTCCTTGTATGAAATCAGAGACATACAGAACTACAACCCGAGCCCTTAGTGTTGGCTTTGAGCAACTCCACTTATAGAGAGATATACGAGATATACTACAGCTTTTATTCCTAGGTATGTCAAACTGCTGGTAAAACAGCTAATTATTAGCCAGATATGGAAATGTCTAACTAATTTTAGTTCGGAAAGAGTAACAAAGTTAGAAACTGCATATGTTTCTATATTATAACAATTCAACACAATCGAGACAAAACTATAGCTTACAAAAACATAAAAAGATAGTCATAAAAAGATACAAAAGTACATTGTTTAAAGCCTAAATCAATTAAAAAAAAGGCCACGATTACGTCAGTCATATTAGTCTACTACTGTGGGAAAAAGGCTTATATATGATCTCTTCAGATCAAACACCAAGACTGCTCTATTCCCACAATTACAATGAAGGTGGAGAGCTCCTTTCAACTTCAAACACACTAAATAAAAATAACGATTGTTGTGTCATGGTCTTGATCTTCTATATGCCAAAACGACATTACTTTCCTATCATATTACAGAAGTTCTTTAGATGCGGCACAATTTTCACTCCAGCCGTGGTTTGTAATATGAAAATGTAGGCTAACAATGATGGTATCTACTTGGCTTTGGCATATATCCCATTGAAACTTGGCACCAGTACGGTCTACAGCATATTACAATATTCAGGTTTTTGGATCTTCATACCATTTGCGAATACAAACACCATGGCAGCACATTAAATGGAAAGTTAGACAGGCTAAATAATTATATTTACACTAAGGTTCTCGTTGTCAACCATAAAAATGGCTGCTTAATAAGAAAATAAAAAGCAATGAATGGAAGTTGTAGAAGCACAATTCCAGCAAAGTTTTCATGTTCCAGTATGAAAAGTGGGCTTTGCATAAATCCCACCCAGGAATAAATCCCGGAGGCTATATGAAATTATTACAATTGCTGAGAAAAAGTGATAATGAGTAGAGGATGAGCAAACGTGTTCGGTTATACGAGCTTGCTCGGGTCCTAACTGAGTGAAATATGTTCGAGTTCCAGAGGCTGCATGTCTCGTGGCTGTTCGACAGTCGCAACACAAGTAGGGATTGTCTACTTGTTATGCAATGAGCTCTAGTTCATGCTACTTGTGCTTTGGGCAGCATGAATCGACTGACAGATTCCCTTAAAGGAGTTTTGTTTAATGTTTCTTTAAGAGCACACCACTCCCCTTCTTTCTATTTGCTGAAGGGCGCTGCGCTTCTGAAGAGTAACAGCTCAGACCAACAGCATGATAATGCCGCTAGTCTGAACTGTGTACTATGTCATGCTGCGGGCAAAAATAGCTTGCCCTCTGCAATATTAGAGAAGTGGGACACTGAAGCTGGCTAGAATAGCCATCCGGGTAGCTTCAAGGCAGTGCTTGCAAGATCTAAAGTGAAAAGCTAGCTAGCGCTCACTTCTTGCCTTGGAAACCGGCCAACCACTGACACAGTGCAGAGGAGGTTGGTAACCTGATCAGTAAACTATATATTGTTCTTTCGTATGAAGAGATTATTAATAAAAAGTAAATTGTTAAGTTGCTTGTGTTTACAAACACTTTGCAATTTCACCTAAGAAGATGAGACAACTCCTTTAAGGGTTACCCATCTGATGTACACTCCTCCAGAATATGGCACCTACAGATCTCTAGATCAATACTGTGCTTGCGATCAATAACGTCAGAAGCAGAGTCGGCGTTTATTATTAGCCCAATACTTCTTCGCACACTTAACTAGGGGAACTTCCGACTACTGGCTTGTGCTGTGCTCAACCACTTTCTGGCTTCGGATTAGAGCAGGTCGTGCATAAGGTGATATTGAGCACCTGTGAGGGCCTCTTCGAGGAATGTAGCAGTACTCCGAACAGTAGTGAAAAATGACAGCGGATCAGAAATGCAATTTCACCTACAGCGGCAGAAAAAAAGAAATGCTTTAGGAGAATCCTCACATACAGGCTTTCAAGCATATATTATCAGTCTGACCCTGCTTCTCTACTAACAGATTTAGTTTCAGGCTTCACAGAGTGCTCAAAGGCAAAAAAAAAAATACTTTATGTGAGATGCTTTGCAGACCAAGGCCTAACTGCCCAGGAAGCGTTCAGAGAAGTTCATCGAGCTAATAAGTCATCGTCGGCAGAAGTGCCCTCTTTGAATCGCAGGCATTGATAATGGTTATGAGCAATAGACAGCACCAAAGGCGAGGTGCCATTGATATAAATCACTAAAATGATCTAAAAAAAAATATCTATAAAAAAATTACAGTAGCAGAACGGAACTAGAATAACACAACATTGTGCTTTATATATGGAATAGCAAACCCTTCTATAACTACATCTAACAGCTCTGTTGGCACATTTCATCCCTACGAACGAATGCTGCTAATATATAACTAAAAGACAGAAAACTACAATCTACAAGGAGCTATTAAACTGTGGGAGTCAGGAGGCAATACACTTACTGCAGGGTAATTACTGAGTGCCAGTGAATTTTTCAATACAATTATACTGTATTGTAACTAAATGCAGGCAAACAAACAAACTCCAGAAGGCGTCAAATACCTTGACCTTACCTCAAGTCCTCATTCCAATCTTAGAAATGGAGTTTTATGGTTCTCGGTAAGTCAAGGTCATGACAAAAATAACTAAAATGAGGTGTTCAGTGACCTGGAACAGTAATGGATCCCGACGCACCAGGCAATGTTCACATTGCGTTTTAGGTTACGGTCAGAAGCTCCATCAAGGTTTACGTCTGAAGCCCTAGATAACATAGTTCGGACATATGCGCTGATGGGACCATTTAGTGTAATGATGCAGACGGAGTCACTGTATGCTCTGTCGGACATTTTCAGCAATATCCACCTTCAAGTCGTGGCCGAACCAGCCTCAGATAGGTGTATACAGCAGAAATGACAAAAAGTGGCTGTCTGCATCACTACGGTCAATGGCCTTAAGCCCGAATCCACCTTGTCAGGGCTTCAGAAGTAAGCCCCGATGGAGCCACTGACTGTAGGACAAATTGTTATGTGAACATATCCTTGGATCACTGTTCAGCCAACAGCTATCCTTTCTGACTCTCCCATACACAGGAAAGCTCGGCTTAGTTAGAGAGCTGTGTTCAGACTCCTCTGATAGAAGATTATCTCAAGTGGAGTAAAAGGAACAAGCTGGATTCTTCACGATTATCTGTAGGGGGAAGAGTCGGGAGGCTCCCCTACAGATTAGATGGTTGGATGATCCAGATGAGTTCAGCAGGTTCGGAAAATTTTCTCTAATGTGTATGGGGGTCTTTAAAGGGAACCTGTCACCCCGTTTTTTCCATATGAAATAAAAATACTGTTAAATAGGGCCTGAGCTGTGCATTATAATAGTGTATTTTGTGGACCCCGATTCCCCACCTATGCTGCCGAAATACGTTACCAAAGTAGCCGTTTTCGCCTGTCAATCAGGCTGGTCTTGTCAGATGGGCATGGTGTCTTCCCCCAGATCTTGCTTAGTTTTCCGTTGGTGGCGTAGTGGTGTGCGCATGCCCAAGTCCAGAATCCACTGCACAGGGGAGGGAAAAGAGCGCAATCTGCGCTATTCCCCTGGTGATCGGTGGGGGCGGCCATCTACCTGTGGCCGCGCGTGCGCAGATCGAGCGCTCTGCTGCCCGGGGCTTCAGGAAAATGGCCGCGGGATGCCGCGCGTGCGCAGATGGAGATCGCGGCGGACATTTTCCTGAAGCAGAGTTCGCATCTCTGCTTCAGGACAATGGCCGCCGCGATCTCCATCTGCGCACGCGCGGCCACAGGAAGATGGCCGCCCCCACCGATCACCAGGGGAATAGCGCAGATCTCGCTCT
Source organism: Ranitomeya variabilis (assembly GCF_051348905.1). Lineage (NCBI taxonomy): Eukaryota > Metazoa > Chordata > Amphibia > Anura > Dendrobatidae > Ranitomeya > Ranitomeya variabilis. The sequence goes on along the minus strand of NC_135234.1, from coordinate 192,789,558 downwards.
TTTCCCTCCCCTGTGCAGTGGATTCTGGACTTGGGCATGCACACACCACTACGCCACCAACGGAAAACTAAGCAAGATCTGGGGGAAGACACCACGCCCATCTGACCAGACCAGCCTGATTGACAGGCGAAAACGGCTACTTTGGTAACGTATTTCGGCAGCATAGGTGGGGAATCGGGGTCCACAAAATACACTATTGTAATGCACAGCTCAGGCCCTATTTAACAGTATTTTTATCTCATACGGAAAAAACGGGGTGACAGGTTCCCTTTAACCAAAGACTTCTACATGATCTGCAAATCAGTAAATGTGTAAATTTAATAAACTATATATCTGAAAGCCACTTGGCAGACCATTTTAAAACTACACATACTTTTCTGAATGTTGCAATTATTCCATTTATACAAAAGATTTTTTCCTGTTTTGGAGAACACATGAACCTTTTATTAGAATGGTCTGAAGAATACTAGTAGGTCAATGAATTCTGATACTAAGATTACATGTGATTCCCTGCAATCTATTGACGAATCCGACAGCAACTCTTCAATTTTCTCTGTAGCGCCATCAATGGTGAAATACAGAATCACACATTGCACACTGAAATAACTGACAGATTAGTCAAGACAGATCATCTTTGTTGCGGCTCTTCTACCTATATAATATAATATATTCCAAGGGTTTCTGAACATTGATTTATGCATAAATAAAAAGACTCCCTGTCAGATACTGAGGTGATTTTTATTTAAGTCAGTGACTGACATGATCATGACACTCCTGACATCTGGAAAAAAAAAATGGTTCAAAAGATACTGGAAATCCAATTACTTTCTCATACTTTTTCATAACTAGTAACTAGTGAGGTGTGAATTAGGAGCAAGTAAAAGCATCGTTAAATTATTAGGCATATTACAAATGATTTGAAAAGAGGGCGAACTGAAGAATATTCTAGTGCCGATGATGAAAACATACCGTAGATAACTTTGCAAACCACTAGCCAGAAGATCTGCAGTACACATGCAATGTACAATTAAGAGGTGCATGAACTAGAAGAAAAAAGGTGACTATGCAGGCGTTAGTAGATCTTCCCCAAGTATACACGACATCTTTATCAAGGGTTCAGCTCCAAGATCCACCTGAAAAAGCACTGATCAAAAGAATCAATGATCATTTCCAAGTAAAAACATATTTCTGCTCACATGTTCAGTCTATTGAACGTCTTTTAATCATTTGAAATTTCCAAAGATTCAAAGTGGCAAAAGAAAAAAAAAAAAAGTGAGCAGTCCATTCTTCAGGCATTTTCCACTCTAAAGAAGCTCTATACATTAAAATAAAGATCAATGGGAAGGCTCAAAGATGATTAAAAGTTGGCCAGGCACTTAAATGACTTATGTCAGCGTCTTTGCTTTAAAAAAAAAAGCCATTTTTTCTCCAATGCTGAGAAGAGTTAGAATAAAAAATGTGGCCCCAAAAACTCTAGAAAAAAAACGCCGGTAGTCAAAAACAATATCGAGTGCTCAGAAAACAACAAAGCGAAAACCATGAATTAAAGACGTTTCATGAAATACAAATGCTGGGGTTTCCTGAAGTTGCTACTTCTTGAAAGACTGGGTGCATCTGACCGAATGTAAAAGACACATACCCTAAGTGTGTAAATTATAGCTTAATGTGTTAATATAGTATGCAGCTTCTATACAAGCTATTGAAAGGCCCTCAAAATGTTTGCAGAAGTAAATTTGGAGAGAAGAGACCAAAACTCAATCTCAGTTTCCAAGTGGTAGGAACATCAAGGTTAACAGCATTGAAAAGTGATAATAGAAAAAAAAATAATATTTTTTTTTCTTACAAAAGTTGAGACCGACTCAAGTTTTGTTGTTCACACCGTTTGCTTGCTTCAGTGCTTTTAGATCTTTTAACCAAAAGCCTCTAAGGTTACGGAGGTACAATTTGTCATTTCAGAAGTTTTTAAACTTTTGACAAATAGACCAAATTTATGCAAAGACTCCATATGTACATTGTTATTCTCTATTTTTCTAAACTTCAGCCCTTCACCCTTACATGCTGGATATCAGCTTCTGGGCCAAATCCTGACTGATGACAAACCATTCTTCCCTAATCAGTGCATGGAGTTTATAACAATTTTTGTGTTTTTTTGTCCACCCATTTTTTGAGGACTGACCACAGGTTCTCAATGGGATTGAGATCTGAATAAGTTTCCTGCCCGCCATGGACTTAAGACTTAAAACTTCAATTGCTTTGCTCACTGAGCCACTTACTTATCAACTTTGCATTGTGACATGGTCTCCATCGTGTTGGAAAAAAAACATTGTTCATCACTAAATTGCTCCTGGGATGTTGCTCTTAGAGGACGTTTAGACACCATTCTTTATTCATGGCATTGTTCTTCGGCAAAACAGTGAGAGTCCACTCCCTGGAATAAAAGGCAACCCCACTCATGAACGGTCTCAGGATGTTTTACTGTTGGCATGGCACAGGACTCGAGGTGGTGCTCACCTTTTCTTCTCCGAATAATCATTCTTCCAGATGTTCCCAACAGTTTAAAGGAGGCATCAGAGAACATAACTTTGCAGGAAGTACAGATATTAGGCCATGTGCACACGTTCAGTATTTTTCGCGTTTTTTTCGCATTTTTTCACTATAAAAACGCGAAAAAAACGGTAACATATGCCTCCTATTATTTACAGTGTATTCCGCATTTCTTGTGCAAATGTTGCATTTTTTTCCGCGGAAAAATCGCATCGCGGAAAAAAAAGCAACATGTTCATTAAAAATGCGGAATTGCGGGGATTCCGCACAACTAGGAGTGCATTGATCTGTATACTTTCCGCACGGGGCTGTGCACACCATGCGGGAAGTAAGCAGATTATGTGCGGTTGGTACCCAGGGTGGAGGAGAGGAGACTCTCCTCCACGGACTGGGCACCATATAATTGGTCAAAAAAAAAAAAGAATTAAAAAATAGTGATATACTCACCTTCGATGTCTTCCCGCCTCTCCGCTGCATGCTGCCGCTTCGGTTCCTATAGCTGGTGTGCGGTGAAGGACCTGCGATGACATCGCGGTCCTGTGATTGGTCGCGAGACCGGTCATGTGACCGCTCACGTGACCGCGACGTCATGGAAGGTCCTGCGCACACACACACCAGCTATAGGAACGGACGCCGCTGAGGAGATCAGCTGTCTGCAGGTGAGTATAAGCATTTTTTTTATTTTTTTTATTATTTTTAAACATTCTATCTTTTACTATAGATGCTGCATAAGCAGCATCTATAGTAACAAGTTGGTCACACTTGTCAAACAGTATGTTTGACAAGTGTGACCAACTTGTCAGTCAGTTTTCCAAGCGATGCTACAGATCGCTTGGAAAACTTTAGCATTCTGCAAGCTAATTACGCTTGCAGAATGCTAAAAAAATGCAAAAAAAACGGGAAAAAACTGCAAAAAAAAATGCGGATTTCTTGCAGAAAATTTCCGGTTTTCTCCAGGAAATTTCTGCAAGAAATCCGGACGTGTGCACATTATGTGCACATTACAGTTCAGAAGTAAAGTTACTTTCTCTGATGAAGTTCCCTTCAGACTGTTTGAGATATTTATGTCAGGCTCAAAGCTTTTGGCAATGAATGTACAAACTCAAGTCTGAACATTGAAGGAGAAGGTGAAAAATCCAATGGCAGAAGGGCACCTTTACAGTTATCCACAGCTTCCATTCCAAATATATTCCTGAACTTTAATCAAGAACCGATATGCAGCACAATGAGTAGTGAAGATGCCTTTCAGCAGAATTCTTGGTTGGAATCAAATTGCGACCAACACCAAATTTGACACAGCAATGTAAAATACGAAGCGTCTTCATAATAAACAGGAAATTAAACAATAAACATTAGCACTGGAAAAAAAAAGCATCTTATAAAAATTAAAGTTTAAGATTTGCCAAATCTCTGGCTATTGAAAGCTGAAGTTAGTTCTCATTCTTGTTGGAGAAAAATTATGTTTCCTCCACATTGAATGTACCCAAGTAGCCATTAATCAATCACTCATTCTCAGTTTTTCATTCTTCTTACATACGGTAATTCGTTTGCTTGATTCATATGACCACCATGTAGCAATTCTACACAAAAAGAATAGGGCGCCATCATGTAAAAAAAAGGATTTACAAAATACAAATATTAGCCTAATGAAATGCATAGAAACACACACACATATGAATAAAGATAAACTGTTTGTCCTCACAGATGTAGAATACAAGTTTCTTTAACATTATTTTCCTTGCTGCTCTAGTTTCTGTTCTAATTTCATCTCCATGAAACATTCATAATGAATGAACTGCTCACATCTCTCCTGCCTTGCTGGCTATTATAGTGCCGACTGGTAAGCTTCATTGCACAGTGAGACTTTATGCTATATAATGGATAATAATGCTGCATCCTGCATATGGTACAGGAGAGAACCTCATTAATAGAGATCTGGTTTAAATCAGACTAATTTATTTCAGTCAACAACACTATATAAAAGGATATTACACTACATACAAGTTTATAATTTAGCACAAGCCATTATAAACATGATAAACGATATGGGGTCTGGTGCTTTTTTTAGCTTCTATAATATTTTGAGTTTTATATATGTTAGTATTTAATGATTAACTTCTAGGGGTGGCCACTTTATAGATAAAAATTGAAAAAGGCAGTAAAAAGCAATGTGCTGCAAAATATATACGTAACTTTAGATCAAACCCCTAATGGATGTGACCATAAAAGCTCCACCCCGGCAGGGGCAATAAAAGGCCCACTCCAGCAGTGGCAATAAAAGGCCCACCCCAGCAGGGACCATAAAGGCCCACCCCAGCAGTGACCATAAAGGCCCACCCCAGCTGTGACCATAAAGGCCCACCCCAGCAGTGACCATAAAGGCCCACCCCAGCAGTGGCAACAGAAGGCCCAACCCAACAGTGGCAATAGAAGGCCCACCCCATCAGTGGCCATAGAAGGCCCACCCCAACAGTGGCCATAGAAGGCCCACCCCAACAGTGGCAATAGAAGGCCCAACCCAACAGTGGCAATAGAAGGCCCAACCCAACAGTGGCAATAGAAGGCCCAACCCAACAGTGGCAATAGAAGGCCCAACCCAACAGTGGCAATAGAAGGCCCAACCCAACAGTGGCAATAGAAGGCCCAACCCAACAGTGGCAATAGAAGGCCCAACCCAACAGTGGCAATAGAAGGCCCAACCCAACAGTGGCAATAGAAGGCCCACCCCAACAGTGGCAATAAAGGCCCACCCCATCAGTGGCCATATAAGGCCCACCCCATCAGTGGCCATATAAGGCCCACCCCAACAGTGGCCATAGAAGGCCCACCCCAACAGTGGCCATAGAAGGCCCAACCCAACAGTGGCCATAGAAGGCCCACCCCAACAGTGGCAATAGAAGGCCCAACCCAACAGTGGCAATAGAAGGCCCAACCCAACAGTGGCAATAGAAGGCCCAACCCAACAGTGGCCATAAAGGCCCACACCATCAGTGGCCATAAAGGCGCGTCCCAGCAGTGGCTATAGAAGGCCTATTCCAACAGTGGCCATAAAGGCCCATCCCAACAGTGGCCATAAAGGCCCATCCCAAGAGTGGCCATAAAGGCCCATCCAAACAGTGGCCATAAAGGCCCATCCCAACAGTGGCCATAAAGACCCATCCCAACAGTGGCCATAAAGACCCATCCCAACAGTGGCTATAGAAGGCCTATTCCAACTGTGGCCATAAAGGCCCATCCAAACAGTGGCTATAGAAGGCCTATTCCAACAGTGGCAATAAAGGCCCGTCCCAACTGTGGCAATGAAAGGCGAATCCCAACTGTGGCAATAAAGGCACTGTGTAATCATTGCATGTGGCCACCTTTGAACCCTTCAAGTGAAAAGTGGTGGTGATCAATTAAGTTATCCAAATAACTGCATTTTCAGCCATTTTCTGCTGCCAGTATCAACCTATGTAATGGATGTGTTCTGATGTAGAGGACACAGTCATGTAATTTATCCATCTTATCTTTCATTGTGAGAACATAGAGATTGCCACATCGATTGTTTACAGAGTGAATTCAGACACGTTTGATTGCCTTTATGGCACAGAGGGTGGACGTGATAATTTTGGGGACAAGGTAAAATATAAAAAAATAAAAATGCACAAACATCCTGTAATTTACTTTTCATACACCGTAATTCATTATGGATCTAAAGTAAGGCGATATGTCTATAGTACCTACTATGATGATTATGTCAAATCCATATGTGTATTTTTGTTTTTTTACAAAAATTAAATGTAATGTTTAAAAAGTAACTTGGCTCAGTTTTAACAATAAGCAGGTAAAAAAAAACACTAACTTAACCAGCTAAGAGCTCCACAATACAGTGACCTTCACAAGGTCATACAAGAGTCCTCTAAATATGAAGGTCCTTAATGGAAGCCGTTAATGTTCCCTTCACATGGAATCTATTATGAGTGGTAGATTATAATGGAGGACCTAGGAAAGAAGACTTAAGAGCAGTACTAAATATGCACTCCGGATTGAGCAGCAAATATGTCTCAGATCTTTGAAAGAACAGAGAAAATGTGATTGCTTAAAGCATCTTTTCTGGCTCGTGTTCAAAGGAACACTTCAGTATAAATCATAACACTGAGACACCATCATAAATACTTCGCAAACTCATTAGAGTTTCTGAAATTAGCCTTCTAAATGACTTTATGACATATTCATTCAATTTTCGATTTTTTTTCCCCATTTCACAAAGTCACGCAGAGAAGATTTGTACCATCAGACTGGGAAGAAACGCATTTTCAGCCATACTTTATTTAAAAGGATTTAGGTTGGCATTATTTAAGAACCACGCTGTTAAAATCATCATTCTGTAGAAAATGGAAGGTCTTGAAATAGGTCATGTGCTTGAGTGCCTTTTTAAGCAAAAATGGTCCCGAGTATAGTTCTGCATGTAGAAGAATAAATATATTACAAATATACAGAATTTCAGTAGACATTTCTGCAACAATTCTTCCGTGTATGAATATATCCTTAAATACTTCTTTCACCCAAATCTTTTTAAAACCTCAGCTGCTTTACATATCCATACAACTCTCTAGGGGCAAAGCTGAACTTCTGCATATCTAAGATTCCATATGAATCTGATGGACCATGGTACTCTTTACTGTCAGACGCCATGTTACAACACTTTAAGACATTGTCATCTCCATCCAAGAAGTATCATTTCTCCTTGTGGAGAGTGACATGATAAGCATGTCGAGGTGAGGAGACAAAGCCGCAATGCTCCTCTGGGAAATACGCAAATTGTCTCTTCAGAGAGGAAGAGGACTAGAACTCTAGTGCCACCTATTGGAAGTAGCAATCCTAACAGTCAATGTCAAGGTTCTAGTCCTCTTCCTCTCTGAAGAGACAATTTGCATATTTCCCAGAGGAGCATTGCGGCTTTAAGTCTCCTCACCTCGACATGCTTATCGTATTACTCTCCGCAAGGAGAAACAATACTTCTTGGATCCCGGTCAGACGCCTCTCGATCAGCCAAACCAGATCTCCACTTTGCACTGATAAGGGGCAGTACCCCGAAACACAGTGTCTGCAAATTGAGATTCTGGTTTGGCTATTATCCTAAGTCATGTGACAAGGCTCGTAAAAGGGTCGACAATGACTGTTTGGATTGCTACTTCCAATAGGTGGCACCTGAGTTCTAGTCCTCTTCCTCTCTGAAGAGACAATTTGCATTGTCATCTCCAACATTCAGCGCACGTGGGGTCTCGGAGTACAAAGCTCCCAGAGACTTTGCACGCAGTGGAGCCTTACACGTAGATGTAATAAAGTGAAATAAGGGGGAAAAAAATCTCACGACAATAAATAAGTGCCATCAATATAACACAACCTGTATTTAGACAATGGAATGTGTAAAATGGGTATAATTGTGGCTACCATAGACAAGGCAGGAGGATGTAAGTATCATTTAGAAACATAGTAACGTAAAGGGTTAGTCCACTACATCTTCACTGATGACTTATCGCTAGGAAAACTTATCATTAGGAAAGCCTATTGTTAGGATCATTGGGGAGCTGCTCCTTACTCTGATGATGGCAGTGAAAGTATACTATACACCCACCTCCTATTGAGTTGAAAAGGAGGCAGATGTGCAGTACCAAGCTTCGACCACTATCATAAGACTGCCAGCACCACAAGTGAGTACTTCTGGGTGGCAGCCGCCAGGAATGCCGGGTGTCGGACCCTGGCCGATCAGACATTGATGACCTAACCTAAGGATAGGTCATCAATGATGAAGTATTGCGTGTTCTCCTACAGTTGTAAGTCTTCCTCGCAGACGTTACAGTTTTCCTATTCCCGAAAAGGCACTTGATGAGGGAATATTGGAGGGGGTGTGGGGAGATATATATCAGACCTGTGCTACAACGTTCTCTAATTGAACAGCTTTCCCATACACAGATTTTTTTTTTCCATTGGAAGACCTGAAAGACATGTTCCTCCATCAATTGCCATTTTAAGAACATGAGAGCTGTGCAGTGCTATCTATTGATCACTTGAAAATTTGGAAGTGTTTGGAGAGCAGATCTGAAATAAAATACCATTTCTACTGAATAACTTAATTGAGCTTTGATCCGCTACTTATAACCAGGTCTTGACTAGAAAACATACGTCCTCCGAGAACATGAAATAATTGGTTCTCGGGGACCTGTCACATTGTAGAAGCTAGAAGACTTGAGGGCTTATTTAATAAGCTTGCAGTGTAAGCCGCCCAATCCATAACACTTTACTGTAAGGGGAACTTCCAGCTATTTTCACAGTTTATAATCCTCTTCTTTTAATAAATCTCTAATTCAAGCAATCAATGACTTTAAAGGAATATCAAACCTAAAATATATGTAATAATATAGATGATAGTCATCAAACCACATACAATAATGATTTTCAAATTCAAGGGCATTCAAATAGGAACACCACACGCACCTAGAACCGAAGTCAGCAATTTTTTATTTTTTATTTTTTTTCTTCACATAGCATGCTGTTTTAAGAAAATATTTGGAAAATTAATCAGTGTGCTTTACAGTCAAAATGAAACCAAAGGAAATAGATCTGACCCACTAAGCCAAGGGGAGCACCCAGGACAAGCACTTCCACAGTCAACAATGTAGTTCTGGATGCCACCTCTATTCTATATAAGCTGTTCGCTACTTTCCCCAGCCAACATGCAAGCTGAAGTCCTATCGCCAACACTGAATGATCTAGAGTTAAAACATAGAGGGAATGGGGAAAAAAGAGAAATTCCACAAATATAAAATCTAGCTTCTAATATGAGTAAAGGTGATATTCTCTACTTAAAGAATTCCTCCCATCAAAATTTGTATCCTCTTATTATATTGCAGTCATCATATTAAATATAAAAAAAACCTGACTAGCTGAATCCTTCTAAGCTTTATGTACAAACAGGAGGTAAATTTTCGACGCATGACTTGTGAGTCACTGCAAGACTCCCCAACGGTGAAGGAGAGGGGTTCGCAGAGCTGCTGGGTTAGGAGCTAAAGAGGGGAATGATAAATGACGGGACAAGAGACCTCCTGTTTTTTACATAGAGCAGAGAAAAGAGAAGAATTATCTGGGTAGAAAGGCAAAATGAGCAATTGTAAGTGCACAGTGCTACATATTATGATGATTGCAATATATTAAGAGGATAAAAACTTTGATGGCAGTGCTTCTTTTAAAAACAAAAACACCCATAGGACCGGACCGCCCCCCAAGTGAGTATAATAAAACTTATTTTTCTTATCTTTCAGGTCAGACCGGGAACTTATCTACCGCATTATAGAATACTGTAGAAAAGCCCTGAAAGGCGGTGACTGTATCTTATATCGGCCAAAACTGCTGACAGGTTCACTTTAATAGAGAAATTGAAAACAAAACTAAAAAAAAATAATAATTTTTCTTGCTTTCCGATAAGTGTCATTTCTCCATTTCTCCTCAATTCTGCTAAATAGGTAAAAAAAATAAATCTTTTTTTCTGTTTGTATGAAATACAAAGGGTGCAGCCGATCAGCTGATTAGCTGCAGCAGTCATGTGGCACCTCTCCTTGCCAAATGTTGATGTCAGGAGACTACTGGGGATACAGTACAGAGTACGGAAGACAAGAAGATAGTCATCTGTCAGCAAATTTTTTATTTTTTTTTACATTTGTTACACTACTCTGGACACCTTAAGAGTAACTTTTAAAGCAGAGGACAACTCCTTTATCTTCTGTCACCATTTTATATTTTAATAAAACCATAGTACAATCTGATAACGCTGGAAAGACACTTTTCTGATTGAACTGTTAAAACATTTTGATCAAGTGTAAAAATGAGTATACAATAAAGCAAGAAATACAAGTAAAAAAAGTTCCATATATTTTGGAATAACACGATTCTTTAACTGTATATAAAAAAAAATGACAGTAAAATTCAGAGATAGGGAATAAAAAAAATACATTTTTCAGATTCAATTTCTGTGCAATAAGTATAACAGGAATAGCAATGAAAAGTAATACATGTGTATCAAAGGCAATGCCTCAATCTAATCAAACAATCTGGAGGTCTAGAATTCAATAGATTCCTATACAATGAACGGATAGGCTTAATACGCAGCGGCAAACAACAGCTGAATCCTGCCAGCAATGAGCAGATCGGTACAAGAGCCCGCACATGAAATGTAATTATGTGGTGTCAGCTACTGATACAAAGTAACATCATATCTGTCTTCAATTTCGCACAGTGCAGGCGGACGCTCAGGCTTAACGTGCCACGTCAACCTTTACAGTTATCCCAGTCGTCCCGTATATGTGCCATGTTTGGGCACAAGGAAAAGCAGAGATAACGCTGCCATTCAGACATTTTCGACAGTCGCCTGTGACCTTGAACAAGTCACTTTGGTTGAAACATAATAAATGGAAAATAGACAAGGCCACCAGTTAATTCAGGGTAATGGAAGAGGCAGGAATGGGAAAAAAGAGAGACATTACTTCTACCATCATTACTTCTGCTCCACATAACATCATCTATGATATATACTGTGCTAAGAAACGTATTCAGAGGGGACAGAAGCACCAGAGAACCGTGTGGGGAGGTTAGCTATAGGATTTTCGGCTCATGGAAGTTAAGGTATTACCGTACATAGAATTTGTCTCCAGGATTTTGCAGTCTGATAACAGCACAAAGTTAGGACACATACCCTATTTCTAATGTTTGGCATATTACTGGGGTGCTTGCTGTAGTTTTGATAAAAAAAAACTGCTGTATTGGCTTCAGTTCAGCCGGTCTTCTCAATGGTGAGCTTCTGCTATATAATCCTCCATATTAATGAGCTTTGCTTAATTCCACAGCCCACTATTGATGGACAGCTCTCTGCCCATACACATTGGCATGAGTGAGGCTAAATGGAGCCTACTGTTGAGAGGACAGCTGATAAATTAGAGATTTTATCAAAAGTATAGCAAGAAGCTTGGTAAGTGATACATTGCTGAAATCAGGGTTTCTGTCCTTAGATTGGGAAGCATAAATTTGGTGACAAAGTCTCTGTAAGGCAGGGATGGAGTATTAGAATGAATCTATGACCAGTAAGGGAGCACACCGCCCACGGGGTGCCGTAGGCTAGTGTGAGGTATGGAGGAAACTGCTCAGAAATACAATACATACACATATATATAGTTTAAAGAATATGAACAAGAGTGACCACAATGCAATCCATAAGCACCTAAGATTTATTACCATTTCTGTCTCCCCAAATTGATTTTATAAGGCTACATTTTGGTTTGAACAGATACATATACAGACCTGTAAGTGAACTCGCATTTTTACCGGCACCTAGCCAATTTGACCAGCTGCCATTTGCACCTAACAGCCACAGGTGGAATCGCGATCCACACGCGGCTGTTAACATGTTAAATGCCGCTGTCAATCCGTGACAGCAGCATTTAACAAGCCCCTTTTACATGATCATGGGGCGCCGATGGGTTGGCATGACAGCCGAGGGTCTGCAGAAGACCTTTGTCTCTGTCATTGCAGATCTAAGGACGCTTACACATGGACGGCGCTCATAGCAAGTGAGCTACACATAGGGCTGAAGTCCTGCTATGTGGAGCACAGGCGATCAGAAGATTGCAGCTTCAAGCCTCCTAAGGAAACTACTGAAGCAACAGTTTATATATCTATACATACATATATACGGTATATATATATATATATATATATATATATATATATACACACACATATATATATACATATATATCTTTTTGTTTCTCCAGCGATCAGTCCAATGGTAGAGTAAAATATACCTATTTGTAAATTAAAAAGTTCCAGATTTCTTCAGTAACAATATTACATACATTCAATCCCTTATGGACGACATGTTTCGACACCACATGTGTCTTCCTCCAACGCTGTTTGACAATCAATTTCACATGCTGTTGTGCATATGGAATCGACAACAGATGGATATTATTGGCAATTATCAAGACACACTCAATAAAAGGTGTGGTTCTGCAGGAGGGGACCACAGACAACATCTCAGTACCAATGCTTTCTGGCTGATGTTTTGGTCACTTTTGAATGCTGGTTGTGCTTTCACACTCGTGGTAGCATGAGACGGACTGTACAACCCACACAAGTGGCTCAGGTAGTGCAGCTCATCCAGGATGGCACATCAATGCGAGCTGTGGCAAGGTGGTTTGCTGTGTCTGTCAGTGTAGTGTCCAGAGGCTGGAGGCGCTACCAGGAGACAGGCCAGTACACCAGGAGACGTGGAGGGGGCCGTAGGAGGGCAACAACCCAGCAGCTGGACCGCTACCTCAGCCTTTGTGCAAGGAGGAACAGGAGGAGCACTGCCAGAGACCTGCAAAATGACCTCCAGCAGGCCGCAAATGTGCATGTGTCTGCACAAATGGTTAGAAACTGACTCCATGAGGATGGTCTGAGTGCCCGACGTCCACAGATGGGGGTTTTGCTCACAGCTCAACAACTTGCAGGACGCTTGGCATTTGCCACAAAACACCACGATTGGCAAATTCGCCACTGGCGCCCTGCGCTCTTCACAGATGAAAGCATGTTCACACTGAGCACATGTGACGGAGTCTGTAGACGCAGTGGAGAGCGATCTGCTGTCTGAAACATCCCTCAGCATGACCAGTTTGGCAGTGGGTCAGTAATGGTGTGGGATGGCATTTCTTTGGAGGGCCGCACAGCACTCCATGTGCAAAAGAAAGGAAATCAGGAAGGGCAAACACTTTCACAAAATCTGTACATGTCATGACAGGTCTAGTGTGAATGCCAGATTCTGGCTAGAATTCATAGAAGAGTAGTATTGCTGTGTATAGTACAAGTGATCGGATGATCACACTTTCAAGTCCACTACGGGGACTAACAAATACAGTGAAAAAAAAGGGTTCCAAAAACATTTTAAAAAAAGGCATTCCATGTTTTCATGTAAAAAAGGACTCCTTGACCGAGGCTGAGAGTCTTGCTTCCTCCACCCATGCAGAGTAGTTAACAGCTTTTCCTGTAAGACTAGATGAAGGAGGAGCTGTAAAGTTGGGTACAGTTGAGGATGACTCTCAGGCTTTTCCTACGAGCCATGGAAACAAAAAGGTTTTTATATAAGAAAATATAGAATCTAATCAGTGTCTCCAATAATAACCTTGGCTGCCCTCAAATATGAAATCATGGGCCGTCAAAGAGAACCACTTTAATGCAATATTTTTTACAGTCATTCTTTTTAATTCTGTCTTATATCTATGACTATAGCAAAGAGAATATTTATAATTAGTTATAAAGACAGCGGGAGTCTATTCAAACAGCGCAGCTGGTTAAAAACTAATAATTCCCATATTTTATTGCTCATTTAACTGATGGAAAAAGAGGTCTATACACATAGCATTCATGCTTCAACATGGAAGCAGTTCTAGCATTCGTACCAAAATTTGCTAGAAGGAAGTCAAAGATCTTGCTGCAAACAAAAAACAAAAGCCTCATTAATAATCAAGAACAGAAATTGGTTAAAATTCACATTTCTCACTTAAAAAAGAAGAAAGTAGAGAAAGTGGGAAGCAAAGTTTGTATTCTTATACACAGCTATATTTTGAGGACCGGTCATTAGGCAATTCACTAAGTGTAGGCTGAGCAAAGGAGACTATTCTTGAAAAGAAAGCAAATTGTAGAGTTTTAATTTATTGAAAGGTCCCAATATGCAAGTCTCTCTCTCTCCCAGAAGACAAAAGGTCACCATGCTAGTGCCACCTTTGCGTCAATTTCGGCCATCCAACAAGCCTTTGAACAAGACGAGGGGCAGGACAGTGGGCAAGTACTCGAGAACAGCTAATATTCCTGCTCACGTAGCAAGGTTTGTTCTACGGTCAGATATTGACTTGTAGGTTTGCTACCTTTAACCGATGGCACTGGAGATCTGGCAAACACAATAAGTGAAGACAAGAAGGATACGGTTTAAATATTCAAATCTGGAATCTCACTATGTTTTTCTCTTGAAAACTAAATTGTAAAAGGTAAATGGTGCAAACTGCAACACATTTCTAAAAATTACTCCATTTTTATAGGCGGCTTTCAAAACTAGGAAAGAACGTGAAAAGTGGGTCCAAAATGTATATTTCATGCACTTTGTTTAACCCCTTAAGCCCCAAGGGTGGTTTGCACGTTAATGACTGGGTCAATTTTTACAATTCTGACCACTGTCCCTTTATGAGGTTATAACTCTGGAACGCTTCAACGGATCCTGACATTGTTTTCTCGTGACATATTGTACTTCATCATAGTGGTGAAATTTCTTCGATAAGACTTGCGTTTATTTGTGAAAAAACGGAAATTTGGCGAAAATTTTGCAATTTTCAAAATTTGACTTTTTATGCCCTTAAATCACAGTGATATGTCACACAAAATACTTAATAAGTAACATTTCCCACATGTCTACTTTACATCAGCACAATTTTGGAACCAACATTTTTTTGGTAGGGAGTTATAAGGGTTAAAAGTTGACCAGCAATTTCTCATTTTTACAACACCATTTTTTTTTAGGGACCACATGTCATTTGAAGTCATTTTGAGGGGTCTATATGATAGAAAATACCCAAGTGTGACACCATTCTAAAAACTGCACCCCTCAAGGTGCTCAAAAACACAATCAAGAAGTTTATTAACCCTTCAGGTGTGTCACAGGAATTTTTGGAATGTTCAAATAAAAATGAACACTTAAATTTTGTGTGAAAAAAAGTTATTTCAGCTCCAATTTGTTTTATTTTACCAAGGGTAACAGGAGAAAATGGACCCCAAAAGTTGTTGTACAATTTGTCCTGAGTATGCCGATACCCCATATGTGGGGGTAAACCACTGTTTGGGCGCATGGCAGAGCTAGGAAGGGAAGGAGCACTATTTGACTTTTCAAGGCAAAACTGACTGGAATTGAGATGGGACGCCATGTTGCGTTTGGAGAGCCACCGATGTGCCTAAACATTGAAACCCCCCAAAAGTGACACAATTTTGGAAAGTAGACCCCCGAAGGAACTTATCTAGATGTGTTGTGAGAGCTTTGAACCCCCAATTGTTTCACTACAGTTTATAATGCAGAGCCGTGAAAATAAAAATTATTTTTTCCCACAAAAAAAAATATTTTTTAGCCCCCAGTTTTGTTTTTTCCCAAGGGTAAGAGGAGAAATTGTCCTGAGTACCGCGATATCCCATATGTTGGGGTAAACCCCTGTTTGGGCGCATGGGAGAGCTCGGAAGGGAAGGAGCACGGTTTTACTTTTTCAACGCAGAATTGGCTGGAATGGAGATCGGACGCTATGTCGCGTTTGGAGAGCCCCTGATGTGCCTAAACAGTGGAAACCCCAAATTCTAACTGAAACCCTAACCCTAGCCCCAACCCTAGCCCTAACCAGAGCCCTAATCCTAGCTCTAGCCCTAACCCTAACGGGAAAATGGAAATAAATATTTTTGTAATTTTATTATTTTCCCCTAACTAAGGCGGTGATAATGGGGGGTTTGATTTTACTTTGTAACGGATTTTTATGATTAGCAGCCGTCACACACTAAAATACGCTTTTTATTGCAAAAAATAGTTTTTGCGTCTCCACATTTTGAGCACTATAATTTTTCCATATTTTGGAACACACAGTCATGTGAGGGCTTGTTTTTTGCGGGACGAGTTGACGTTTTTATTGGTAACATTTTCAGGCACGTGACATTTTTTGATCGCTTTTTATTCCATTTTTTGTGAGGCAGAATGACCAAAAAACCAGCTATTCATGAAATTCTTTTGGGAGGGCGTTTATACCGTTCCACATTTGGTAAACTTGATAAAGCAGTTTTATTCTTCGGGTCAGTATGATTGCAGCGATACCTCATTTATATCTTTTTATGTTTTGGCGCTTTTATAAGATAAAAACTATTTTATATAAAAAATAATTATTTTTGAATCACTTTATTCTGAGGACTATACCTTTATATTTTTTTCTGATGATGCTGTATGGCAGCTCGTTTTTTGCGGGACAAGATGACGTTTTCAGCAGTACTGATGTTATTTATATCCGTCTTTTTGATCACGTGTTATTCCACTTTTTGTTCAGCGGTATGATAATAAAGCGTTGTTTTTTGCCTCTTTTTTTTACCGCGTTCACTCAAGGGGTTAACTAGCAGGACAGTTTTATAGGTGGGGTCGTTACGGATGCGGCGATACTAAATATGTTTACTTTTATTGTTTTTTATTATTTAGATAAAAAAATGTATTTATGGGAACAATATATTTTTTTTCTTTATTTAGGAAATTTTTTTATTTATTTATTTATTTTTGGTGAACACATCGCCTTATATCGAGGGTCTCAGGGAAGCACGCAGGGAGCCCCCTCCCTGCGCGATGCTTCCCTATACTGCCGGAACGCTGCGATCATGTTTGATCGCAGTGTTCCGGGGGTTAATGTGCCAGGAGCGGTCCGAGACCGCTCCTGGCACATAGTGCCGGATGTCAGCTGCGATAGTCAGTTGACACCCGGCCGCGATTGGCCATGCTCCCCCCGTGAGCGCAGCTGATCGCATGACGTACTATCCCGTCGGTGGGCATATAGGCCCACCTCACCTCGATGGGATATTAAGTCATATGGGATTAAGGGAAAAAAATTAGCAATATGATTTTTGGTCATTTTGTACAGTAGAGGATTTAGTATTAGTTTTATGCAGATGTTCAAAAAAATGCTGCAAAGAAAGAATGCTTTCAAAAATAGAAGTGTTAATAGCTTTTTATTAATTTGTGACATGAACAGTGAATGAACAAACGAGAAAAGGAAGTCTAATAAATATTTGGTGTCATAATTCGGTCTTCAAAATTGCACAAAATAACTAATTCTAGGTACACTTGAACACAGTTTTGGAAGGAACTTAGCAGGGAGGTTGTTCCAAACATTGTGGAGAACTAACCACAGATCTTCTGTGGATGTAAGCTTGTGCAAATCTTTGTCTTAAAGTGAATTATATATATATATATATATATATATATATATATATATATATATATATATATATATATATATATATATATATATATATATATATATATATATATATATATATATATATATATACACACACACACACTCACCGGCCACTTTATTAGGTACACCTGTCCAACTTCTTGTTAACACTTAATTTCTAATCAGCCAATCACATGGCGGCAACTCAGTGCATTTAGGCATGTAGACATGGTCAAGACAATCTCCTGCAGTTCAAACCGAGCATCAGTATGGGGAAGAAAGGTGATTTGAGTGCTTTTGAACGTGGCATGGTTGTTGGTGCCAGAAGGGCTGGTCTGAGTATTTCAGAAACTGCTGATCTACTGGGATTTTCACGCACAACCATCTCTAGGGTTTACAGAGAATGGTCCGAAAAAGAAAAAAAATCCAGTGAGCGGCAGTTCTGTGGGCGGAAATGCCTTGTTGATGCCAGAGGTCAGAGGAGAATGGGCAGACTGGTTCGAGCTGATAGAAAGGCAACAGTGACTCAAATCGCCACCCGTTACAACCAAGGTAGGCCTAAGAGCATCTCTGAACGCACAGTGCGTCGAACTTTGAGACAGATGGGCTACAGCAGCAGAAGACCACACCGGGTACCACTCCTTTCAGCTAAGAACAGGAAACTGAGGCTACAATTTGTACAAGCTCATCGAAATTGGACAGTAGAAGATTGGAAAAACGTTGCTTGGTCTGATGAGTCTCGATTTCTGCTGCGACATTCGGATGGTAGGGTCAGAATTTGGCGTAAACAACATGAAAGCATGGATCCATCCTGCCTTGTATGGAGCATCTTTGGGATGTGCAGCCGACAAATCTGCGGCAACTGTGTGATGCCATCATGTCAATATGGACCAAAATCTCTGAGGAATGCTTCCAGCACCTTGTTGAATCTATGCCACGAAGAATTGAGGCAGTTCTGAAGGCAAAAGGGGGTCCAACCCGTTACTAGCATGGTGTACCTAATAAAGTGGCCGGTGAGTGTATGTATGTATATATATATATATATATATATATATATTTTTATATATATATATATATATATATATATATATATATATATATATATATATATATATATATATATATATATATATATACACACACACACACACACACACACACACACACACTCACAGTATATGTATTGATATACTATATACACTCAAACAAAGCACACATATCTATTGCTACACAAACATACAGTTCATACAACTTGTTAATATTTTTTGCCCAAAACAATGCTGCACTGCTATGGTAATGGCAACATGATCACTTACTGTTCTATATGATAAATGAGGGCCAAGGTTTTATAGGCCAATACCTACATATGCATAAGTTGACTGTCAAAGTACAGCACTACTAAACACAATCCAACAGCCTAAAGAAAGAAAAAAGCATAAAGATTAAAAAGAATTTAGGGCAGTTTTTGGTACATTTTGACCTGTCTGTCTGCACTTTATCTGTCTTTTTAAATCTACATCTATCTATCAACTGCCAGAGAATATCTATTCCTTTATCCTTTCACACATACAACATCGGTACACAACGCATATTTTGGTATAACTCATGTCATTCATTGCAGTTTTTAAATACAGCCCTTTAGTACAGTTTGCACATCCTACCCACCTCTTGTCTGTAAGAACAAGAGGCCAAGTGAATGGTGTTCTGCTTGCTGTAGTGCTCAAGGACATTGCTTCTTGTTCTTCTCTGATATGCCAGATGCAGACTGCATCTCCTTCTCAGGAGGAATATTTTTTCCTAAGGCAGACAAAATTAAAGACTAAACCATTTTTAACTCTACTATTTGTCATGTTAACCAGACACTAAATTATTAATACTGAGGCCCCATTATGTTATAAGAGGCCACCCAGCACATATGACCATATGTGTATAGTACATCAGTCTGTGTAGATCAGGAGGCTCATATGGTCTAAATGTTCAGGAATACATACAATAGCTTAAGACTGGCCAAAGCCAAGGCCCTGATAGCTTCACATCCAAGTTGTATAATACAGCTCATTCTTAAGTCCTGAACTCTCTAAGGTCTCTCAGGCCAACATGGATGGCCATTTTATTCCCAACCACTGACTATTAGCACATACCTCTGTAATTCCAAAGCAAGGACCTAATGGCAAGAAAGAAAACATCTTGCCCTTATTTCCTCTCTAAATGGACTCTTCTTTTCTGGAAATACCCTTGGTTTCACGGCCCTTAGTTAGCTCAGTGGAGCACCTGATCTGGGTCCAGGACTTCCTCCTTTTGCCTCAAAGTTATGGACCTACAAAACCATCCATGCGTGGCTGCTGATTCAGTGCTCACCTAGATGCATCGTAGCCCTTCGTCCCTCTCCACATGTGCTCAGTCTAACTACTTTTGTCCCTCCTGAAACTTACCTTTATTTTCCTCTCTCCCTTCTGGTTTAGATTTTTCTTTCCCTCTCCCGGCTAAAATTTTTCCTACCAAGCTTGAAACTTTTATAGACTGAGATCTATTGTCACCTTGTGTTGCCTATCCACATATTAGGCTTAGTGGGTAATTCATGCTCTCTTATGTTTTCTACATGCAAACTAGTTTTTCTAAGTTACCTGCTTATTTGTCTGACAAATATTCAAAAAAATTATTCATAAAAAAAATCCGGCATATAATGATTTCCCTCTGTTATTCTTCCTGAAAATGTGTAAACAAATGGACAAGACGACCTTAGCAATAGCTTGTGTTTTTACGCAGACTGGACACTATCCTATCAGTGCTGGCCATGACAACAGTATATGAGCATACAGATTTGACAGTGGGAATAGTAATCAGCTGTCAATTTACTTTCTAATTTTCAGAAAGAACAATATATTTAAAAAACAAAAATGGTGAAATATAAAAAAATTCCCCTAAAGAGGTGAGTATAAAAAAGGCGCTAGTATCTTCAAACAGGAGACTAAAAACAAATGTAATTTTATTTGATAGTTTTATTAACAATTAACAGGCCATATTTGATAGGAGTTACAAATATATTTAAAAAAAAATATAAACTTTTGGCAGCAACGCGTTTCAGGGAAACAGGATACCTTTTATCAAGCCAAAAGACAATCGTGAGTGATATAATTGTCAAATAAAATTTTAAAAAATGTGAATCTCCTTTTCCCCACTTACCATACTTAGAGGGATATTTTGCATCCCTGTTTTTCCTGTGTTAACCAGCTCTCCAGGAAAAGTCTGCAACTGTTTGGTGAGAAATTAGGGAAACACGGCTGCCTTCCAATCTATATTGAATATCTACAAATGTCCTCACATCGAATAAGTGAACACCTTCTACTTTTTTTCCACCCATTTTACACTTCTCACAGCGCTGATTTAAATTTACATTTTATTTTTTTATTTTTTTAGTGCAGCATTTGGCCTAGATGGAATAATAGAAAAAAAGAACAAAGTGTGCTAAGAAAAGATGCTCTAAGTATTTACTAACACAGACAAGTCAGGAGGACTAACGACTCTTTTTAAAAGGTGCTGTCCGACTAAAGATAACCTAATAAAAAGGAATATTCAATAAAAACACGCTTTATTACAATAATGGCTATGGCTAAACGCGTTTCAGACAGGTGTCCTGAATCATTGGCAATGACAAAGGACACATTTCTGAAACGCATTTGAAAGTCATAGTTGGATTTGAAATTGTGACTCTTAATCCGTTTTTGTAATAGAGAGTGACTTTGCTTAAGATCCGAATGCTGTATCCTTTCTCCTTTTGACTTGATTCTCTTGCAGCACGGCAAGTTTCCCCACATTGACTCTTGAAATCTGAGGGAGCTGAGCTTTTCTTATATATTGACTAACGAGAACCCCTTTCAGAATGAGGCCCCTCAACCAGTGCAAGGGAAATGTAGCATTAGTTCTCAGCTACAGGAATGAATGGCTGTTCTTGTAATAGAACGACGGTCAAGTCCATAAGAAAAGCAGCAGCTCTTGAAGATTTCTGGCTCATTTTTCAGCAATTAGGAAATAATGAAAATATTCGAATAAGGCCACGAACTCATAACTTTCAATTTATCTGTACAATAAGAAACACATTTCCTGATTAAAGTCTTTTTTAGAAAAATAGTTTGATACTGTTTCATGGGATTACTGTATCAGTAAACTTCTGGTTGAGATATATTTATGTTACGTTCTGGGAAAATAATGCCCTACTAATTAAATTGCTTAGCCTATAGTCCCCTTAGAAAAATAAAAAGGCCATCCGTAAAGAGCTAAATAATGAAGACACTATGCCATTATCTTCTTTGTTTTAGATATCTAACCAATGGCCGACCAGTGAACCAAAACTCAACCAGCCAATTAGAGAAACATGCTAAAACTCAGATAACTCAGATTTCCTTTGGGGAAAAAAAGAACATGACCCAGGCTTTTTCTATATCAGACATGTATGACAAGAAGGCCTGCTCTTCTCACTGATGTGTTCACCTTCTGTGTTTAGCAGAGCAGAGCTACAAATCATTACAAACACATCTAGCAGATTTCATCTCACTGTAACCAGTGTAGTGAGAGGGGGACTACAGCAAAGCAGAATGTCAATACAAACACTTTGTGCAGAGTTAACCTCTCCACACTTGTCAGTTGTGCTGTGAACACACCCTCCCCACACTGACTGCCATGTAATGAGAGCTAGAGTTGTTTGCATTAACACTTAGCTCTGCTGTACTCTATACAGGTGGAGCAGAGATCAGTGAAGGGAGCAGGCCTGTGTGTCATTAAATGTTTCCCAGAAAAGCCCATTATAAGCTTTTCTGGGGGGAGCATTCTTTTCTTTTCCCCCTGCATGACATCTCCTGCTTACAATTGGTCAACATCATGCAGGGAATAAAGTAGCCAACTATAGTGAATAATCTCTGCCAACACTTCCTTGGATTTAATCTAAACTTTACCAACTAATAAAATACTTTTTATTCGGCTATGCAGCCACAATTCCATGATGTGGCCAGTTTAACATGCCAAGACTGGTGACAGGTCCCCTTTACTGCAGCAAAATTACTATTACAGTGCCTCTTCAAGCGTCAATGCCAAACTATCTCCTATACATATGTCCATACTAAGCTTATTTCTAAACCAGACATATCCTGATATGTATTGCTTTATGGGTGACAAAACATTGTACTGAATTGGTTTAAAGGGTTGTTCTGAAGACTTCCGGGAGCACACTGTTCCCCAGATTTCTACTTGCCAGAGGGCAGTGCACTCATGCTTGGCCAACAGTGTGGACCAGTGGCATTGTCATGCCACAAGCCCTAACTGTTCATGCTGTAATGTTAGCTGAGGCAGCGGGAGAAAGCAAATGTACACAGCTGGCTACATTGGGAGTTAATGCGCTTTAGCAATATAATATGGCCAGCTACAGACCAATGCTACAATCTCGCATGATTGGCCAACACTGCAATGGTGGCTAGTAACATAGGCAATAAGAAGCTAAATTAGAAATCACTCCATTCCTATGAGGATTTTTAGTAACAAGTAAATTGCAAAGTTGATTATCTTTACAAGCGCTATGCAGTTTTAATCCATAAAGAACGAATAATCCTATAATTACAAACTGTATATGAAATTCAAATAAAGTTAAGCTGAGGGAACCATTAAGAGTTCCTTACAAGAAATTAATGCTTTTTCTTTTTTTCTAATTGTAGTGAGGACCCCTAGGATTGAAAAATTGGCTGCAGTGGGGCTCTCTAAATGAGGAGCCAGAACAATGCATCTTTGCCTGCATCTACTGGTTAGGACAATCTAAAAAAAGCAGATAAGTTCCATTAACAAGGTAAGTTATGGTTGATTTACAGCAGTAAGTCACCGTTCACCCAATGAAGACCCTCTTTTGGGAGTATGAGGAATGTCTTGTAGTTTCCCTGAATTTTATTTCTCGTAAGGAAAGTCAGGAGCTACGGTAGGATCCACAAGCTCCGTACATCTCCAAAGCCAAAGTGGTGACCATCTGGGGAGGAGGATCTTCGATGAGAAGATACCTGATATGCATAGAGCATACCCAAGTTTAAGAACAATCCATATTGTTAATTGGAGAAGCGAGGTTTACATACATGCTGCACGCTGAAAGGCTCAGTCGGATAGATAATACGGAATAAAAAGCCATCATCAATTTAACTAAAGTACAACTGTAAACACCATCATGCTTCATTAACACTAAATTATATGTGACTACACCTACCTGGAAGCAGCATCTACAGACACCAAGCAATGCCTATTGTGCAAATGTGTTTCTGCTAACAAATACAGAAAGGTGCCAAGAGTAATAAGTCAATGTCAAACCAAAATTATTTCTCATTTCTTAAGCAAAATAAAAAGATTAACTAGCTCAGACGCAGGCTGGAATATTGTACTTAAATAGACAAAGATCCTAGACTACTTAAGGAAGAGTGGCATGTCCACAAGCCTCCCACCAAATGCAAGTCTAGGGGTCACCTTGAACTTTGTAGCTAAATAAAACCAATAGAGGCTGGATGGAGCCATCTTTAAAGGGAATCTGTCCGCATGCTTTGCTATATAATCTAAACACAGCAGGCAATTAGAGGCCAAAACACAAATTTCAAACGTGTTACTTTCCAGGCTTTGTGTCGTTTACTTACAGGAAAGTTTTATCACCTGGTGATTATCATTGCCCTGACTAGCTGGCAGGCGCTTACTAGACAGACTCCAACTCCTCCTCTGGTTAGAAGCTCACTGTCAACAGACCCAATAAACTAAGTGATTTATCATTGGATTCAGGGTCTTTTTTCCTACATTATGATGTTCACAGATGAGGTAGCAAAAACCTGGAGACAATTCCCCTTTAAGTCGTTAAACTTAACTCAACCTCATATAATGCAGGGTGGTAAACACTTTTAGGATGTTTAAGTCCTGAGAGAAAAAAAAAATAATCAATTTTTCAGAGCACGGTTAATCTTATAGTATCACCTGACAGCTAAAACACCAATTACTAAATGGGTCATCTAAAGAAGATCCAGTCATAATGCTTCAGTTTTTTAAAGGGAACCTGTCACCCCAAAATCGAAGATGAGCTAAGCCCACCGTCATCAGGGGCTTATCTACAGCATTCCAGAATGCTGTAGATAAGCCCCTAATGACAGTGGGCTTAGCTCACATTCGATTTTAGGGGTGACAGGTTCCCTTTAACCCGAAACTGGATAAAAATAAAAATACTAGCATAAGCAAACAATAGTAGACTTTACTAAAATTCCAAAAAACAGATATAAACCTATAAATAACATCAAATTTAATGAAAAATAACCGAAAAATAAACATTTTACCAAAAAAAAGAAAAGATAAAAACACGCCATACAACCAGAAAAAAAAATAGTGTTGAAACATGCCGGATACTTCCTGAAAGAAAGCTTGAATATTTGATGTTCTAATGACAATATCAGTGATCTGCAGTTTACTAGAATGTTACCGTGAAAGTGCAGATTGGGGCCTCGTGTATTACCACAGTAGAAAACCCTAATAAGTTATTGTAAGAATGACTCCTTGAGGCAAAAATTGATACGGCTTCACAAAATGATATAAGGCTCTGTTCACACACCATCTTCATAAAAATCCAAATCAACTCTGATATAGCTTCCTGGACCTAATGGGGTATATGCCAGGTCTCCAGTATTTATTTACAGCAAGAATAGCGTTGCAAACTACACTGCTCATAAGTAAAGTCTAAAACCATAATAAACAGTCAATAAAAATAAATGTAAAGAATGGATCACAAAAAAAAAAAGTTTTCACAAAGTGACTGAACTTTCGTCCTCTAAACTGCACAGCTAATTTTCACAGAAAAACAATTACACAGTGCTCATTACTCAAACAGATAAACACAATTAGAAGTTATATGCAGATTCGTCAAGGAGAAAAGAAAATAATTAATTTTTCACAGAAAATAAAGAAAAATTGTTGTTGGGAGGATAATTAAGCCCCAGTAGGAAGGGCAATATTGGTTGTAATTAATTTATCATTATACAGACATTTTCCATTGTAAATTACAAAATAAAAAAACAAAAAAGGGTACGGTAATCAAATCCTAATAGTTTTCTATCAGCCAGCAACAAATTGCGGGAAACCGGTAATGTGTCGGCCATCAGTGGCGTATGCGGCCATGATGGTGGAAAGATTTTCAAAATATTCAGGATTTGGTGC
Source organism: Ranitomeya variabilis (assembly GCF_051348905.1). Lineage (NCBI taxonomy): Eukaryota > Metazoa > Chordata > Amphibia > Anura > Dendrobatidae > Ranitomeya > Ranitomeya variabilis. The sequence goes on along the minus strand of NC_135234.1, from coordinate 192,763,780 downwards.
ATGAAAAGGAGAAAAACTAAGCTAGCTTGACCCTTTACTTAGGATGTATACAAGAAGGAGCATGAGTGACAAAATGTGACATTTGTGACACTCCAGCCAGATTACTATAAGGACAAAATGGTAGTAAGCGAATTACATTAACCCTTGGTTTGTAATAGTGTGACAAGATTCCCCCAGTCCCTATTTAACTCAAATAGGTTGCAACTATCTGCAACTTTCCCATGTGTTCAGGTCCATAGAAACTCGAAATAAAGACAAAAATACAGAGTTTTTGTAGACGCCATGTTTTACATTACCAATCGGAGAAAACATTGTAGAAAAAAAAAAAAAAAAAGAGCACAGCAATTACTGATGAATCTGCAAGTCGTGGCTGGAATAAGCTCTGCAGGAGATGGAAGAAGGAAGATGAGGAACTGAAAGCTAAGTCTCTGAGGAATAATGTCAGATAATGCTTTCTGAAGAACGCTGCACATAGAAAGTCCCAAAGAAAAGCGCAAGACTATCAATACACCTTAGCTTGTTTAGAGGTACACTTCAAGGGGAATTGGGAAAAATGGTATCAAAAGACACCCAACACCTATAGGATCTGACCCACAGATGGTTTACAAAATGCACAGGGTTTGGTTTAAAATGGAACTGTACTTTTAACAAACTTTGCATAAATCAATAGTACACGCGAATAGAAGAAATTTTGTAATATATCTTATAGGAAAAATCTGCTTCTTTCCCCATTTATCGTATACCACAACTAGGAAAACCCCTTCTTAAAGGGAATCTGTCACCTAATTTTGGCCCTATAAACTGCGGCCACCGCCATCAGGGGCTTATCTACAGCATCCTGTAATGCTGTAGATAAGCCCCCAATGTAACCTGATAGAGAAGAAAAACAAGTTAGATTGTACTCACCCAGGTGCGGTCCCGTTGGCGTCGCAGGTCCGGGTCCTCCCATCTTCATACGATGACGTCCTCTTCTTTGCTTCCTGTCATGGCTCCTGCGCAGGCGTATTTTATCAGCCCTGTTGAGGGCAGAGCAAAGTACTGCAGTGCACAGGCGCTGGGCCTCTCTGACCTTTCCCAGTGTCTGCACATTGCAGTACTTTGCTCTGCCCTCAATAGGGCAGATTAGGTACGCCTGCGCAGGAGCCACGACAAGAAGCAAAGACAAGGACGAGATTGCATGAAGATGGGAGGCGCCGGACCCGGACCAGACCGCATCGGGACCGCCCCTGGGTGAGTATAATCTAACTTGTTTTTCTTCTCTTTCAGGTTACATCGGGGGCTTATCTACAGCACTACAGAATGCTACTGTAGATAAGCCCCTGATGGCGGTAGCCACAGTTTATAGGGCCAAAATTAGGTGACAGATTCTGTTTAAACTAAATATTTGGCCCTGATAAAATAATAAAGCCTATACTCCCATCCAGTGCCATCGCCAATCCCGCGGTGTTGGCACTCGCTCTCCCTGGGGACTGTGATGCGGTGTTGTGACTGATTGGGCCCCGCCTTCTGTCGAATTGAACATGAAGAGGAAGATGGGGATCAATTGCAGCCTGGACTCCCTCTTCCTGTTCAGTTTGTCTGAAGGCGGAGACATTGACTTGTCATTCCACCGCATCACAGCCTCGGGACCGCGAGTGCAGACAACGCGAGAGTATAAGTTTGTTTATTTTATCAGAGCCAAACATTTCGTTTAAGAAAGGGTTGTCCTAGTAGTATACAACCCCTTTAAATCAGTCTGGCTCAGACAGGATGGACTGCAGACTCAATGTAGTGCCATACGAAATAAATATTTATACTGAGGAAGAGTGAGGAGCAGGTAGAGGAAAAAGGCAGAGGGAAAGGTAGAAAGAACATGGTGAACTTTTTAAGAAGTTTTACCTCATTGCTCGAGCTCACACACCCAGACAGTTCAGCACTGCTGTGGCGTTATAGCGGGCACCCTTGCATGGGGTCCCCTTCTCTATCTATGCAGGGACGCTGGCTGCCTCGCCTCCCTGGCCCAGCGGCGTGGTTCTTCAGCATGTCCCTGCTTCTTCCTGGTGTGCTCCTCTGGTCGTAAAGGGGCAGAGAGCATATAGTAAATGCCTTTACCTTGTTGCTGAGAGGCATTTAGAATAACTAGTACACCTGGAAGATGGCTCCCGGCCAATTGTTGGGAGTTATCCTGTATATAGGACTCGCTCTCCCTTAGGGAGTCGCCAAGCAACGAGTTGAGTCATTAGGTAGTTGGTGTTATATCAGTGCAGCTGTTAGTTCCCCTGGTACAGATATGGTACAGATACGGCTAGTGTCCTAAACTGAATCCCTAGTCCCAGTGCGGCCAGCATACTGAACCCCAATCCCTGGTCCCAGTGCGGCCAGTGTCCTGAAACTAAATCCCTGGTCCTAGTGTGGCCAGCGTCTTGAACCCCGAATCCCTGGTCCTAGTGTAGCCAGTGTCTTGAACCCCAAAACCCTGGTCCCAGTGTGGCCCGTGTCATGAATCCGAATCTCTGGTCCCGATGTAGCAGGGTCCTGAACCTGGATCCCTGGTCCCAGTGTGGCTAGCGTCCTGAACACGAAACTCTGGTCCCGATGTGGCAGTGTCCTAAACCCGAATCCCAGGCCAGAGCCTGAAAATTGTCCCCTGGTCCTGGAGTGGCCAGTCCTGATCCCAAAATCCCCTCGTCCTAGTGTGGCCACAGCCTGAACTTTGTCCCCCTCCCCCCCGTCCCATGTGTGGCCAGTCCTTGACCAGTATCCTAGACCTGTGTGTCTGAACATAGCACTAGTTTATGTCAGTGTACCTGACCTCTTGGGTCAGCACCTGAAGTACTGGGATCTGCCTAGGAGTGGTACCTGGCAGCTACCTGCAGGCCAGTCGGTCTCCACCATAAGGAGCTCCAGTGAACACCTGGTAGCCTCTTAGCTATGCCCCTTCTTAGGCATGCCATGTCTTATGGCACAGTGGGTCCACCAATCCATGTGCGCCACTGTTAGGTGTAACAACTGCTGTATAATATGTTCCCTTCATGCTGCCGTTACTTGTTTCTGTATGCGAAAAAAATTAAGAGCAGAAATCCCTTTGCGTGTGATAATGAGTACTGAGTAATGAGAGAACACATCTAGTCTTCTCACTACAACTACAAGTGGGCCACAATTTAGAGAGAGAGCACGCAGGATACAAGCCATTTAATCACAAGAAATTATTTTATTGCTCATATGCACCCGACAGCTTATTCTGAAAAGCTACTTAAAAAGCACAGTTACCGTTTAAATGCTCACAATGCCCTAGTCTCAGGTGGTGGATCTCTCTTGGGAGGGCTATTGAAGGATCATCAAATAATCTTTTTTTTTTTGTGATATGTTTATAGTAAAACCTGTACTAGCTGAACCAATAATTCTCTGATTTAAAAAAAATCTTAATAAATTAGCAAAATCCAAAATTATCCAGACCATAACAAATTATACTACATCAAGATGAGCAAACAGACAGAAGAAAAAGCTAAAGCAAACGTTGGAGCACTGTACATCCTATAGAAGAAGGGAAGCTCTGGTTGTCGAGGGAAGCTTGAAATATCGTAATTGGGTGGCATCAAACTGATATCATTCACTTGCATTTATGCACAGATCAGGCCACCTACGAAGTCAGTGATCAGTCTGGTATGATAACCAATTGAATCTGACAGAAACAAATCCAGAAAGGCATTACTCTTACAGTACATACATTCACAAAGAACATCACGAGAGAACCATGCAAATTTTACTAATGGAAAAACCAACCCATCCAAAAACAATAGCTGATTCAAATTGGCAGAAGCTTTGTTTCTATGGCTGAGAAAGAAAATGTTCTATTTCTGTAATCCCTAGATTCCTAATGTATATGTGTGCAGATGAGAGGGGGAATGCGAGTGATGGCACACATAGCGAAGGGGAGGCCAAGGCGGCTGGGGAGGAGAGAATATTCCGAAGGATTGGCTAGGAAATGATGAGCAATACAGGACTGTAATAGTATTCTGTATGAGAGTATCAAGTAATATACAGTGCATAGGAAATGTGAAAAAAAACATAAAAAAAGGAAATGAAAGCAATAAAGATGAAAAACAACAACGTTGGACAGAAAATTTTGTACAGCTCATAAAAAAAAAAAAATAAATAAATAAAGCTGTGGATGTAAGGAAGGGAAACTAAAAAAAAATAGGAGAAAAAATCTGCCATGAAAATCTGGGTCATCAAAACAGAATTACAATCTCAATCTTGGCAGTACAAATAGTGGAGAGGTCAGGTAGCCTTTCACAAATCAATCTGTATTTAAATTATTCAGTCACCTGAAAAGAGCGGGACAGCAGAGATAACCACACACAGGAGGCAACATCATAAAAGGGAGGTCTGACTGTCATGCTGCGGTCCACAATCAGTCACACCAAGATTTCCCAATTGTCACGGGAGGAAGACTCGAATCAAAAGAGCGCACACAGTAAGTAATACAAGACAAATCTAGAAAGTAGAGTTAGATGGCTGCTCTGCTTCAAAACAAAGGGAGCGGAGAAAGTTTTTATCATCCAATTTGTGCATCAATGAACTTCTGCTAGTTCTCTTTTCAAAGGCATTGTTAGTAATGTTATTTAAAACTTAAACTTACATTTAGTGACAAGTCAACTACCATTTCAACAAGCTTTGCATAAATCAATAGCACAGGTGAATAATATAACAGACTGTCTTATTAGGGAAATCTGCTTTTTTCTCCACTTATGAGCCGCTTATTCCCCTTCCCTTGCATCCTAAACTCATCATTCACTTAAGGCTAAGTTCACACTTGCGTTTCGCTGGTCTGGTTATGGCTCCGTACTTCCTCCCTTAAGCTCCGCCTACTCGCACATGTGTCCTGCGTACCTATCTTTAACATTGGGTACGTAGTGACATGTGTTGTATGCGGATGCGTCCGCATGTGGAGTTTTGACGTGCCTGCCGACCACACGGAATGCAACATGTTAAGGGAGGAAATAGACCAGCCAAACGCAAGTGTGAACTTAGCCTTAGAAATACTGCTACAATCCAAGATGCTCAAAAAAAAATTTTGACTCCCAGCTCACTGAGGTATCAGATTACAGCTGCAGAGCAAGCAGCTCCCTGTGTCCTGTTAAAGCGAGACATTGTATCAGCTAGTTTCCGAACACTAGCTCAGGGACAACTGATTTAACTTACATTATGGGTAGCTTCCATAAGAGGTGGAGCCGCATATTCATTACTGTAATGAGTGGTACCATGTGACCGCTCATTACAGGAGGAAGCTGCGGCGCCGGTAAACAGACGTGCAGCGACAGCGCCAGGAGCAGGTGAGTATGTATATTCACCTGCTCCTCGTTCCACCGTCGGCGCCGCTGCGTCTTCTGCGTCCTCTGCAGTGACGCTCAGGTCAGAGGGCGCGGTGACGTGATCAGTGCGCTTCGCCCTCTGCCTGATCGTCGGTGCAGAGGATGGAAGACACAGCGGCGCCTGGCAGCGGTGGAACGCAGAGCAGGTGAATATAGCAAGTGCCGGGGGCCTGAGAGGTGAGTATGTGATTTTTTTTAATCGCAGCAACAGCATAAGGGGCAAATATCTGTATGGGGCATCTTATGTGGCCATGTGCAGTGATATATGGGGGCAAATATCTGTATGGGGCATCTTATGTGGCCATGTGCACCATTATATGGGGGCAAATATCTGTATGGGGCATCTTATGTGGCCATGTGCACCATTATATGGGGCAAATATCTGTATGGGGCATCTTATGTGGCCATGCGCAGCATTATATGGGGCAAATATCTGTATGGAGCATCTTATGGGACCATGTGCAGCGTTTTATGGGGCAATTATCTGTATGGAGCATCTGAATGGAGCCATGTGCAGCATTATATGGGGCAATTATCTGTATGGGGCCATGTGCAGCATTTTATGGGGCAAATATCTGTATGGAGCATCTTATGGGGCCATAATCAACATTTGTGCAGCATTATATGGGTCATCTTATGGAGCCCATAATAAACTGTATGGAGCATTATATGGGGCTCCCGATTCAATATGGATATTCAAAAACACTTAACCTACTGATGTCTCAATTCATTTTACTTTTATTGGTATCTATTTTTATTTTTGAAATTTACCAGTAGCTGCTGCATTTTCCACCCTAGGCTTATACTCGAGTCATTAAGTTTTCCCAGTTTTTTGTGGCAAAATTAGGGGGGGTCGGCTTATACTCGGGTCGGCTTATACTCGAGTATATATGGTAGTTTATTTATGAAGATTTTAGAATAATACATTGAATACACAGGATTCGGCCGGCCGCGACCAATTAGCCGGACTGCGCCTGTTGCTGATTGGTCGCGGCCAGCCACGTAGTGTGTAGCACAGTCACGTAGTATATAGCACAGCCCACGGAGTGTATAACAACCCACATAGCATATGACACAGCCCACGCGGTACACTGCACAGCCCACGCGGTACACTGCACAGCCCACGCGGTACACTGCACAGCCCACGCGGTACACTGCACAGCCCACGCGGTACACTGCACAGCCCACGCGGTACACTGCACAGCCCACGCGGTACACTGCACAGCCCACGCAGTACACTGCACAGCCCACGCAGTACACTGCACAGCCCACGCAGTACACTGCACAGCCCACGCAGTACACTGCACAGCCCACGCAGTACACTGCACAGCCCACGCAGTACACTGCACAGCCCACGCAGTACACTGCACAGCCCACGCAGTACACTGCACAGCCCACGCAGTACACTGCACAGCCCACGCAGTACACTGCACAGCCCACGCAGTACACTGCACAGCCCACGCAGTACACTGCACAGCCCACGCAGTACACTGCACAGCCCACGCAGTACACTGCACAGCCCACGCAGTACACTGCACAGCCCACGCAGTACACTGCACAGCCCACGCAGTACACTGCACAGCCCACGCAGTACACTGCACAGCCCACGCAGTACACTGCACAGCCCACGCAGTACACTGCACAGCCCACGCAGTACACTGCACAGCCCACGCAGTACACTGCACAGCCCACGCAGTACACTGCACAGCCCACGCAGTACACTGCACAGCCCACGCAGTACACTGCACAGCCCACGCAGTACACTGCACAGCCCACGCAGTACACTGCACAGCCCACGCAGTACACTGCACAGCCCACGCAGTACACTGCACAGCCCACGCAGTACACTGCACAGCCCACGCAGTACACTGCACAGCCCACGCAGTACACTGCACAGCCCACGCAGTACACTGCACAGCCCACGCAGTACACTGCACAGCCCACGCAGTACACTGCACAGCCCACGCAGTACACTGCACAGCCCACGCAGTCCACTGCACAGCCCACGCAGTCCACTGCACAGCCCACGCAGTCCACTGCACAGCCCACGCAGTCCACTGCACAGCCCACGCAGTCCATTGCACAGCCCACGCAGTCCATTGCACAGCCCACGCAGTCCATTGCACAGCCCACGCAGTCCATTGCACAGCCCACGCAGTCCATTGCACAGCCCACGCAGTCCATTGCACAGCCCACGCAGTCCATTGCACAGCCCACGCAGTCCATTGCACAGCCCACGCAGTCCATTGCACAGCCCACGCAGTCCATTGCACAGCCCACGCAGTCCATTGCACAGCCCACGCAGTCCATTGCACAGCCCACGCAGTCCATTGCACAGCCCACGCAGTCCATTGCACAGCCCACGCAGTCCATTGCACAGCCCACGCAGTCCATTGCACAGCCCACGCAGTCCATTGCACAGCCCACGCAGTCCATTGCACAGCCCACGCAGTCCATTGCACAGCCCACGCAGTCCATTGCACAGCCCACGCAGTCCATTGCACAGCCCACGCAGTCCATTGCACAGCCCACGCAGTCCATTGCACAGCCCACGCAGTCCATTGCACAGCCCACGCAGTCCATTGCACAGCCCACGCAGTCCATTGCACAGCCCACGCAGTCCATTGCACAGCCCACGCAGTCCATTGCACAGCCCACGCAGTCCATTGCACAGCCCACGCAGTCCATTGCACAGCCCACGCAGTCCATTGCACAGCCCACGCAGTCCATTGCACAGCCCACGCAGTCCATTGCACAGCCCACGCAGTCCATTGCACAGCCCACGCAGTCCATTGCACAGCCCACGCAGTCCATTGCACAGCCCACGCAGTCCATTGCACAGCCCACGCAGTCCATTGCACAGCCCACGCAGTCCATTGCACAGCCCACGCAGTCCATTGCACAGCCCACGCAGTCCATTGCACAGCCCACGCAGTCCATTGCACAGCCCACGCAGTCCATTGCACAGCCCACGCAGTCCATTGCACAGCCCACGCAGTCCATTGCACAGCCCACGCAGTCCATTGCACAGCCCACGCAGTCCATTGCACAGCCCACGCAGTCCATTGCACAGCCCACGCAGTCCATTGCACAGCCCACGCAGTCCATTGCACAGCCCACGCAGTCCATTGCACAGCCCACGCAGTCCATTGCACAGCCCACGCAGTCCATTGCACAGCCCACGCAGTCCATTGCACAGCCCACGCAGTCCATTGCACAGCCCACGCAGTCCATTGCACAGCCCACGCAGTCCATTGCACAGCCCACGCAGTCCATTGCACAGCCCACGCAGTCCATTGCACAGCCCACGCAGTACATTGCACAGCCCACGCAGTACATTGCACAGCCCACGCAGTACATTGCACAGCCCACGTAGTACATTGCACAGCCCACGCAGTATATAGCACAGCCCACGCAGTATATAGCACAGCCCATAGGCAGCATCAATAGTAAAAAGTTGGTCACACAGGGTTAATAGCAGCGTTAACGGTGTGCTTTACACCGCGGCATAACGCGGTCCGCTAACGCTGCCATTAACCCTGTGTGAGCATTGACTGGGGGGGGGGTTTATGGAGCAGCCATTTTGCCGCCGGACTGCACCTGTCGCTGATTGGTCGTGACCGTTTTGCCGCGACCAATCAGCGACTTGGATTTCGATGACAGACATAGGCCGCGACCCATGAATATCCGTGACAGACAGACAAAGACGGAAGTGACCCTTAGACAATTATATAGTAGATTGGTCAGAAAGTCTGTTCAAATCAAAACTAATACTTACCTGCTCAATCCTCCGCAGTTCCAGAAATTATGCTCTGAAGGTCCTCGCCAGTTTTTGTTTATAGAATATTCACATCTGCATTAAGGTTTCAGACACAAATCAGCCAAAAATGCTGGACAAAGTAGCATGGCATGCGCTACATTATCTCATAAAATGATGACCACCATGACGGAAAGCTGACAGGCCTAAAATTATAGAAAATAGGGTTAGCCAGGAATGTTGGCATTACACATTTGCTGGTTCTCAGACTGCCCATTTTATTTTCTGCTTCTTTAATAAAAGAAGAATGGAAATAAAGAAACAGATGTGAACACAGTCTAGCAGAATATACAGAAATGTATAAAATGTTTTGTACCCTTCTGTTAAAGGTAACCTGTCACCCCCAAAATCAACAGTGAGCCAAGCCCACGGGCATCAGGGGCTTATCTACAGCATTCTGGAAAAACTCACTGTAATGCATAATGTCCATTGAACAAAACCTGCCTCCAAAAAACACATGAGAGAGAAAAAGAGAAGAGAAAAAGAGAAGAGAAAAAAAGAGGAGAGGGAGAGGGAGAGGGAGAACGGAAAATCTGCATGATTTGTATGGAAAATGCTTTGAAAACCGGATCCATTGTTTCACACCTCCGTTTCATGTGTTTTAGGCCGGTTCTGTCACTGTGCGGTTTTTTTCGCAGGACAAAAAACCGTTGCAGTGGACGTTTTCCCCACCCGCCGGAAAGGACTATTTGGACGGATCTGGAAAAAAAACGGATGAAACGTCTGGCCATCAGGCACAATCCGGCGCTAATACAACTCTATGGGAAAAAAAACGGATCCGGCGTAAAAAAAAAAAGGATCCGTTTTTTTCAAAAATTGCCGGATTGTGCCTGAAACAAAAAGCCTGATGTGTGAAAGTAGCCTTAAATAGGCTGCCTGCCTAATTAGTTTGTAGACAGCTGTGATGCTAATTACAGGACACAAATTAGCTTGAAAATAATCTGATCATAAGTACATGTCAATCTTTACTAGGGATACTATTTTTACACAGGAATTTTTTATTAGATTTTCTTACATTTTTCTGTTGAACCGTAATTCAAAAGCAATGTTTGATTTTCATTACTTGATATTCAGTAAATTTAAAAAATTACTTTCGTCAGTTTCAAGTTATTTTTGTTACAATTGTAGATTTTTCTTACTTTAAGGCTGTGTGCACACGTCGCTTTTTCGCTATAAAAACCGCGAAAAAAATGCTCACATTGAGCATCCTATTTAATAGAATGCATTCCGCATTTTTTGTGCACATGCTGCGTTGTTTTCCTGAGCGGAAACGCTTTCCAGAAAAAAACGCAGCATGTTCATTAAATTTGCGGAATCGCGAGGATTCCGCACACCTAGGAATGCACTGTGCGGTTGGTACCCAAGGTAGAGGAGAGGAGACTTTCCTCCACGGACTGGACACCATATAATTGGTAAGAATAAAAAGAATTAAAATAAAAGAATAGTGATATACTCACCTTCTGATGGCCCCCGGAGTCTTCCCGCCTCTCAGCGGTGCACGCGGCCGCTTCCGTTCCCATGGATGCTTTGTGTGAAGGACCTGCGATGACGTTGCGGTCACATGACCGTGACGTCATCGCAGGTCCTGAACACAAAGCATCCATGGGAACGGAAGCCGCTGCGTCCACCGCGGAGAACATCGGGGGCCATCAGAAGGTGAGTATAACCATTTTTTTAATTTTTTAATTATTTTTAACATTATATCTTTTTTACTATTGATGCTGCATAGGCAGCATCAATAGTAAAAAGTTGGTCACACTTGTCAAACACTATGTTTGACAAGTGTGACCAACCTATCAATCAGTTTTCCAAGTGATAATACAGATCGCTTGGAAAACGCTAGCATTCTGCAAGCTAATTAGGCTTGCAAAACGCTAGGAATATGCATGCCAATTCCGCATGCGATATACCCACGGCAGGAGTTGCAGAATTGCCGCCGAAATTTCTGCGGCAATTCTGCAACCTGTGCACTTAGAATAACAGAAGAGTACAATTTTCTTTATGTTTGTATATGTAATTTTTTAATGCTTGACATGCTGCCACACCACTAGAAACCATGTTAAGAATCTAGAGTATGCAGAGTGTTGCTTTGGGGTTTTTTTTTCCACTGCTCTATCTTGCATAGTGTGTAATCATAAAGCTAAAAATCTCCAAGTGAATCCCTCAGTAAAACTAATCTTAACAGTCGCGTCTACACTCTGCTGCATATAATCTGTTTGTAGGTTATTAGCAGGTGCGAGAGCCAGCAGGCAAAACGTCATTTTTAATCAAGTAACGGCTTACAGATAAAAACTATGCACACTGTGTTCCATCGTATTTTCTACCGAGGTCAAGTTTCCATAATTAAAATATAGGTGTAACAGTCGCTAGCTGCCTATAACAATCAAATGATCACAATGTGACTTTCTCACAGTCAAAACAACTACATGCAAGGCCATTTTCCTAAAAAACGTGTTCAATACTACGGTTAGAAGAAAACTTAAAAAAAAATAAAAAAAATCAGGATTTAAAGGGTCTACATTATCTGTATTTTAACAAATGTGTTGTAGACATGATTTTGGGGCACTTACTATTAATAAGTATTATGGGCTCTACTCCATAACTTGTTAGAACAGCCTTCCTCACAGGCTGCATAGCTCTCTTCTGTTAACTAGAGAAGAGCACATTTTTCAAAATTCGATTCCGAACATACTCGTTCATTTCTACTTCCATTGACTCCAATGACATTCAGCTGTGTACAGCAAATATTGCAAAAAACAATATTCACCAAACACAGCCAAATGTCATTGGATTCAATGGGAGTAGAAATGAACAAATGTTCAGAACAGATCAGCAAACATAAATTTGGCGCGCATGGAGTACCAATATGGCATAAATATGGCAAATTTAGATCCGGCAACCGATTCTGAACATATTCGCTCAACTCTACTGTTAACCCCTTCCCAATTTTTACACGAAAAGGGTTGTATCTTACCCCAGAGATGATGGCTGATTTATTCAGCTGTCATCTGCCTCTAACAGCTGGGGGCAGAGCGGTAACACACCAAATCTCTGACAGCGGCATTAAACATGTGCCATCAGGGAAAGCGTCATTCCACGCACTTATTGGTGTGCCAATAACATGGGAATGATGGGTTGCTACAAGAGCCGGAGGTCTGCTTAAGTCCCCCAGATTTGTCCTGAGTATTCTCCTGTGAAAGCCAGCGTTTAGCTTGCGATCATAGGAGATTGTGATTCTCACTGAACATAGCAGTGCTAGGAGTATTAAATACAGAAAATAGTAAAAAAATATATATATATATATTTAATAAATATGAAGGAAAAAAAAAAAGTTAATCACCTCCCTTTTAGCCAATTAAAAAAATAAAATACCGTACTCATTTGATCCATTCATAAAAATCCAATCTATCACAATATAAAATACCATAAATTAATCTTATAGGCAAAATGCACAATGAAAGGAAAAAATAAAAACACCAGAATTATGGTTTTTGGGACTTGGGAACAATGCAATAAGTGATCAAAACATTGCACCTATCCCAAAATGGTAACCGTAAAAACGTCAGGTCAAGGTGCAAAAAATAAGCTCTCACACAGCCCTAGATCCCAAAAAATGGAGGCGTTACAGGTCTTGTAAAATGCCAAAAGCAACAATTTTTTAAAATTTTCGTCTACAAATTTCCACTTGACCCCTTCACAACCGATGACATATTTATATCATAGGCCGTGTCCCTGACATTGATGTGGGCTCCGGCGCTGAGCCCGCATCTTTCCCTGCAAATATCCACCTGCGGCTGTTAACCAGTTAAATGCCACTGTCAATTACTGACAGTGGCAATTAACACGAACAGGCCGGAAGAACGTTGCAAACCCTGCTAATCAGGACCAGTTACGTAATCGTGGGGTGCCGACAGGTTGTTATGACAGCCAGGGGTCTGCAGAAGACCCTCGTGCCGGTCATTTCGATGCTCATTGACAGCGTTCATAGGAAATTGTGATTTTTGCTACACATAACAGGGCTCAAGCCATGCTACATAAAGCACAGGCGACAAGATGATCCCTGCTTCAAGTCTCCTAAGGGGTCTATTAAATAAAGTAAAACGTTAAAAAAAAAAAAAAACGTATTAAGAGAATACTAAAAAAAAAAAAAAAAAGTTCAAATCACCACCCTTTTGTCAAATTTAAAATAAAAAATAAATACACATATTTGGTGTTGCCGTGTGCAGAAATATCCGATCAAAATATAAAGCAAATTAATCTGATCGGTAAACGGCGTTACAAGAAAAAGAAAAAAAAAAAAAACAGGTGACCAAAACATTGTATCTATCCCAAAAATATCCATAAAAACATTGTCTCGGGACACAAACTATAAGCCACCACCGCGCCCCAGATCCCGAAAAACGGAGACGCTATGGGTGTCATAAAATGGCGACAAATGCAAAGCTTTTTCCACACAATTTTTTGAAAAAAGTTTTTAATCAATATATCTTGGAATAATAATAATTTCCACAACTGGATGTATTTAAAAAAAAAAAATGTTCATGTGCCGTGGTAGTCTTATAACTGTGCCGCTGCTGTGTACTGTGTAATGGCTGTGTGACTGTGCAGGAACATGATCTGATCATACCACAGCTCCTAGGCAAGGGAGGAAGAAGAAGAGTGTACTGACATTAGGCTGGTTTCACATCTGCGGTTGTGTCCGCAGCATTTCTGACGCATATATCCGCATGCGTCTTGATTTCCTATCTTTAACATTGTAGACGCTGGTGCATGCGTTCGCCCGCGTTTTCTTACGCATGCGTTTTTTCGCGGTGAGCGGCAAGGCGCGGAGAACACACCATATTGGAAATTTTGAGGTGGCAAATTTCTGTCAAATATGCGCAGGAGTGCGTTAAAAAAACGGATTACTGTCTATGGGAACACATGCGCACACACGTCTTTGCATACGAACGCGTTCGATGCGCTTGCGTACTTTGGACTGTGCATGTCAAGGAACGGATTTAGACACGCCCATTGAAACACGCCCTCCTGGAAATATCAAACGCATGCGCATAAAAAGCGCAAACGCATGTAAAAACGCATATAAACGCTGCGGTTTTTTTGCCGTCATGCGTAAGCTGATGCGGATAAAAAAAACGCTGCGTTTTTACATCCGTTTGCGGTTGTGGACGATACGCTGTGGACACAACCGCAAATGTCAAACCAGCCTCACAGCAGGGAATCACAGATGATTATTTTTGTGAGGTAAAACATGTCCCCGCTTGTTTTTAAACAATGTTTTACCTCAAAGAATCATTTGCGATCCCGTGCTGTAATGTCTGTATACTTTTTTTTTTTTTCCTCTCCCCTACTCATGAGCTCTGGTACATGCAAACCACATTCCCGCATGGTGAGACACAGCCATTACACAGTACACAGCAGGGGCACATTTATAAGATTATCTCAGCACAGGAACATTTAATTTAAACACATCCAATTGCGGAAATTATAATTATTACAAGATCTATTGATTAAAATTAACTTTTGTTCGTGGGAAAACCCCCTTTAATTTATTGTCAGACAATTCCTATTTTTCTATTTCCATTCGTTTTTGTTAAAAACAGAGCAGGAGAGGGGACTTGTTTTGTTACACCTTACCTGCCTGTCTTCACACAGTACAAGTCCCAGGATACCGCTCTGCTGAAGAACACTAGAGATAGTCTTTGTACTGACAGCTTTTAAATGCACCTTCACAGTTTTAATGCGCCTTTATCTAACATCTGGCTCCAAAAAGCTCTAAGTGCCCCTTTGACAAGGTCGCTATCTTAATAACTTTCACGCAAGCAATCAAGTCTATTTTATTATTCATGCCCCGACTGCATTATCTCTTGCTAGTTTGCATTACCTGGAAGCAATAATTTACAAAAATGACATGTTTTCCTTCCTTTGGCATTTCTTGCAATCACTGAACAGCATGAAGCTTGGACAAGGACAACTCCATCTATTCACAATATATGAAAAAAACCACTGCAAATTCAAAGACAGTTTTTGAGTATTTCATGTTCTGCAAGCATCGAGTTCCCACAAATTTCCACTGAAAGTATAACAAAGCTGGTTGGGTTCACCAACTACATTATGGCTAACGTAGACTTACACAATAGGAAATATAAAAAGCTGTCCCATAATCTATAACTGAAATTCTACTATTTATTACAGACATGAGGTTTAATTATGAGGATTCACCATCATACATACAGTACATAGATTAGCCAGAACATTAAATCCACCTGCCCAATATTGTGTAGATCCTTCTCATGCCAAAGCAGCTCTGACCGGCCATGGTATAGATATGTAAAGAGCTCCTGGGTTATCAGTCACCAGGACCTTAGAAGTCCTGTAAGTTACGAAATCGGAACTTCTCCACGGATCGGACATGATTTTTTTCCTGCACATCCCACATATGATCAAGCAGATAGAGATCTAGGGAATTTGGAGGCCAATTTACCTCTTGGTGTTGCTCACAGCATTACTGAATAATTGTTTTGCCTTGTGACAAGTTGCATTATCCTGCCTAAAAAGGCAACAATTCTTAGGGAAAACCTTTGCTAAAAACGGGTATACTTGGTCTGCAACAATGTTTCAGTAGGTACTAAATGTTAGGCCAACATCAACATGGCTGCCAGGACCTACGGTTTCCCCGCATAACATTGCCAAGAGCAACACACGTTCTCTGCTGGCTTGCCTTATTCCCATAGTGCATCATGTACAAGCGCACCAAGCTACATACATGATGTAAAACAATATGTGATTCATCAGACCATGCCACCTTCCATGGCACAGTTATTATAGGTGCTCTGTATGATCGCCAACAGCAAACCATACTACATCAGCTCTGCTGTGGGATAGGCCCAGACAGTAGCTCGTAAGCGTTGGCCAGGGCTCTTACCAATTCACTGGTTGTCTTTAACCAAGTTTGGTGAGCATTAAACACGGCATAGCTGAAACACCCAGCAAGATCGGATGTCTCCATAACAGAAGATATCTAGCTATCATAAATCCGCCTTTATCAAGGCGCTTAGTTCCTTATCATTGGCCATTTTTTCCTGCTTTTAACACATCAGCTTCTGTTGACAGCTTAAATAACTCCACTATTGACAGATGTCATTGTAACGAGAATATCAATATTTTTCTCGACACCTTCAGTGGTTTGTGTGTTATGGCTTATGTGCTGGTATAACACAAGCAAAATATCTTAAGAGAATTATATACAAAACATACACAATATAATCCACTGCTAAATGTTTACTGGGTATTTATACTGTTTGAAAGTCACCTACCAATCTACAGTCATGGCAATTCATCGTTCTAACATTACAGACATGGTAAACTAACTCACACCTGTCTACAAGAACAAAATCTCTGTTGTGACCTCATGGTGCCAATTTAATTAGAGAATATACAGTGGGGCAAAAAAGTATTTAGTCAGTCAGCAATAGTGCAAGTTCCACCACTTAAAAAGATGAGAGGCGTCTGTAATTTACATCATAGGTAGACCTCAACTATGGGAGACAAACTGAGACAACAAAATCCAGAAAATCACATTGTCTGTTTTTTTATCATTTTATTTGCATTTTATGGTGGAAAATAAGTATTTGGTCAGAAACAAACAATCAAGATTTCTGGCTCTCACAGACCTGTAACTTCTTCTATAAGAGTCTCCTCTTTCCTCCACTCATTACCTGTAGTAATGGCACCTGTTTAAACTTGTTATCAGTATAAAAAGACACCTGTGCACACCCTCAAACAGTCTGACTCCAAACTCCACTATGGTGAAGACCAAAGAGCTGTCAAAGGACACCAGAAACAAAATTGTAGCCCTGCACCAGGCTGGGAAGACTGAATCTGCAATAGCCAACCAGCTTGGAGTGAAGAAATCAACAGTGGGAGCAATAATTAGAAAATGGAAGACATTCAAGATCACTGATAATCTCCCTCGATCTGGGGCTCCACGCAAAATCCCACCCCGTGGGGTCAGAATGATCACAAGAACGGTGAGCAAAAATCCCAGAACCACGCGGGGGGACCTAGTGAATGAACTGCAGAGAGCTGGGACCAATGTAACAAGGCCTACCATAAGTAACACACTACGCCACCATGGACTCAGATCCTGCAGTGCCAGACGTGTCCCACTGCTTAAGCCAGTACATGTCCGGGCCCGTCTGAAGTTTGCTAGAGAGCATTTGGATGATCCAGAGGAGTTTTGGGAGAATGTCCTATGGTCTGATGAAACCAAACTGGACCTGTTTGGTAGAAACACAACTTGTCGTGTTTGGAGGAAAAAGAATACTGAGTTGCATCCATCCAACACCATACCTACTTTAAAGCATGGTGGTGGAAACATCATGCTTTGGGGCTGATTCTCTGCAAAGGGGCCAGGACGACTGATCCGGGTACATGAAAGAATGAATGGGGCCATGTATCATGAGATTTTGAGTGCAAACCTCCTTCCATCAGCAAGGGCATTGAAGATGAAACGTGGCTGGGTCTTTCAACATGACAATGATCCAAAGCACACCGCCAGGGCAACGAAGGAGTGGCTTCGTAAGAAGCATTTCAAGGTCCTGGAGTGGCCTAGCCAGTCTCCAGATCTCAACCCTATAGAAAACCTTTGGAGAGAGTTGAAAGTCCATGTTGCCAAGCGAAAAGCCAAAAACATCACTGCTCTAGAGGAGATCTGCATGGAGGAATGGGCCAACATACCAACAACAGTGTGTGGCAACCTTGTGAAGACTTACAGAAAACGTTTGACCTCTGTCATTGCCAACAAAGGATATATTACAAAGTATTGAGATGAAATTTTGTTTCTGACCAAATACTTATTTTCCACCATAATATGCAAATAAAATGATAAAAAAACAGACAATGTGATTTTCTGGATTTTTTTTTCTCAGTTTGTCTCCCATAGTTGAGGTCTACCTATGATGTAAATTACAGACGCCTCTCATCTTTTTAAGTGGTGGAACTTGCACTATTGCTGACTGACTAAATACTTTTTTGCCCCACTGTACATTGCAGCATCCCAACTCATCCCTCAACTAGGCCCTCTATGTCCTTATTTCATGCCTACGGCAAGAAGTCTTCATCTACGCATTAATAATAAAGTAGAAGATTCTAGAAAGTTGTTTTTTGGTTTTTTTAGAGAATCTTACAGATCTACCAAAGATTTTATGGACCCAATGGGGCATATCTGTCAAAATTAATTCTTAAACAGCGCAACCCTTGAATAGCCTGTGTTAAGATGTGATATCAAACTGCTCCATACTGTTTCATAAATCTAACTATATGGGTTACTTTGTGCCAGAAATCTGCGCCTATAATTTTGGAGGATTTTTAGCGCATTGTGTGGCATATTGAACCACACCCCTTTTTTGATACGTATTTTCAGCTAAGCCTCCTGGTTGGACAAGTCCGAAATAGTGTCTAAAACACATCACAAATATAACACAAGTCATGAAAGACAGTTTTTTGGCACATTTTACACCAGAATTCTGGCACATTTAGACTGATAAATATGTCCTACTGTATTGGCCAACAACCAGATGTAGATATCAATGCCAAAAAAAGGCACCAGAAGGAAGTTTGCTTTGGCATTGCTCTTAGAATTTGTCAGCCTTGGAATATGTGAAGGGACAAAAGTTCGGCTAGTTTGGGTTTAATTACATTCAATAGTACAGTTCTCCGTAAAATAAGCACCTTTAGGACCAAACATTATTTTATGTCTATGGCCACACTAGCAATGTCTTATAAAAGTCATCATCTGTTTATAAAAATTTTGAATGGCGTATTTCTGAACAAGGAATTAAACTATTAACAGAGTCTTTATGTGAGGCCACGGTCACACGTTCAGTATTTGGTCAGTATTTTACCTCAGTATTTGTAAGCCAAAACCAGGAGTGGGTGATAAATACAGAAGTGGTGACGTGTCTCGATTATACTTTTCCTCCGATTGTTCCTCTCCTGGTTTTGGGTTACATATATGAGGTAAAATACTGACCAAATACTGAAGGTGGCCTAAAAGAAAGAGTGGAAGGAAAACCATCATGAAAAAGTGAGCAATTTCCAACTGACCATGAATGTCCATCTGGTTCTGCTCAGTGGGTAAATCAGATGTTTGGGATAATCTTACGACAATATACAGTACTAACATAACAATAGATAGTACAGAGATTTGTCCATTCTATCAGACTTTTATTCTCCAGATTCAAGATTGAGAACAATGCCTAGCAGAATAAAAAGTAAAACACCCACATTAGCAGAACATATAATCACTTGTAAGTTGCTCATTAAAAACCGTGAAGGGAATAAATGGTTCGATCTTACACCTTAGATGTTGATGTAGACCATTCAAAGTAGATCAGGACAGGAGAATAAAGACATGGGTGCTGGTAATCTTCCTGTTGTGGCTAAAGTATTATCTCCCGTCCTGACAAGGACAGTACCCAAGAGTGGTCCTGTCCCACTATAGATGCCCCCCGAGTTTTCCCCCAGACACGTTTAGGGACCTGTAGTGACTGGGTACCCTAAACTGACCTGCAGAGTGCTGTGTGGCCAATATACATATGTATAAATATGTATGTCTGAGCCCAGAGTAAAAATTAGGTTATAATAATTGTGCTCTCCATGCTGCCTACTATTCTTACTTTATAGGAGATGCACTCACTCCTTCTGCCACAACGGCAATTTGCTGGCAGACTAATCAACTGCACAACTTTTACTCCTAGAGGAAAGAGGTTTCATCATAGACCAGTATTCTTTACAGTAAAAGCAGTGAGATTATACACTTTTTACCAATGTTGTAATGGCTGTTTTAGTAAGAGACTATATATTTGGGTGCCTTTCTGCTTATAATTTTACAAGCGATGATAAATAGAATTTTGGAAATGGGTCATTGACCCATTGAGAATATATGATGATTATTATGGGGAGCTGGGAAAGAACATTTCCCCTAATACAAGACTCAGCCTTCAACATTGTAGTATTACAATTTGGATTTAATAGGCATGTGTCTTCTTTTTAACTTATAATTGAATTTCCAGATCTTATAAGCTATAGCTGGCACAGCATTTTGTACACATTATTTTAGGGGTTTTTTGTGGGTTTTTTTTGTTTTGTTTTTTACACTTTGTGCCATGTCCCCTATTTGTAGACATTTTATTCTGCTCTATAACTGACCACAGTACTGATATTGATAAAATTAATGACCAGTAGCTTTCATGCCCATCAGGGCTGTACTGAGAAGAGAAGCACACACTCCACGCATTCACCCAGAACCCTTTTGGTGTAATCTGTTCACCGCACAAGTTCTCTATGTAGCGCAGTCTACAAACCGGATCAACAGAAAAACTCTAAAGAGAAACAGATGTTTTGTGACTACAGTGCCCAGCTGTGTACTAACCGAATGAATCTCATGCCAATTACTTAACAATTCCTTGGCACTGGGATTTATCTGTAGATCAGAAAGCAGTGCCATAGGGAGATGCGCGCAGCAAAGAAAAGATGGAAACTCATTTTGCACATTTAAGATATTGGCAGGAAGGAGATAAGCATCTGTGGTCAGAATACATCGATTATGTTCCTACAGCAAGGTTTGTCACCCCATTGTGCAGTCTAGATTTCTGTAAACCAGAAAGCAAGTTAAACTCGGCGTAAGACTCTGTTCACATCTTGTTCCCCAGTTCGGCAGTTCCGCTTCCTCACAAGCGTAAGACAGCAAAATTGACAACAGTGCTGGATCTACTGAATGCTGGAAACGCAGAGCACAATGTGAATATTTGTTCTTACATGCACTTGCCAGTGTAGCTTGGAAAAGAAAAAATATTGCAAGCCCACCAAAGGCAGGATATATGATGGAAATCAATACGTTGCGTTTCAGCCACTAATGATCTGATTCATGAGAGCTTTAATGGATGTGCGGAACCAAATGTCAATCCCACGCAATCATATTCTATGTTTATTCATGGCATTGGGTCATCTGTTGCCAAAAATACTTTTAAAAATAAGATTGTGCAGAAAGGATAGATAATCCAAGGAGAGGACCCCAACTATGACATCAATATGGTATAATGAGGTATATGAGCAGTTGTGGTAATGTTTTATACATTCTCTGTTAAAATCGTGGACTCAAGGCAAAGGAAAATTTTTATCTAAATCCTTATCTATTTAATACCATAATCTAAGATACATTCTAATATACTTGCTTTAAACATTCCCTACTGTTCCCCAACTACACTGTATTATTTTTTTTTACTTCCTGTCTAATGACATTTCGTTTGACAGCCCTCAGTGCATGCTGGGATTCTCAAAGTGTTATCAGAACAGGGGGCAGAGGCTGCGGTCACAGTCACAGCCTCTGCCCATCAGTGACACACGTTTCAGGGACGGGCTGATCCCTGCGCTGTGCACTTTGGGTCATTCCATATCAAGTGATCCAAATATGAATATTTTTTTTACCTTACGTCTTTAGATTTTTTTTATTTTTTGGTTTTATGAAGTACAACTTTAGTTAATTACAAATTAAAAGTTTAAAAATCTGTAAAAAATTAACCGATGAAGAAAAAAATTCTAAAGTTTTGAAAAAGCATGGATTTTGGCCTGGTATGGCTTTACATTTGTTATCATATCTCGGGCTAGAATTAAGATAAAGAGGTGGGAGAGGCATCATTTTTCTCAGAACGGTACCGGCTTTCATTTGATATGTCACAAGACTATGTTTCTTTATATTTTGTATTGGAGAAATCAAATTAAAAATTTTGATGCGCAATTCTGAAAAAAACGTATGTTTTAAAATTGTGAAAACATGCATGTGTGTTACTTGTGTCCTTGTTTATATTTGTACAGGGATTCAACTTGGGATCTATCACATTTGTATTTTTTTTTAAGCCTTGAATCATCTGATTTTATGTTTGTGTGAGTTTCTTCCTTTTTTCTTTTCAAATTACAACTTACTGCATTCAACATTTATACGTAACAATAAAGTAACACAAAAAACAAACACCGAAGAGCCAGAATAAATGCATCTTAATCATCATAACGCAACTAGCTCAGCATTTTCAACCTGAATTCATTGAACAAGCCAAAAGATAAACGGTGATCATATCCTCAAGTGTGGTTTTCTAAATACAGTCTGATCCTAATTATATGTTAAAAACAAGATGAAAAGAACCAATATTTTTACCACCTATTTATACATGGAACAATTTTTTTTTTATTATATCACTAAACATGTCACTTATGAAGTGTTTAAGAAGAATAGTCCAGTAGTTAAATCCTCGTACTATAAAATATGAACTAATCAAACAATTAATAGTAGGCTTTTACACTGGTCTTCTATCATCAATGTATCCCTTCTAGAGGATGAAATGTCATCTTGTCCATAAGCGCTCACTAGCAATGGCCGTCTCCTTCTGTGTCAGAGTATGTGCGGCTGTCATGGTGTTCGGCTCCACCTGAGTTAGATCTGATTTTTGTTCACTTTTACAATGTCTGATTTTCTTGGATACACAAAGGACGGCGCTGGACCAGAAGGTGCAGATAAGTCACTTCTACGTCTTCATTTTCACAATCCTTGGAGAGTCCAGTAGCCGTCAGCGCCGATCATATTCACAGGTCACATAGCCAGTTGTGTCATCCATTGCCGATCTTGTGCTGCCTTCTACCACGTCATGGACGTCACTGTCTTTATTTCCACTACATGGGATAACAGTCCGGTATTGCTGAGTCCCTGTGATGGGTTCTGCTTCCTGTAACCGATGTTCTCACAAACTCTCCTCCTCTTCGTAGTCCTGGTTTGTACAATACATGAACTGGATGTTAAGAGTATTTTTCTCCCTCCATTTGAGGAGTTTCCTGGGTGTTCAGATTTGGTGTGAATACGGTCTGTGGAGACCCAAGCTGCCGGCCTGTCATCTGCTCTGCAGTCACCGTCTACCCCTGGTCATTCTCAGCCCTAACAAAGCTTCTCCTCTGTCCTCTCCTGCTTCTAATACTCTGTATCATAATAAAAAATACAGGAATATCTAGCAATCATGGATTATTTGGTAAATATGGACCCCACACTGTTAGACCACAAGCTGAGCAGATCTGAAATCAAGATTTTTGAACTGACACTGTAATAGTTTTATTTTTTAAAATATGATCCCATCATGATCCCATCTTGTATTTTGGTACAGATGTGAATAGGAGCATAGCAGGCACATGTGCAGTTTTTGAAATTTTTAAATTAAACGTTTTTTTCGGAAATGCGTTTTAAAATTTTGTGCTTGCAATCGCATAGGTAAAATATTATCAAAGATACTCTTGTGACATATCTGGTGAAAGCCTGTACTGTTCTGAGTAGAATGGTGTTTATTTTGTTTCTCTATCTCTTTTCTAGCCTGAGTTATGGGGAGAAATGTAAAGGCAGGCAACAACAAAATTCGCACTTTTTCTGAACTTTGAAAATCAATAAAAAATAAAATAAAAAATCTAGAATTTTTTTTTTCTTCACATTTTGCATTCTCTGACACTATTACCAAATAACAAAATCTCAAAAGAATTAAAAATATAGTGGTAAAAATCATTGGTTCACTTGACATGGAATGACCCCTTTACGATGCGCACAGTGACAGCGCCCGCTCTTGTCGGCTCAGATCTGCAGTAATGAGCCGGCTACTAAGCGATGCTACAATACCCGGCGTGCAGAAGATCAACGCCTCCCCTGCAGGTGACATCACTGGTATTTGCCAGATATTGTAAACTTGGCTGCTACAGTGCTATAATATCAGGCTTTCAGCAAATTCACTGTCAAATGAACACTAAACATAAAAAATACAAACAGTGAAAAGCTACATCAGCAATTGCTTCCTTCATCTCATTATTTACTGCCATTTTGAATCATATTACAATTAAAGGGAATCTGTCACCTAATTTTGGCCCTATAAACTGCAGCCACCGCCATCAAGGGCTTATCTGCAGCATTCCGTAATGCTGTAGCTAAATCACCAGGGCTGTGGAGTCACAGTTGGTGTCCATTTTGGTGGAGATGGAGTCAGAGTCCGTATAAAATGGACAGACTCAGACACCTAAAATATATAATAAATTGGGTACAGTAGTTCAGTGCAGGATGCGCTGAAAATTTTATCATAAGAATTTGGGAACGTTATGAAATGTCCTAGAAATATCTGTTCAATCCCGATCTCAGGATCTCAGCTTTTAGTTGAGATGAATCTGTACTGCACTTTATGTACATACTCAGTAGTGAGGCAGTGCTATGGAGTCAGAATCAGGGAAATTGAGGAGTCGGAGGTTTGGCTTATTCACTCCACAGCCCTGGCTATGGCATCACAGCATAGCACAGCAAATCAGGAAGGACTATCATAGCCTGTATAAAAGCCGAGGCAGGGGATACAGCAACCATTTTGTGGTAAATCTGGATAGTGAGAGAACGTCACAGCTCACAGAAAAACCATAGAGATAGGGACAGAAAGCCAAAAAAACAACACTTAAATTCCAATTAACGATCTTCAAATATGGGGGTGTCACTTTGACAACTAAGGCTGTGTTTGTGTTAAAGAGCTTGAAATGACGTCTTCAGGGAAATTGAAGTACTTTGAGACATCACAAAATTGTTTTGAAAGAGCTGGCAAAACAGAATTTCAAAACGATTCATTCATCTCTAACAAATGCAGAAAAATCATCAACTAAGGCTGCACTTGCTCACATGGATGCATAGCTTTATTACTACAGCACCAATTATAAAAAGTATGTTACTATGCATCTATATTCGGGTTCTATAAAACAGGGCAAAAAGAGGAACAATATGAAGTCACTCTTATAAACAGAAGAGTGGTATTTTTCAAGATAACAGGACTAAGGCAAGAAGAATGGAAGGACAATGGTATGCCCAGTAAGGCTTTATCCAGACACAGTGCTGCTGAACGTGTCTTACAGTAAAGGCCAAAGCCATAAAAAGACCACAATATAGCAACTTTAAACAGGAAAATAAAGGAACCTGCATTCGGTAGCTCACAAAGCACAAGTGTTATATAATGGACTGATCCTCTAGGAAAGGTCAAACTTTTATGTGTCATTTGACACACTTTGTCTGAAAAGAGAGCGTGCTGGTATTTCCACATATCAGGCGAGGTCTAGCAGAAGGAACAAAGTCAAGGTGCTCCTCAAAAGTAACATTAGAAGAAATCCATTATAGGGGTCAATCACACTGAGCTATTGTGTACCCCACTCTCAATACATAGGCAGAAAAGGCGAGGAGTAAATCTAAAACTATACTTTCAATTGCTATCATTTAAAAATTCTCTAAAGACACAATAAATATACAAACACAAAAGACAAGAAACCATACCATGTGCATATGGGACCGGTAGGAACTAGTGATGAGCGAATATACTCGTTACTCGAGATTTCGAGCACGCTCGGGGGTCCTCTGAGTATTTTTTAGTGCTCGGAGATTTAGTGTTTCTTGCCGCAGCTGAATGATTCACATCTGTTAGCCAGCATAAGTACGTGTGGGAATTCCCTAGCAACTAGGCAACCCACACATGTACTTATGCTGGCTAACAGATGTAAATCATTCAGCTGCGGCAAGAAACACTAAATCTCCCAGCACTAACAGATACTCGGAGGACCCCCAAGCATGCTCGAGAAATCTTGAGTAACGAGTATATTCGCTCATCACTAGTAGGAACGTTTCAACAATTTCTAGGTGATGGACTCAAAGATTACAATAAAAATCAGTGTTCAAGGTTGAAAAAAAATAAACAAAAAAATTCACTTTGGAGTGGACCAAGTATATCTTTCAGAGACATGAAGCTGTGAAGACTCAAGCATAATTTTCGACAACGCCAAAAACACTCAGTTAACAGCCGAGCATGCTCAGATAACGCCTTATCTGAGCATATTTGCTCATCACCAATAATGAATCTGATCCTAAACACGTCAAAATCCACAATAGACTACCTCAAAAGGCACAAGGTGAAGGTGTGACTATGGCCCTCACAGTCCCCTGATCTGAACATCATTGAAAATCTGTGAATAGACCTAAAAATAGCAGTGCATGCAAGACAACCCAGGAATCTAACAGGCAGGAAGAATTTTCCAAGAAAGAATGGATGAAAATCCCTTAAACAAGAAATGTAAGACTCTTGGCTGGCTACAAAAAGTATTTACAAGCAGTGATACTTTTAGAAGGGCGTGCTACTAGGTACTAACCATGCAGGGTGCCTACTTTTTGTAATTTTTAAAATGTAAAAGTTGAAAATATATTTTTTCCTAAAATACAAAAGATATGTGTCATCCTTAACTTTAAGGCCTTTTAGAGATCATTTAATCTTCAACTTGCTTAACTGTTTACAATAGTAGTAATTTTGACCAGGGGTGCCCAAACTTTTTACACGACACTGTATATAGCACTGTGTACTTACAATTGCTAATTTTGAATTTCTGCCAAGCTAAAGAAAGGTGCTCTGCAGATTTTTCCGCAGCGGATTTTAGAAATCCGCAGGTAAAAGGCACTGCATTTTACCTGCGGAGATACCGCAGTTTTTATGCGGATTTTGTGTGGATTCCACCTGCGGATTCCTATTGTGGAGCAGGTGTAAACCGCAGCGGAATCCGCACAAAGAATTGACATGCTGCGGAATGTAACCCGCAGAGTTTCCGCGTGTTTTTTTTCCGCAGCATGGGCACTGCAGATTGCGGTTTCCATAGGTTTACATTGTACTGTAAACGCATGGAAAGCTGCTGCGGACCCGCAGCTGCAGATCCGCAGCAAAATCCGCAATGTGTGCAAATAGCCTAAGTCTCTTGTCCCTGCATTTATCATTCCTCTCTCCAACTCCTGCCCAGCTACGCCTTCCCCTGCCAGGGACTTTTGCAGTGAGTCATGCAGGGAAAATTGACCTCCTGTTTCAACATAGAGCTTAGAAGGACTCAGCTACTCAGTTTTTAATCACACGAGGACATAGACCTAATGGAAAACAGAAGAATTACATAGGTAGAAAGACAAAATGAGCAATTGTAAGTACACTTGTAAGTACACAGTGATACAGAATATGATGACTGTAATATATTAGGAGGATAACAACATTGATGGGGGTGATTCTTTAATGCCAAGAAGAGGACCAGGCCTTATCTTCACAGAACAGTGAAGCCCACCCTAAAGCAAGTTGTGTTTATCAAGTTTTTAAACCAGAAATAAGTGATCTGAAGACACTAAGGCATTTATAACATAAAATCATATAAAAAAAGTTTTCTAAACAAGAAAATGAAAGAACATAAAAAATATGACAAACATGATACAGGTTTTTACAACCACCTTCATGACAGATACTACCGCCATATGCTTTAATATGCTGGCTACTCCACAATGCCAATGCAGACACTGGTGGATCTGTACACGGTATTGCTTCCTCATCATTTGGTTTAGAAACCTCATGTACAAGGTTCTCATTAGGAGAAACAGACATCTTGAAGCTTTCGCCAGAGTAATAAGGTTTGTTTCATATTTAGATTCATCTTGTCAAACCAGATTAGGAAAAGACATCAATATTTTGAGGTCACATGGTATCCCATATGTCATACCATTTGCAACAAATGGTAGATTAGCGTTGGTAAATAATTACTGGAGAACAACTGCGTTGTGTTTTAACAGTCTAGAACATGTGTTCCCAAGCAAAGTGCATCCGAAAACTACTCAGTCATCATAAATAATGTAAAGATCATAATATAAAACGAGAATATTCATTACCAGATACTCAACTGTCCAACAAGCAGTGTTATAGAGGACCTTGTCAACGGGTCAGAAGTGGACAGATTTTGTTCTTTATTTCGGCTGCTATTGAGTATTACAGTTTTTAATCTGCAATACAGTTTTAGAGACATGGACCTTTTTATTTTTATATAGTCTTTACCAAAGGGGCCTTCTTCCAGTGTAATTAGGAAAATCAGCCCAAAAAATGCCCCCAAGGAACCCCATGGGCCACGCCCCCAAGGAACCCCATGGGCCACGCCCCCAAGGAATGGATAGAAAAATATAGCACTAAATAAAGGCCTATATATCTGGAACTGTATGGCAGAATTAAAAAAACAACAACTGAGTACTCAGGGGAGCAGGGATTATAAAATTAGAGCAAAAGTCGGCCACTTTTGACTTGGGTGATAGGTCCTCTTTAAAGGGAATATGACAACAGGTTTATGCTATTTAATCGGAGAGCAGCAAATATAAGGCACAAGACCCTGAATCCAGAGATGTGTCACTTATTAGGCAGTGTACTGTAGTGTTAATATTATCAATGATACATCACTGGAATAAGGCTTTCTTGCTTTATGCTATGTTATTCCAAGATTATAAAGCAAACACCTGGTGACAGATTCTCTTTAAAAGGTGCGGTCTCCTCACAAGCAATGGCAAAAGTCCAATTCACAAGGCTCTCATTACAACAAAAGCGATGGTAGCATTAAGAAGATGCTCTACTTGGCTTTTCCTGGTACCATTCGTGGTGGACATTATATTCTTCAAGTCTGTAATGACAGTTTATTACATCATTTCAAATTCAATAGTTCAGGACATTATCGGTCACTAACAGCCTTCTTCTAGGTGGCAGGAATTTTTAAACACCATATTTATAACATATTTTAGCACCAGCAAGTTTTTCTCTGCCCCAAAAGAAAAGAGTATATTTTAGGATAACCAACACAATCTGCTGCTCTCAGTTTTTACACTCATCTGCCAGCTGCAGTTTCTCAACAAGACTCCAGGTTTTAACCATTAACCACTTTTTTGTCATACAATTGTGGCAGAAAACGAAGGTTAATAAAGAGTTTAACAGGATTTCACAGTTGCTAGAAAAGCCAATTACTGGAGAATTAAATAACCTTCTAATATTTTAAAGATCAGCGTTTACAGTCAGCAGCTGAAGACATATTTCATTACTTTCAGAGACTGAAAACTATGTACACCCCAGTCCAGCTCTACAGCAAATGTTATTACTATTTGTGGGGGGGTTTCTTTACATTCAGTGTAAAAGGCATGTTCACACAGATTTTTTTTTTTTTAAGAGTTTAAAAAAAAACATGAGTTTTTGACGCAGAAACCCCTGTAGGAAAACTCCTGTTCAGGACAGTTTTTTGAGGAGTTTGATTTTTCCTGCAGCTGTTTAGAAGAGTAATGGAAGAGTTCTTTGAAGTCTCTTGATTGGACAGCGCCTAGTTTGGAGAGGTTTCCTCCAGCATCCTCGATGGGTATATGCACACTTT
Organism: Ranitomeya variabilis; assembly: GCF_051348905.1. Lineage (NCBI taxonomy): Eukaryota > Metazoa > Chordata > Amphibia > Anura > Dendrobatidae > Ranitomeya > Ranitomeya variabilis. Next base: position 192,734,320 of record NC_135234.1, on the reverse strand, counting down.
TTTTTTTAGGAGGTCTAGGAGGAGAAAACGAGTGAACAATCTCCAAAATGCCTTAAGAAAAAAGGAAAAAAAAAAACTTAAGAGGTTCTGGTCAGTTTCTGTGTTGGAAACTGCAAAAGACACTGCGTGCACATATCCTAAAGGAGGGACATGTGCTTTCTTATGACCACCAGGCATTTTTCAAAAGTTCACAAGAGGTTTTTTTTTTTTTTTTGTTAGCTTCTCCCCCCCCCCCAAAGAACAGCAAAGTGGAATTTCCCTTAGAGCATGTTCACAATACGTCTTTATCTGGTGGTCAAGATTTGTATTTATTTTTTTTAACCAGAAGAAACTTCTTGAATTTGGTAACCCTAAAGGGTCTCCTTCTTAGCATTTTCTTTATCATTTCCTGAGTGTTTTTTTAGTTCTCTAGTGCATTTTTTTCCAAATTTTTTTTAAATCCATTTATCCAATGCAGAAAAAATACTAACATTTTTTGGGGTAGAAATGCTTACAAAACACACACAAAAATAACACTCAGGTATATTCTGGGTGTTTTTGAAGCCTTCCCATTCACTTCAATGAAAATAACTCAAGAAAGTCCATGTTACTTTATTAACCACTCGATGTCCTTTCAAAGCCTGAAGTGTTTAATAGAAGGTCAACAGCATGAACATACGAATAACAAGTCTTTACATAGAAATAAATACGGTAAGTCCAATCCCTTGAGCGCTTTGGCAGCGTTTTCCATATAAAATACTGGAAAAAGACGCACTGTGAACAGATTTTGGAGTTCATTCCAAAACACACAAAAAAAAAAAACTCAGTGTGAACATACAATAAACAATTCGCTTTGCTCAAAATACATCAGAAGCTGCACAAATGTATCTCCAGCTCTGACAATTTGATACAAATTAGAAGTGCGGTCAAAACTTTACTAACCTGGAGTCAAGAAATGAAAACTCATGGACTGAATCCGACTCTCAGCAGGATATTCGTCTCAAAAATCCGACATGGATTTTCAAGAAAATCTGAAGCAGAACCCCAGATGTCCGGTGTAGTTTGAGGTCTCAGATCTTCACGCAGATTATCGTTATGCAATGGGGCCAATCCTGTCCGGTAGCTGCTGACTATTCCACACAGAATCTGCCCCAGTAAGTGAATCTAAGGCTATGTTCCCACAGTAAATAACCTATTTTACTATTTAAGTGGGTGCAGAAAATCTGAAACATCAAAAACTCACCAAAAGCTCATCGTGTCATCCAAACCGGTTGATATCAGTGGACTAGCTGACTCCCAACTCTGCCCTGACATGATGGAGGAGGACCACAAGTCTCTTCCTAGAGCACACAATTTAAAAAAATGACGGAGGAGCTAAGAATCCGGCAAGTCCGATTTCGGACTGCTGAACCTTTTGTTCTCGGCGAGATAAGCAGTTAGTAATGCAATTTGCCAGCGGTTCTATCATAAGGAGCATTACAACACATGGCAGAGAGAGTGCTCCTGTCTATGGAGGAGCTCGAGAGAGAACAGCCGGCCAAACCATTGCTTGGCAGACATGTCTATTGTATAGGGGATCCCAAAGTCACTTTTTTTATGAAAAAAAAACAAAACAAAAAGGAATCAGTCACCAAGTTTTTGCTTACTTATCAGACAAAACCTAAGACAGAAAGAAAATGAATATATACCCTGCTGTAAGTAAAAACCAATAGTGCATATAAATAAGATTGGGTACTTAGTTAATGCTGTTTTTGACCAAAAAATAGTGTAAAAGTCATCCCTCCAGAACCAAATCATACCAGTCGGGATGGTCCTAACCTATATTAAAACCTTAAAATGACATGTAATTTTTTTGACACATGGTAAGGTTTTAATACTATAGGTTAGGACCATCCTGATTTGGAATACCTTGGCTCTGGTGGGATGGCTTTTACACTTTTTTGATCAAAAACAGTGTTGACTAAGTACCCTATGTTACGTATACGTACTATTGCTTTTTACTTACAGTCCTTATAGCAGGGTATGTGTTCACTTTCTTTCTATGTTAGGCTTTGTCTATTTAATGGCCAGTGTGAACATGCTCCTACACACTGCAGAGCAATACAAATATTAAAAAAAAAAATTATATATAACATCACATACACCAATTTACACTCCAGTTAATTTCTTTCAGTTTTCGTCCTCTAAGAGCAACATACTGTAATGTAGGAGAAGAGAACTTCATTCCAATGATGTATCGCTTCGTTTACTGGGTGCAGCAGTTGTGGCAAAATCAGAGTTTTTAGAAGTAGCAGCGCTCAAAAGCAGACCACAGCTTTTTGTGTATATGGTCTACTGACAGTGAGCTGCTTATCAGAGGAGGGGCGTGGTCGATCAACTGCTCATGAGAAAACAAGTCCTGACAGTGATAATCTCCTGGTGATACAACCTTCATTGTAAGTAAAAAAAAAAAAAAAAAACAGCACGCAGCCAAAAAACACACATTGTTGAAAGACCCCATCTCTCCTGCTGTCTTCAGATTACATAGCAACAGACATCTGCTGACAGATTCCCTTTAATGATAAAAGGCTTAAATCCACACAATAAAGCAATGGCAACATCGGTAAAGAAATAAAGATTTCTTGTTCGAATTAATGGGAACTTTGCTAATGAAATCTGAATGAAAAAAGTTTTATTTACACAACGTACAGTAATTAAAACGCAGTTGAAAAGTCTAAAAATCTGCAGCAAAATCCACACGGCTCAGATTCAGGAATAAAAGTGAAAAACACGTCCAATGCTACATGTTGCCTTCATGCAATAGACAGCAACAAGCAGCACATTATCTTTGCTCTTTGAATCTGACATCCACAGCATGTATCTCCTGACATGGCCTTCAAGCACAGCAGTGATCATGAATATGAGATGGGTCTTGGTCATTGCACTTTAATCTGCCATATAATTGACTCAAATAGGAACGAAGACAATATATTTTACAGTAATAAATGATTTACCTTCTTCAAACCTAAGAACTGGTGTCAAGGATAAGAGGACCGAGCATATTAATTATCTGAAGCTAAAGGAGTGGATAGTGACGCTAGGAGACAAAAATGAGTGGTAGCCAAGAACACAGCGTACAATGAAAAATATGAATATTTGTGCGTACAGAAGTCATGTTACATCATCATGGTCGTCAATTGGGCTTGAAGTCTACCGCTTCTAAAATACAAATACTGGATCTCTATTTGGATCAGGAAAATAACCACAAATCGTAGGCTACAAAATATTGGTTCAAACAAAAAGAAATATCTAAAATTTAAGGGTATGAGCACATGTTGCGGATTTGCCTGTGGAATTTTCTGCGTGGATTTGCGGATTTCAAGCGTTTTTTATGCGGACTTTCATGTGGATTTGTATGCGTTTTTGAAAGCTAAATAAAGATATATTATTTAACAAATAAAAAAAAAAAAAAAAAGAATTGTGATGTAAATTCTTTGTCCAACCTCGTTTACATGCTCCATTGAAGAATAATGTTTACACACACAGATAGATAGATGGATATATCTATAGATAGATAATACCAAGCCCGACGTTTAGTAATAAACATAAAATGGTACATAAAGAGTTAAAGACACACACACACAAAATCTGCGTTAGGCCGGGGTTACACTTACGAGAAACTCGCACCTCAGTACCCGGCACTCGGACCGGAGCGTTCAGCTGCATAGAAATACATGCAGCCGCACACTCCGGTCCCGAGTGCCGGCAGCAGTGCCGAGTATTGAGGTGCGAGACTTGTGCGAGTTTCTCGCAAGTGTGATCCCGGCCTTAAACGCAATATGTTTAATTTTTTTTTTTTATTATTTTAAATGGCGTGGGCTCCCGCACAATTTTCCAAACCAGAGAGGCAAAGCCAGAGACTGGGGGTTGAGGTTTATAGCTTGGGAAAGGGGTAATACCCATGGAGATTTCCAGGCTATTAATATAAGCTCACAGCTGTACACTTAGCATTTACTGGCTATTAAAATAGGGGGGCCCCCAAAAAAATGACGTGGGGTCCCCCTATAATAACCAGAAAAGGCTATGCCGACAGCTGCAGGCTGATATTCACAGCCTAGGAAGGGGCCATGGATATTGGCCCCCCAGCTACAAACACCAGCTCTCAGCCACCCCAGAAATGGCGCATATCGAAGATACGCCAATTCCAGCCCTTAGCCTCTCTCTTTCCACTTGCCCTGTAGCGGTGGCAAGTGGGGTAATAGTTGTGGGGTTGATGTCACCTTTGTATTGTAAGGTGACATCAAGCCCATGGCTTAGTAATGGAGAAGTGTCAATAAGACACCTATCCATTACTAATCCTATAGTTGTTACACGTTAAATACACAGCCAGAATAAAGTATTTTAATGAAATAAAACACCACAGTTTCCCATATTTATCATACGCCTAATTCCTGCGACACATTTGTTCTCCTGCCAAAAATAAATAAATAATAAACCAACACAAATACCCCCTGTTCCGATGTAATCCATTTAATAATGAGTGTCCCCTGATGATCTCCCGTGTAAAGCTGTCACATCAGGAGATGTGACCGATCTACAGGGGCCTTCAATGATACACTGATCGGAGAAAATACTCCCGCAGTGTAGTTCATCGGAGTTTGTGCTCTCACTTTACGACACTACAGCTGCATGAGAATTTTCTCACGCAGCGGTGCCGCAAGTGACAGGACGAACTCCGGTGATCTCTAGGCGGCGGAGTGATACAGTGCGGGAGGATACCTCCTGTCACTGTATCACCGGAGCCCCTGTAAAGCGGTCACATCTCCTGATGTGACAGCTCTATACGGGAAATCGTCGTGGGACACTCGTTATTAATTGGACTACATTGGGTTGGTTTATTATATTTTTTTGCAGGCGGTCGAGGGCATCAGTAACTAGTTGTTTGTGAAGTATGTACTGTATGTGTATATGTAAATTATTTTTTGTTTTTTTTTCCCTAATATTCAACACAGTAGCCGGATGATGGGACTACTATCCCATCATCGGTTAATGCTGTCACTGTTCTATGTGACAGCAGACATAGCCGGATGGGACTAGTAGTCCCAATGGACGATGCCTGCCTACACATAGACCTGCGCGCACACAGCCATACACACACCCGCAGAGACACACACACACAAATACACACAGACACCCGCAGACAGACCCGCACATCTTCTCTGCATACACCATCTCTGCCCACACTCTCTTCCCCCTGCCTTTCTGCAGCGTTTTTCGCACGCACATCCGCAGCAAATCCGCAAATCTTTACACCTGCGGTCTTGATGCGGATTTGACTGACTCGATGGAAGTCAATGGGTGCAAAAACGCTGCAGATCCGCAAGAAGAATTGACATGCTGCGGAAAATAAAACGCTGCGAATCTGCGTGGATTTTTCCGCAGCGTGTGCACACCAATTCTGGATTCACATAGATTATCATTGGTTGTGCACTACATTGCGGATTTAGTGCAATTCCGCGCATTCAAAAATGCTGCGGATCCACAACAAAATCCGCAACGTGTGCACATAGCCTTAGGGGAACTGGTCAGCAACCCACAAAAAAAACTGCATTTATTTGCAGCCATAGTGGCAATTTGAAGGTAAATACCATTGTGAACACTTTTGGCAGATTAATTGGAAGTGCGGCTGCAGGAAGAAAATTAAGTTATAATCTCCCTGCAGGCGCTCCCTTCCAGTCACTGGGGAGGAACCTGCGCTGTAATCACTCCTCTACTCAGCACACTATGGATTTTATTTTGACTCATTCTAATTTATGGCCCAATCAGGGTTCCTTCTGAATACGGTTTTTCTTGACTTCAGACACAAACTTCTGACGGAGCCAGAAAAGGATGCACAGATGTACTTTGAAAGCAGCCTTTGACAAGGCCGGTGGGCCAACAGAATCCAATAAATCACTCGACCCACACTTTTAGACCTTCCTATGGATGTCCTATTCAGTGATTTGACAATATATTTTTTATCTTAAGACCTTTAATATGAGATATAATAATTTATTTTCATCTTAAAAGGGGTTGTCCACTACTTGGACAAGCGCTTCTCATTCCACATGTTTGGCCCCACTAAAATAAAATCATGTACCATGTCACGAGGTTATGACACAAGAGCCCTGCACACAATCACGGTGTCACCGTCCCTGCTTTCAGACGCAGTGATCATCAACAAGAAGTCAGGGATGCTGCTGGTCTTAGACTTCCTCGCGATGTTTAATTTGCCCAAAGGCGGGGATAGTGACACCAGCGCTGATTGGGTGCAGGGCTCTTATGAGTAAAAACCTCACGTGAAACCTGGGAACGCAAGTGCCAACACTGCTGGAACAGCTCCGGCAAGGGAGGAGAGTATAGGCATTTTTATTTTAACATATCCCAACATGAGGAATGAGTAGGGGTTGTCCAAGTACTGGAAAACCCCTTTAAAGGGTTCATATGTCTGACACTCACCGTCCAAATACAGTCCACAACAAACAGGCCGGCCATAGGTCTCTTGACCAGAACTCAAGAGCCTCAGATGGTCCTATTGAAATTGGTCAGGAGACCCAAGGCCGGTCACAGTCTGTACTCAAAAAAGTGAATGTCGGATGTGTGAAATCGCCCTAAAGAAGCCCAAACTGGAGGTACTCTCTTTATAAGGGCTCTATATATCAGCACAACCCCAGTCTATATGCCCACATTAGGGTACATGAATATTGTATGGTCTGTCCTCCAATAGGACCCCCTAAAATCAGGAGGGGTTGATACAACTATTTTAAATAGGCACCATTATCAGTCACTGCACCATTTCCAAATTAAAAGCCTCTTTTCCAGATGGGATAAGCTTTTTAATGTCAAAAGACAGGAATTCTAGATACATTGTTCATTACGCAATATTTACAAAAAATGGATGATATGAATTATTGGGTTGTGTTATTGATCCTTTATGGCCAATTTATTCCTAGCGCTGCTCAATTACATCAGTAACCGAGGGGAATGCAGCCCGAATACCATAAAGAACAGACCTCAGACTCCTGAAAGCTGCATTTTCCAATTCATGTGCATTTCCCAGCCAGCCCAGTGCACTCATTGCTTGGCATTACACAATACAAAATGAGGTCAGCTCATCAGCTTTCACTCCTACAGTAATCATTTGATGATGTCTTAAGATAGGTTACTGAAATGCAGAGAAAGAAGTATGAGTCCTTCCATATCTTCATGATAAGTCCACCCGTCAGTTATCCAGCGACAACACATTCCTGATGCTGAAGATAGCCTTTTATACAGCATAGATTACGCAACCTTCTACCCATCAGATGGCTCCCGTAAACTGCATGAATCATCCGGATGTGGACAGCGTTACATGTGACCACTGAGGAGCTACAAGCCTCCATGACCACATTCCTATCATTAATAACCTTAGTAGAAAACTGGGCACTCAATCATACTGACCTGCCCAGGTGCATACATCAGAAAAGGAGCCAAGAAGAGAAAAACCTTTCCACGGTATATATTTAACATTTACATTGGGTGTATGGGACTAACCCGTTAAGGGTATTTTAAATAGATTTTTTTAGACATCCATTTCGTTAACCTGAAATTGAGGACAACATAGTATGGGGAACAACAGTCCCTTTAATGAATTCTTGGAATGTGTCTATTATAGCAACTACTTTTATTCCCCAGAAAATTATTCTGGGTCATATTTCTTTTATGAATCTGCATTGTGCTGTTCCCATGTTACCCCTGTATAGGAAACCATTTCCATCTGAATGCTAACACAAGCCATCTCTGGTCGGTTGCGCCTCTACACATTAAATTCCAACTCTCAGTTTTCAATTTTTTTTCCAACATTTCCCAGGCGGAATAACAGAGGAACATCACTTTTCTAAGAAACAGGGTTCTAGAATTGATATTTTATTAACAGACATATCAGGTCACGTCAGGTCCTCTTTAAAGGAAACCATCCAATTGATTCATGCAGCTCTAAACTGCCGGCAGAATGAATTAGAGGCCTGGCTAAACAATTGCCAGGCAGAATTTACCTTAAAGCTCTGTCCAGAACCCTTAGGCGCAACCAAGCCTAGTCTAGCTCCGCCCTTGGCCGGCTCTTCCCAGCACTACTAGAGGTGATTGACTGGTTTCTACCTAGGCACACACACCGCACGGGAGAGACCTGTCAATCAGCTACTGTGGCACAGAGTGAAGGCATCCAGGGGTGGCCCCAGACTGGTCTCATCTCAAGATATGGTCCCAGCCAGGTCTTTAAAGTATATTTTCTCAGAAACATTGGAGCGTTTGACAGTATAATATACCTGACTGCAATCATGAGCTGCAAGAATCGAGTGACAGGTTCTCTGTTATAAAGTGGCAGAAATATTTTTGTTACTTTAATGGTCTTACTATGATGACATTGAGTATACACAGCTATGTGACCGATAAAATCAATCTGATTTTTGCTCCTTTATTTCAATAAGGAATTTTTTGGGCTGATACAAGCAGCAATCCCACATATCTAAGGGTATGAGTCCACGGGCCGGATTACATCCGGATTAGTTGCGGATTGAACGCTCTGTCGCCGCAAGGTAAATCACAGGGCCCTATGTATGGGGTGCGGAGATTCCGGATGTGTGCAATGAACACATCCGGATTCACCATGCGTACAGAAGGGAAACAAATGATTCTGAGCTGAGAAAGAAACTGTTAGAAGTGCTTTCTGAAAAATACAATTAAAGAATTCCAGCAAAGGAAAATATGGAAAAAAGTCAGCAAATAAAGGGGCACAGGAATAAAACATTTCACACTGATCATTTCTTTATTGGGTGCTCCCATTTCCTAGTTGACAAAGAATTTGTCCGTTATTAGTTAGGCTAGTTTCATACAGTCAAATCTTACAATCCGACAGACCACAAAGTGCAGACAAGGCATGCGCCTCCTGACCCGGACTGCACAACATTACACATGCTATGAGGCTGTTGATCTTGGGTAAGATGACCCTCTGACTGTCCAGAAATCATAGTCTGTTCTCGGATTGTGAAAGTCGGATGTTTAAAACAAAAAACTTTAGAATGATCTCTTGACAATAATAAGAATTTCCCAAATAGGAGATATGAAAATGGGTTTTACCGTATTTCAGCACAGCCGCTTACAGGGGCACAATCTATGGAAACAATCCCACTTTGTTCTGAGGTTTACACTGTATATCATATTTCATAGAGACTTTTTGTGACTGTAGGATGCATTACAATTTAATAAAACATCCATAAAAATACTGTGTCCCCCTATGAACACAGCTCAGTGGTTATGAAGCCTAAGGCATCATTCACACAACAGTGTGGCACTAACAAGCGCTGAAAAAAGCTGACTATTCTTGGGGCAATTTATTTTTATATTGGAAACATGAAGAAAATTAGTGTAAATGACAAGAAGTAATAAAGATTGAAATGTGAAAATCCAATACTGAAAACCATTCAAGTGATGTAGAACCATGTTCAAATTAGATTATCAGGTCTTGATCTAAAATAAGTTCCTTAAATCTTATGAGTTTTAACAGATGGCCTAATAAATATTGTGTTATTCTAAGCAGAAAATTGTTCTTCCAAAGCTGAAAATTGGGGTTTGTCAATATAGGACGAAAATAAATGTAAAAACCCCGCACCGCTGTGATGTGTGTCAGACGTGTCGTGAAATAACGGAGATATCTTGTTAGTTTTGATGACTGCCATTTCATGCCACGACTAGGACACGTGCAGGAGGCGGCACACAGGCTGCTGTTTTTCTGCCACTTAATTACCATTCCTGTTAAACCATCAAACACTCAGGAGTGCGACTGACTGAACAGATGTGATCTGCTTATTTGGAGCACAGTTATGAATACTGATGAGAAGACGTTCCCTCTATGACTGGAAGAACTGCTGGAGCTGGCTACCTTGTGACCAAAGCAGGATCAGATCATCGATCTTCAAATTTTATCAAATCTCACGTTTGGCATCAAGTAAGTGGCCTTCAGACAGACCATTCATATAAAGGTCTCTACGTTCCTTCTACAAAACCTTGTGGAAAATTAGATTATGTGCCTTTATTTTTAGGTCTTTTAGTAACAGGTTCCCTCCTCAAAAAATGCCCAAAATTCATAAAAAAAAACAAAAAAAAACACAACACTCTTTCTGTTCTAAAATGACTTGTTGGTCATGTGTTCAGCCTTTTGAGCACTTTTTTTTGCATCAGGTTTCTATGAAGTGTCTCCTGATGGAATCTGCTCCAAACTAAGCACCGTACAATATCAAGGCTGCAAAGAAACATTCAGGGGAGAAAAAAAACCTCTTTTTTAAAAACACTTGAAAAACTCCTCAAAGTTGCTGTAGGAAACAAAAAAAAAAAACCTCCTATAAAAAACAAAATTCTGACCAATACCAAAATCTCACATAGTGTACATACCCTTATGCACAAATGATTCAACTCAACCATGTTACAAGACCTGCACAAAATAAAGGGGTTGTCCAGCCGTTCCAATGTTGGAGTAGCTCACGTTCTGACACTTGTCAGCCCCCATTAATCTCTACTTCCTGATCTCTTCTTGACACCCAGGAAATGCCCACTCAGCCAACGGATGATCACAGCAGTGCCCCACCTCAGCCAGTGACTGTCGAGAGGCATTTCAAGTGAAAGGAAACAAACCATAGGGAGACACAAGGAAAAAAAAAAGTCTTCAGAGCAGGGTCAGTGGGGGCAAGTAGCCCCTTTTTAACTCCTCTCTGAGCCTATTTAAATATAAAAAAATGATCAGTTGGACAACTCCTTTAAGCCTGTTTCATTAAAGGTGCATTTCCATCTCCAAATCCTATTCCAAAATGTAGAAGTATGTATAATAATATTAGCAAATTCCTCTAATTAGAAACTTAGTATTGTTTTCCTTTTTCTCCATGTTGCTTACCTCATGTGCAGGGCATTACAGTAGCTAAGGTATCCGTGGTTACGACCACTAATCGAACTAACTCACTGTATGAGTGGTCATAATCACGGATACCTAAGCTACTGCAGTGCCCTGCACGTAAGATAAGAGACGTTGGTTAATCAGGTGAACTAGAATACATTTCTAATTGGAGATACTTGCTAATATTATTACTACACCTACTATATATTAGGATAGGATCTTGGAGATGGTAACATCCCTTTAAGTCTGTACCTCCTGCCACAGAAAGGGCAACCTCAGATTACTTCTTTCCGATGACAACAATAAGGAGAACATTTAGTATTCTGGGAAAAGGGTATAAGGCATGTATGCTTCTCATGCCCTGGTGTCCATAAGTACCTAACAATTTAGTATGCCACCATTTCTATGTTGACCGTTTCTCACGCATCCAGAGGTTTCACTTGACAGCTCCTGGATTTAGCGAATAAACAAGTTTAAAAAATAAAATGCACCTCACAAAGAAACCGGTTTTTACGTACCGGTAATAGGATTTTACAGAGTCCACGACAGCACCCACAACGAGAGAGGGGATCCGCCCACCTTCCGGACAGGAACCTACAGGTTAAAAAGGGGCGGCCCCCCTCGCCCTCCAGTTTGTGTTCCAGAGTACAAGGGATACCGCCAATGAATCAGTACATGATAATATTATCTTAAACATTACTAAATACCACCACCTCTATAGAGTGATCTCTAAAGCACACCTTCCAACAGAGTGCAGGAATAAGTAACTAAATACGGGGGGGAATGTATGGGTGCTGTCGTGGACTCTGTAAAATCCTATTACCGGTACGTAAAAACCGGTTTTCCTATTGCCACGACAGCACCCACAACTAGAGACTTTCAAAGACTATTAACTGGGAGGGACCACAGCACTAAGTACTGAACGGCCAAACTGTAAGCTGGAATTAGCAGATAGATCAAGGCGATAGTGTTTATAAAAGGTGGAAGGTGATGACCAAGTTGCCGCCTTACATATCATTTCAATGGGGACATCTGCCTTCTCCGCCCAGGATGATGCCATGGCCCGAGTGGAGTGCGCCCTGATGCCTTCTGGTGGTGTTACTCCCTTGGCAGAGTAGGCAAGACATATCGCTTCTCTAATCCATCTGGCGATAGAGTTTTTCGTGACACCAGAACCCTTTTTCTGATTCTGGAAAGAAATAAACAGAGCCCTACTCTGTCTCCAGCTTTGTGTCCTATCCAGGTATTCTAATATTGCCCTCTTTACATCTAAGGTATGATATTTCTCCTCCTCCTCTGAACCTGGATTTTCATAGAAAGATGGTAAATAAATCTCCTGACTTCTATGAAATTTAGTTGCCACTTTTGGCAAGTATGCAGGATCAGGTTTTAAGACAATCTTATCCTGGAGAACTATTAAGTAGGGAGGATCTACTGACAGCGCATGTATATCACTGACCCTCCTGGCAGACGTTAATGCTAAAAAGTAGAGCTGTTTTTAAGGTTAAATTTTTAATCGAAATAGATTCCAATGGCTCAAAAGGAGGTTCAGTCAACGCTTCAAGCACCAAATTGAGGTCCCAAGGGGGTACTCTTGTAATATGGATTGGGTTAGAACGCTGACATGCCTTAATAAACCTAGCAACCCATCTATTACCAGCTATATCACTGTTGTACAGAGCTCCTAAGGCTGAAACATGAACCCTTAGAGTGTTGACCGCTAGACCCAATTCCCAGCCTTTCTGAAGGAATTCTAAAATGGCTGAAATCGGAGCATTATCTCCCAATGGTTTCTGATAAAACATAAGGAATTTTTTCCAAATTTTCGAATAGATTTTTGTTGTAACCTCCTTCCTGCTTTTCAATAAGGTAGTTATTAAAGCATCGGAGAACCCCCTCTCCTTCAGAAGCTCCCTCTCAAGTTCCACGCTATTAAGTGAAGAGTCTCCAAATTTGGATGACGAAATGGACCTTGAGAGAGGAGATCCGGAACCACTGGCAACACCCAGGGATCGGTGACAGACATTGTTTTGAGGAGAGAAAACCAAGGCCTCCTGGGCCAGAAGGGGGCGATTAAAATTACTCTGGCTCCTTCCTCCCGGATCTTCCTGAGAACTATCGGAATTAGACACATAGGAGGGAAGGCATATGCTAGCCGGAAGTCCCAACGGACGCGAAGGGAGTCCACTATGAGAGGTTGGTCTGCTATGTGTAAGGATGCGAACCTCCTGACCTTCCTGTTCTCCCTCGTAGCAAACAGATCTATTGTCGGCAATCCCCACAGATTGACTATCTGATTGAATATGTGTTGGTCTAGGGACCACTCTCCCTGACGAACGGAATGGCGACTGAGGTAGTCTGCTTCTATATTGAGTTTCCCCTCTATATGAACTGCCGACAGAGATTGTAAGTGATCCTCGGCTAGAGACAATATCTGTGCTGCAGTGGTCATTAGGGATCGTGACCTTGTCCCTCCCTGATGATTGATGTAGGACACCACAGTCATATTGTCTGTCTGTATTTGTACGTGCGAATTCTCCAGAGAAGGTAGCAAGCAAAGAAGAGCCTGGTTGACTGCAGCCAGCTCTCTTAGGTTTGAGGAATTCTGGGACTCTAGAATTGACCAACGCCCCTGGGTTAGAATGTCTCCCATATGGGCTCCCCAACCGAACGGACTGGCATCTGTCGTGGCCACGTTGTCCGGAGTGATGGTCCAGAGGACTCCTTTTGACAAATGTACTGGATTGCGCCACCATCTGAGGTCGTGAAGAGTGGCAGGTGATATACTGAACTTCCCGCTCAGAGCACCGTGAAGATCTTTCTCTGCTTGAAGCACCTCGTATTGAAGCATTCGGGTGTGAGATTGAGCCCATCTCACCGCCGATATACACGCAGTCAAGGATCCTAGAAGAGACATTGCGTCTCTTAAACTTAAGTTTGGAGCTTTCCTTACGGCCGTGATCCTCTGAATGATCTTCTGCTTCTTTCCTTCTGGTAGGAAGGATGACTGATTTTCTGAGTCTAGGAGAACTCCTAGGAATGATTGATGTCTTGTGGGTTCTAGCTTTGACTTTTCCCAGTTGATTATCCATCAGAGTCCCTGTAGGGATGATATTATGGCATCTACCCTAGATGTACACTGAGCGATAGAATTTCCAATTATTAAAAAATCGTCTAGATAGGGCACTACCAGGGTTTCTTTTTCCCTGACATGGGCCATTACTTCCGACACAACTTTTGTAAAAATTCTAGGTGCCATGGATAGGCCAAAGGGCATTGCTAAAAATTGGAAATGCTTAATCTGATGGTTTACCCATACTGCCATCCTGAGGAATTGCTGATGATCTCGGTGAACTGGAAGATGGTAATACGCATCTTTTAGATCCAACACTGCCATGTAGCACCTAGGAAACAAAAGCTTAGTTGTTGATTTGATGGATTCCATCTTAAAAGCGTGATACTGAAGATATTTATTCAATTTACGTAAATTTATGATAGTCCTAAAGGACCCATCAGGCTTAGAGATTAAAAACAGCGGAGAATAAAAGCCCGTCTTCTCCTGATGTTTTGGTACTTCTTCAATAACTCGCTTTGTAAGCAATTGTTGAATCTCTAATTCTAAGGCCTGTTGTTGGGCCTGAGTATCCAGTGATGTTATAATAAAATGATTTGGGGGAGTTCTCAAAAACTCTAATTTTAATCCTGACTCAACAACCCCCATTATCCAGGAACTAGAAGTTATCTTTTGCCATTCTGCTGAGAAGAACTTTAGTCTTCCCCCTACTGGCAGCCCTGTTTTATCTGTAATTACGTCTTCGTCTTGAGAAAGATGACGGGTTCTTATAGTATCCACCTTTCTTCTTCTGATCCGACGTCTCCCAGTCACGATTATATCCCTGCTGGTCTGACTGGAATTTTCTGAAGGGCAAGCGTCTCCGGAAGGCATTCCTAAAAGTGGGATTAAATGCTTTAGGAAATCCCTTCTTTCTGTCCTCTGCCTTTGCAAGGATGTCATCCAGCACCGGGCCAAATAGGTACTCACCCCTACATGGAATGGAGCATAATTTAGCCTTTGCCTGGGCATCCCCCTTCCAGGTCTTTAGCCAAAGTGCCCGTCGGGCTGCATTTGAGAGCCCCGCCGATCTTGCAGCCAATTTCAGGGAGTCAATTGAGGCATCTGCCAGGTAAGCCGCTCCTTCTCTGACCTGAGACAGGGAGTTTAGTAATTTATCTCTAGGTGTTTTAGCTTTAAGCTGTTCTTCCAGCTGCGTCACCCAGACCATGATTGATCTTGCCGTACAGGTGCCTGCGATTGCAGGCTTAAAGGCTCCAGATGATGCTTCCCACACTTTCTTAAGGAGCATGTCAGCCTTCCTGTCTGAGGGATCTTTAAGTAGACCTACATCCTCTAATGGCAGCGAGGCTGTTTTCGAGGTAGAGGCTACCGCCGCATCTACTTTCGGGATTTTCACCCACTGGGATAAGGTGTCATCCTCGAAGGGGTACCTTCTTTTTGCGGCCGAAGGTAAGAATCCCTTATCCAGCTTGTCCCACTCTCGTCTGACCAGATCTTTAATGGTATCTACCACGGGGAAAGCTCTGCGACTTCTCTGGTTCAGTCCTGCAAACATGATCTCCTGGGTTGTTTTTGGCTCTCTACTCTCTGCCACACCCATAGTTGTACGGACTGCTTTAATTAAAGTCTCCATATTGTCGGTGGAAAAACAAGGCCTTCCTTCCTCATCTGAGGAGGCTGATGATGAATTCTCCGAACACTCACCTTCCTGCAATGAGGGGCTGGAATCAGATATTATTTCCATACTGCTCTTCTCATGCCGTTTAGTTTTTAGGGACGATTTTATTTCTTCCCTAATTACTTCCCTTAAATCCGACACACGGAGGGGGGCCTCTTCCTCTAACGTACGGCATATACATAACTGACAATTTCTTTAAATAGGTGTCAGGTAGTGGCTCCGTGCATAATGCGCACTGTTTATGCTTGGATTTTGAAACCTTCTTTCCCTACAAAAAAGCATAGTATAGGAGACAGTTGTGTTAGCCAATGGCTCAGATATCAACTCACCACCGCTGACGAAGAATAGAGTACCGGTTTCTGAGGGGGTGAGGTGCGACGTGACGTGCTAGGGTCCTGCTGCCCGCGTGCCACATCTCCAGTATGAGATCTGCTGCTGCTCCTCTGCTCTCCTTGTCGGTGTTCGGCATCTTCTGTGGAAGACATGTTGCCGCACACCACTCACCAAGCGCTGCCTCCTTTTCAAAGGTCCCGCGCTCTTCCTCCCGGCCTCCTCCGGAAGTCGTTAATTCATTTCCGGGTCATAAGCGCCGACCTGCTCCTGCAGCGTCGCGCGCGTGTGGACGACCCTGGGCGGCGTGCCTTCCCCCGGGAACGCCACTACGACCGCCATCATCACTCGGTCACTGCCAGACGAGGGGGGAAGCTGGACACAGAACTTCCCCCGACGCTGCTTCCGGGCCCCCGACTCTGCCGTTCTCACCTGGACACCGCACAGAGGCTTGGCGGACCCGGGTAAGCGAAAACTGTAGGCTCCCGCCGTCCGGACAGGAACCCAAACTGGAGGGCGAGGGGGGCCGCCCCTTTTTAACCTGTAGGTTCCTGTCCGGAAGGTGGGCGGATCCTCTCTCTCGTTGTGGGTGCTGTCGTGGCGATAGGAAAATAACCAGTTTAATGACATTGATTGATGTGATCCAAAGTTGATTTATTTTCCCCTAAGCACACATGGTTACCCTAAGAGGAGTGCGATAAAATTGGTGACAAGGCTTTTTAAGAGCCACAAAAACTTGATTTCTTCACAGTACTTTCCCTTATTCTACCTATTGATTTGTTTTCTTCTCTTCATTCTTTCCAGATGAAAATTAAATCAATAGACAACTGAAAATTCTTCCAGCAAACAATAGGACACTGCCATAATAACTAATGGAAGGATAGATGGTAGTAATAATAGCAAGCACAACATGAATACTTTATCATCATTAGTAACCGCAAATACCCATCCTTTAAATAAAATAAAAAATATATTTTTTTTCCAATGCCAGATATAGGTACGGAGATGACTGACAAATGGATCAAAACGCTTTTGTGCACCATTTGTGTTTTTTTTTGTGGCCCACAATCCCACCAATAGCCTTTGTTTATTGCATATATTATGACTTTCTCTGCGTTTTGCTGTTCATTACATGCATTTGTCACATTTGCTTTGTATAGGACTAAGGCGGGGGTTCACATCACATTTTGGCCACACGTTCTGGGCTCTCCCATCTCTAAGAATGGAAACTGGATGATGTGTCCATAATGGAGCCATAGACCTAAATGATGAAATGGAGTTCATAAAGCGCAACTTGGACTCCGTTTTATAGGGAACTTGTAATGTAATAAAAAGCTATTAAAATTTTAGATATTGAATTAATCTGCAGGCTAATAGCGCTCTGAATCTGCTCGGCGCGTGCATTGAAAGCCCCAGGCTGCCAGGGGGAAATTAACTTTTTTCCTCCAAGCAGCTTCCGGCTTTCAGTTACAGGGGTGGCGCCAGCACAGTTTGAGTCATTGCTCAGTACATAGTGGCTGCGGCTGTAACCACGCCCCAGAACTGACTGACAGCCTGCTCGAACGCATGACCGCTGCCCTTTAACCTTTTGTTTTTGGTGCCATATTCATCTATAAAGCCGGAAACAACAGTGCACATATCACATAGTCTATATACTGCATACACTGCTATACTACAACACCAAATACGCTTGAAAAAAACGCAACTCGAGTCTGAATCCAGATTTTCAGAGGCTCAGAGAGAACTCTGAACCGAGTTACCAATGTGTGGCCGAAACACAAGGTGAATCTGGAAAATCAAAGAAAATATGCTCTGGGGTAAAGTGTTATAGAAAAGCTAATACTGCAATAAATCATCAGTAAACAGAAAGATACTGAGCTAGTGTGTGTGTGTGTGTGTGTGTGTGTGTGTGTGTGTGTGTGTGTGTGTGTGTGTGTGTGTGTGTGTGTGTCTCTCTCGGAATGTGGAAAAGTAAAAAAAAAAAAAAAAGACTTAAGACTTAAAAAAAAAAAACTTAACTTTTCATTATAACTTTTTTTTTTTTTTACCCCAGATTGTGTTTTTTGTCATTTTCTTGATCTATTGTCTGGATGGACATTTGTGTTATCCACAACCTGAAATATTGGGGGATAAGGGGGCAGATTTGTTTGTATTGTGAATTCGGCATTAGAACTTGACCAAAGCCAGCAGAAACTTCTTTATCTGCTGATCATGCAGGAAAAAAAACACAACTTAATCTCCCTGGCAAGCATCCAAAGATGTCATAAAATTGCAAATCCAGATTTACAACAACCCACGCACTGGCCTGGAAAGTCAAAGGCTTCCGCAAACTTACAAAGGCTTAATATAGCAACAGGGTAAAGTTAACTTGCTGCAAATGTAGATTACTATTGTATTGGATTTGTACATGAGAGTTTTCTCCTGGCTATATAGGGAAGCAACATATCAGGGAGGCAAAGAAGAGTTACAATTTTACCATCTACATAGCTCCATTGTTACCATCTATGTAGCTCCATTGTTACCATCTATGAAGTTCCATTGTTACCATCTATGAAGTTCCATTGTTACCATCTATGAAGTTCCATGGTTACCATCTATTTACATTGTTACCATCTACGTAAGTTACATTGTTACCATCTATGGAGTAATTACTAACAATAAAGTGAAAACATTAAGTACTGGAAATACGTTATTCTTCATTTCTCCAGACCAAATGGGGGTATAAATAATTCTGCTGATCCCCCACAAAGAGTAAAAGAATGCATCCTATTTAAGAAGTCTTAAAGGAATATTACAGTTCCAGTAAAAAAAAAAAAAGCTGATTGTATAAGTAACGTACTGTATATTTCTCGTGTACGTTCTGTATCCATTCTTCAGTATTTTCAACATCTCTGCCTGCTAGATCTCTGCCAGCTTACTGAGCCTCTGCAGTCCATTACATGTGCCCTAATAAGTAGCAGAAGTAACACTCCATGTACAAGTTCTGCCTCGTGTAGAGCATTAGAAGAGTGGGGGGGGGGGGGGGGGGGAATTTCAATTAATAATAAATATCCAGGAGGAAAACAGAGGAACAATGGCACAAAGTAGAGTTCTTAGAAAACATGATTCCCGATCGGTATTTAACGGGATGTCAGGATTGGTGACAGCTCCTCTTTAGCTAGGACGGGCTCCAACAGGGGTTGTCATCTAAACGCCTAATCAAATCTGTCCCGCAGGTGTTTGATAAGACTGGGTGACCCCGTGGGAGGTTTATTAACAAAACCATGTTGTCATGTAGCTTTCTTAAAAACGGCTATAACCAAGAAAGAGCTGAACATCGTCCTTTATCATATGACAAGACAACAACTCGTAGCTTATACACAAGGCCAAGTCTGTACGTCAGGATAGGGATTCCCTACGGGACCACATCTACTGCTGTATGGTGCCTCCGTCGGGAATTGTATTACAGCATTGCTTCTAGTAGCGCTTACCTCCGGAGAATAGATCTCAGCTTCTCATAGAAATAATAAAAGCTATACATGTCATGTATGTTTCAGAAATGGATTTTATAATAATGGTAGGTTAATCCGCTACTTACTCATTCATCTTCCATCCTTATAAACATGTCATATAAATCTGACCACTTATCAGCAATTACAATTTCAACAGTTGTAGTTTTACTAAGCAGATTACACCTGCTGCTTTTATTTTATTCATCCACAAAGCAGTAATTGCCTGTAAACATCACATCCAACGATGACATGTCCATGACCAATATACACAAAACTCGCCTTAGCTTCAATGGAACGTTCCCGTCATCTACAACTATGTACAAGGGAAGACATAGATGTGAGCTAGGAAAGAAAATTTAAATAAAAAAAAACACTAAATCTATTCCAGCATTGCCTGTAGCTACAACAATTGAAATATTTATTCAATGTGTAACCCAATAATGGCAATTAATGCCTGATCAAAGGGGGTCCTGGACATCATACCCCCAACAAACAGCAGAATGAAGAGGTAGCAGAACATTATTGTACAAAAATTGTGCCTGTACATCACTTTTTCTTTACTTTCTGATAGCTGAAATGAATAATCAATAGAAAAAGATCCCTGTAATATATATACGACAAAGAAAAAGGTTAGTTATACCATATAAATGAGGCAACAGGACACAATATTAAGTACCTGCCCCTGAAAAAGTGTCAGAAAAAAAAAGACAGTTGTTATGTAGGAAATCACTAAAATATCAATAAGAATATAAACAGATGGGGACATTGGGCCAAGGATAGTACTAATAGACAGTTGTAGTAAAACATGGAACTAGTAAAAATATACTAAAGGTAAAATATCATATGTAACATGTAAGAAATAATAATAATATATGTATTAACTATAAAAGAAACACCTGTTGACCCAAATATCACGACAGAAGTACAGAGGAAGTGGACGATGTGATGACTCTCAATGCTTCTCTACGACACATGATAAGATTTTAGAATTTCAATTTGTGTTGCCTTGGTCTTGTGTCCAGTTCTCTGGCAGCCGGTCTTCATTTATGTGCTTGGCACACTCGGCCAATAATTCATGGGCATTTCCTAGGCCCCACAATATCATTTGAGGCCTAGTCACTTGTTGCGAGCATAGTAAGCATTAAGGGCAACCAGGATGCTGGGCTGAAGAGGTCGGGTGCAGAAGTGAATTCCGGTAGGCACGAAGGACCGAACTGGATGACGGACCAGGGTAGAGCAAATCAAATAGCTGATTTCTAATCATATATGGCTAGTTTCTCAATGGACATTACATCAAATCTGGAAATCCCCTTATTTGTAGATGCCGACTTTTCTATATACTCCATGAACGGTCGGTATTTTTAATGGATGACAAAAAAAACAATGACCAAGTCTACATACTTTTTAAACATATATTAGTTTTTATTGAAGTCTGAGTACATCACACAGATAAATATCTTAAAGTCTTATTGGGAATCAGTTTATTGTTCAGAGTAATCCTGCACAAATTCACGTGCTTTAAAATAAATCCAGGACGACACGATGTGCTGTCATACGTAAATGACCTGTACTTACATCAACAACTGACTCCTGCTTCATAATCACAGAAGACAATTACTGGAGATAAAAGGCACAGACAATCCAGCCCAACCTGCTGGTATCCAGTGTACAAGGGTAGACTGTGATATAACAGCCCAGAAACCTGTCCGAGCAGTTCAGTGAGTGATCCTGTCACCGAAACGCTGATCCCACAGGTCAACACCAGAGCGAGTTTCACTTTACTCACCTCTTCTCCCGTCTTTTTATGAGGCCAATCAAACAGCAAGCAACCATACTAATCCGGAGACATCACGGCTAAGGTATTCAGATTTGGCCGAGATACATGAGAAATATTTATTTGAAGTTTTAGTCACAAATATAAAGAAGCTGTAGTGACAAATTTAAGTTGTGAAGGTGCAGGGGCGGACAGATCATTGGTGCAATTCCACAGGGGACCAAGTGATAAGGGGGCTCATTTCTACCTTTACAGCAGCAAGCCACTGCTTGATATCCTCCTTCTTTGTGGAACGACAGGAAGGAGGATATCTTGTAGTGGTCAGTGCTGTACAGAAGCACATGAGATGCCCTCCTTCCTTGTGGAACCACAGGAACAAGGACATCTTGTGCTACTTGGTGCTGTACAGCATCACGAGATGTCCTCCTTCCTTGTGGAACCACAGGAACAAGGACACTTCGTGATGCTTGGTGCTGTACAGCAGCACATGAGATGTCCTGCTTCCTTGTGGAACCACAGGAAGAAGAATATCTCGTGGTGCTCGGTGCTGTACAGCAGCACGAGACGTCCTTCTTCCTTGTGGAACCACAGTAAAAAAAAGGACATCTCATGGTGCTTTGTGCTATACAGAACCACATGAGATGTTCTTCCTGTGGCTCTACAATACGACTGCTCCAGAAAGATTCTTGTGAATCGAAACATCATCTTCTGTTGAAATCCAAGAGCCCCTATATATATTTGAAAATGCTTGTAGCACTTTCGAAAAGTAATTTCACCTTATCAAGAAACAAGTGTGCAGCAAATACTTCTTATATGTAGTTATACAGGGAAAGCTGTCAATCACTGACAGGACAGCCCACCGCACCAAAAATCCCAGAAAAAGCAGAGGTATAAATTATGAAAACAAGTTATACTGAGACTTTTATTACAAAATTATACTCCTAAAAAAAGAGCATGAACCGCACCTCCAAAAATCATACATTTGATCTAAAGCCGCTAGGCAAAAATATATAAAACTGAACAAGAGGTTCTTAGTTCAACATTCTGATCAGACTGTATGAAGCCCACTGCCACGTCACGGCAAACCTCGTAGTGTGTCCTACTGCACTAGCAGAGCAGAGCCGTGCGCCGACTACCGCCACAGCGGCAATGCACCAGCAGGACAGACAGCGCCGCCCCACCAACACAAAACCACAGCTACAATGGCCGCCACACAGCACCAGCCCCAAATGTAAGGAGTCCCCATCGCCCCCACAGAGCGGAGCGACACGCCGACCACCACGGCAATGCAGCGGCAGGGCAGACAGCCTGGTGCCTCACAGCACCCATGCTGCAAGACAGAGTCCACATGACTCCAGTCCGCGTCGCCCCACCAGCACAAAACCACAGCAACAATGGCCGCCACACAACACCACACCAAATGTAATGAGCAATGAAACTCACCTTCCTCCAGCTCTTTAGTGAGAGCAGAAATGGGCTAGACCCATTATTATAAAACTATATATTATCTGCTCAGTTCTCCCTTGTCCATGATATGCTGCCCACAGACTGGACTATATTTTCATGATGACTGGTTTCTAAAAAAAAATAAAATAGAATAAAAATAGTTGCATCATATGGGTCTCCAGATTTCTGAATCAACCGTATGTAACGCATTACGGGAATTGTTCAAATCATCACCAGTAAAGAGTTTTCAAAAAAAGTATTGCTTTTAAGCACGCACACACAAAGCAAACTAATAACTGTTAAAAATCATAAAATGTACATTATTTTTCTGCATAGAATTTGTAAGGAAAAAAAAGCAAAAAAAAATGACCTTAGTAAAAATCTAAAAAAGTCAAGGACTCCGAGGTAAGCAAAGGTGATCTCACAGCGATAGTACCATATATACATTCCTTCTATTATGTATTTTGCATTTCAACAAAACTCAACATTGCATTGTAATCAGGTACAATAGCTTATTTTATGAATGCAAATGAGTGTTTTAAGAAAAGCCATCAGCCAATTTCATTTGCAGAAAGCTTTAGACCTGATCATCGGCTTTTAGTAAACTATTACCTAATGGATACGAGAAAAGCACCAGCATGAAAGCTATTGTGGTCAAATGTAAGAACTCCATTCTTATGATTCAATGTCTAAATGCTTAAGTGCTAAAGTTTCCAAATTGCCTGCCGAACATATTTTAGACAAAAATACCTCACAGCTTCAAGCAACATGGGAACTTCACATTTTTTGACTGAATTGTTGAGCTGTAATGCAATCCAATGGTGAGGTCAGAAAACATCAAAATACCAAAGTCACGGTTAGCAACCTCCAAAAAGGCAAATACTTTCAGGGCGATTATTATGGTGTTTACAGATTTTATTTTTTATTCCTGTAAAGCAGAGGTCCCCAACGTTTCTGACCTTGAGAGCCACATTGAGCTCTTAGAGAGGGTCACGAGCCACATTCACCTCCCACCCCCTCACAGTAGTGGCAACCAAAGCACCATTACAGGCATAATGGTAACCAAAGCTTTTCCACAAAAATCAATCACCCCAAAGCAGTATACAAAGATCTAGGGGTTCCTACAATACCCCCCCACTCAGTATTCTCCTATAAAGCACTCCCAAGACGCTGTCACATCCAGCTTCAAACACCTCCTCTGACAGGTGGTGTCATCTTGTCTCCAGCGTACCATACTTAAATCATCCCAAAACCCCTAAGACTAGTAAATGTGTACCCAGATCTGCTCTTCTGTGCAGGGCTGCTCACAAAATTCACCATTTTCAGATGTGCTCTTCATACCTGTTTGCTAGAACTGGAGCTAATGCTCCAAGCTGACATAGCCGAGAGCCACAATTCATGGGACCGCGAGCCACATGTGGCTCCCGAGCTACAGGTTGGGGACCCCTGCTGTAAAGAATAATGTGGCCTCCAATCTCTTCTTTTCCCCCATCTATTTCTCTGCCTTCAGCTGCATTGATATCAGAACATACTCATTTGCAGTACAGGTGATCACGTCTACACACACTTTTGTAAGACAAATTCCCACGAAAATGTGAAAAATTATCCAATTTTACAATTTGAAGACTAATATCGTCCGCACCCGCTGATACCTACAGGTTGAGCCGACACTCTAATGTGTATGAGGGTGCCGATCAATGGATTGTCATGAGAAATGTCTATCAGGCTTGTCAGATTTCGGACTGATGATTATTTCGTCCTCCTGGAGATGTCTGTCGGAGTCTTGCTCACACAGAACACATGATCACTCAGCCGAGCGATAGTTTCCATGTATGGAAGAGATGGCTGTTTACCAAAAGATCAGAACGAAGCATCGTTTTGGTTGACTGCCATCCTATGTGTATGGGTGCCCTAACTTTCCCTTATCTCAGGCACACACTAAGAAATATTATATGTAACCAGATAACCCAACAGTATCCTAATGGAAGAAACAAAAAAAACCCCTTTGCAGATAATGTCCTTTGTCAGATATGAACCAAGGACTTCAGTGCCCACTTAGCCACCACACTGCCCATCTTATTCATAAGGCTACTTTCACACTAGCGTTAACTGCATTACGTCTCAAAACGTCTTTTTTCAGAAAAAACGCATCCAGCAAAACTTTTTGCTGGATGCGTTTTTTTCCCATAGACTTGTATTGGCGACGTATGGCGACGGATTGGCATACGTCGTGTACGTTTTACGACGGATGCGTCGAAATTTGGCGACACGTCGTCTCAAAAAAACGTAGATTGTAACGTTTTTTGTCTCCGCCTAAAAAACGTGTCGCGACGCATCCTGCGGCATACGTCGTTGGCTGCAATGGAAGCCTATGAGCGACGGATGCGTCGGGACACGTCGTACGACGCAATACAGCGCTGCAATACGTTTTTTTTACACTGAGCATGCTCAGAAGAAGTATTTTGTTGCCAATTGGTCAGACACCCCCAAATCTATATAAACCTGGCCTGGGCCTTCAACCCCACATATGCCTGCAAGAAGACAAAAGAGAGAAGCCTGCCAGCAAGACCCCAGCCAGCAACAGGACCCCAGCCAGCCACAAGACCCCAGCCAGCCACAGGAGCCAGCCACCATAGAGCCAGCCACAGGAGACAGACACAGGACCCCAGCCAGCCACAAGACCCGAGCCAGCCACAGGAGCCAGCCACAGGACTCCAGCCACAGGAGCCAGCCATAGGACTCCAGCCACAGGACTCCAGCCACCATAGAGCCAGTGTGAGTATTGCAATTTTTGTGTGCATCTGTGTGCCTGTGCATTTGTGTGTGTATATGAGGTACTGACTACAGAAAGAGCTTAAAACCTGAAGAGAACCTGAGGCCTGCCATTGTCCTGCACCAGCCAGTGCCATGCTAGAGTCCAGATGCAGCCTGATTCCAGCCACTGTGAAGACCTGCTGCTTCAGCCAAAGGATTGTCAGCCTTTTGTATGTGTGTGTGTGTGTATGCGTCTTCTGATTGGGTTCACCTTTCTGCCTTTGTTGTACATATGTGTATTTGCATAAAGCTATGTGCGTGCATGTGTATGTGTGTATTTTTGGACGGTTGTGTGCTTTTGTATCATGTGCCTGCACCTTATTATGCCTTTGCCAATTTTATGCCTGTTCATGTGGGAGGGTATGTGTCCATGTGCAGGATTGCATCAGGATTTGGTCAGGATTTTCCATCAGTATTTGTACGCCAAAACCAGGAGTGGGTGATAAAAGCAAAAGTGTGCCTGTTTTCCTATTATACTTTACCTAATTTTTACACTCCTGGTTTTGGCTTACAAATACTGATGGGAAATCCTGACCAAATTCTGATGCGATCCGGAATGTGGACACATACCATGCATGTTTGTGTGCGTCTTGTTGATTGCATGTGCATTTGTCCATGCTGTAATTGGTTATTTGCCTTTTTCTGATGTATTGACTGTATAGTGGTCTGTGCAGCATGTGGTTTAAATGTTTTTTTTTTTTTTCAATCTGATGTGTTTTTTAAAAAAGTCTAGCGGTCTCCAGCTTGTGGTTTGAATGTGTGAGTGTGGGTTTTTTCTATTTAATAAAAGTGTTGATTTTATTTTAATTACAGTTATAACCATTTGCATTTGAAGTACTTGTATTTAAAATAAAGAGCATGTCAGCTCCTAATTGTGATTTTTAAAAAAAGAGAGAAAAAAAAAAATAATAAAATGTTTTTTAAAAAAATGTCCGTAGTATTATTTCATAAAGGTAAATTTAAAACTGGTGTATGTACCAATGGTTACACATGCAATACAGGGTTGGTTGAGGGCTCATTTTTTTAATAAAGGTTAACCTGTAAAGTTTTTTTTTTTTTGGGGGGGGAGGTTTTTTTTTTTTAAATAAAATGTGTCAAATATATTTTTTCATTGTGTTAACATTTAAAAATTTTATTTTTTGGGACATGGAAATGATTGGTATAACGTGCAACTTTTTGGGGGGTTTTTGGTGTTCACCTGTATGAACATTTCTGACATCATTTTAGTAGGGTGTTTATCGTTGAACATTACCTAGTTCAGGGGGTGGTCTACCTATAGATCCATTATACATATTAACAGATAAACCAGGACCGCAGCCGCTGCCCACCAGGACCGCAGCCGCTGCCCACCAGGACCGCAGCCGCTGCCCACCAGGACCGCAGCCGCTGCCCACCAGGACCGCAGCCGCTGCCCACCAGGACCACAGCTAAGAAGTTTTAGAAGTAAGTTTTGAAGACCCCCAATCTGCTACTTCAATGTGTCGAGCAGATTGCAAGTGTCTCTTTAACTTACAGAAACACCAGGACCACAGCCGCTGCTCACCAGGACCACAGCCGCTGCCCACCAGGACCACAGCCGCTGCCCACCAGGACCACAGCCGCTGCCCACCAGGACCACAGCTGCTGCCCACCAGGACCACAGCTAAGAAGTTTTAGAAGTAAGTTTTGAAGACCCCCAATCTGCTACTTCAATGTGTCGAGCAGATTGCAAGTGTCTCTTTAACTTAAGGTACCGTCACACTAAGCGACGCTGCAGCGATAGCGACAGCGATGCCGATCGCTGCAGCGTCGCTGTTTGGTCGCTGGAGAGCTGTCACACAGACCGCTCTCCAGCGACCAACGATGCCGAGGCCCCCGGGTAACCAGGGTAAACATCGGGTTGCTAAGCGCAGGGCCGCGCTTAGTAACCCGATGTTTACCCTGGTTACCAGCGTAAAAGTTAAAAAAACAAACAGTACATACTCACCAGCGCGTCCCCCAGCCTCTGCTTCCTGACACTGACTGAGCTCCGGCCCTAACAGCACAGCGGTGACGTCACCGCTGTGCTTTCACTTTCAGTTTAGGGCCGGCGATCAGTAAGAGTCAGGAAGCAGAGGCTGGGGGACGCGCAGGTGAGCATGTACTGTTTGTTTTTTTACATTTTACGCTGGTAACCAGGGTAAACATCGGGTTACTAAGCGCGGCCCTGCGCTTAGTAACCCGATGTTTACCCTGGTTACCAGTGTAAAATATCGCTGGTATGGTTGCTTTTGCTTGTCAAACACAGCGATACACGGCGACCTAGCGACCAAATAATGTGCAGACCTTCTAGCAGCGACCAGCAATTTCACAGCGGGATTCTGATCGCTGCTGCGTGTCAAATACAGCGATATCGCTCCCTAGGACGCTGCAACGTCACAGATCGCTGGCGACGTTGCTTAGTGTGACGGTACCTTTACAGAAACACCAGGACCACAGCCGCTGCTCACCAGGACCAGAGCCGCTGCCCACCAGGACCACAGCCGCTGCCCACCAGGACCACAGCCGCTGCCCACCAGGACCACAGCCGCTGCCCACCAGGACCACAGCTAAGAAGTTTTAGAAGTAAGTTTTGAAGACCCCCAATCTGCTACTTCAATGTGTCGAGCAGATTGCAAGTGTCTCTTTAACTTACAGAAACACCAGGACCACAGCCGCTGCCCACCAGGACCACAGCTAAGAAGTTTTAGAAGTAAGTTTTGAAGACCCCCAATCTGCTACTTCAATGTGTCGAGCAGATTGCAAGTGTCTCTTTAACTTACAGAAACACCAGGACCACAGCCGCTGCCCACCAGGACCACAGCCGCTGCCCACCAGGACCACAGCCGCTGCCCACCAGGACCACAGCTAAGAAGTTTTAGAAGTAAGTTTTGAAGACCCCTAATCTGCTACTTCAATGTGTCGAGCAGATTGCAAGTGTCTCTTTAACTTACAGAAACACCAGGACCACAGCCGCTGCCCACCAGGACCACAGCCGCTGCCCACCAGGACCACAGCCGCTGCCCACCAGGACCACAGCCGCTGCCCACCAGGACCACAAAACAATGTCCTCTTCTGACAGCCCTCCTCCACAGCAACAGCGTGTATCGGTAAGTTAACACAAAAAATGGGTTTATTTTTTTTCGCTTTTTAAAATTACATTTTGATGTCTAACCACATGCATAAATTATGTTTCAACAGGAAGCTGAATCAGATGAGGAGCTGTCAGAAGGGGGCGAGATGGGTGGAGAGATGCAAGTGGAGGAGGAACCAAGTGTAAGTAGTGGTGAAACAGTTGCTTCGCACATCACACTGCACCATACACAAAACAGATTACTAAACACCTGCCTACCTTAACTGAGAATTTGTTTACTTTATTTCAGGCTGCTGCTGCTGCCGCTGAAGGCTCTCCCAGACAGTCCCAGAGTCGGCGGACTCGTTGCCGCGGTCGTCCATCAGTGAGTTTTTTTTGGGGGGGAGGGGGATTCTATTGGTACTTTAGTATTTCAGTGTGCTAATTTGTTTGTTTTCCTTTTTTTTTTTTGACACAGGCTTCACAGCGTGCTCCCGCAGAAGAGGATGATGATGATGACATTGACATCGATTGTCTCATCGATGAGGTTCGCGAGCGGGAGCCGCTGTGGAACATGGCTGACCGCAGGCATGCTGATACCGGTGTAACCCGTCGGCTCTGGGACGAAGTGTGTCGCAACCTGTTTCCAAGGCGGGAGAGCCTTCATCCTCAGCAGCAGAGCAAACTAGGTAAGTATTCACTTTCCAGTGATGTTTTGAGCTGACTGTAATGTATTGCATTTACCAATTTTTTGTTTTTTCGATTGATTCTTGTCTTCACAGTTGGAAAGGTTAGGAAGCGGTGGCGGTCACTGAGGGATCGCTTTAAGAGGGAATTCAACGATGAGATGAAGGCCCCGAGTGGCTCTGCAGGAAGGAAGAGGAGCAAATACAAATATGGCCAGGCCCTCTCCTTCCTGAGGCGAACCATGCTGAGCAGAGTGTAAGTATTCTACAGCCCACTAATAACCATGTTAACCTGTCTACTTCGTTTGCTTTCAGTCAGGGCTTTTTCATTCCAATGTATTAATTTCTTTTGTTTTTTCTTTCACAGCACCTTCTCCAGCCACCGGGCGCCTGCATCTACCTCTGCGCCCTCTGGAGCGATCCCTCCTGAGTCCGCCACTGAGGGCCACGTCGGTAGGCCCCACACCTCTGTCCCCTCCTCTGACCCCTCTGTCCCCTCCTCTGACCCCTCTGTCCCCTCCACTTCATCCGCCCCAAGCAGTGGAGCATTATTGCAGGCTTCATTGCTCGCATCTGATGCTGAACAGTTAGCGTTCCCTTTACCCCACCCCTCTGATCCTGCCACCTCGACACCACTATTAGGTTCGTGGCGGCAGCGACAGAGGGGTCAGGAAAGGAGCTATGCTCCTGAGTTCTTACACCTGAATGCATCCTTCCAAGGCTCTTTCAAAATTTTGGGAGAGCAAGTGACTGCTGGTTTCAACATGGTGCAGTCACGCATCAGTGAAACAAGCCGTGAAACCAGCAGTCGCTTGGATAGGCTGCATTCAGCTGTAAGTCCAGATCCGGCCAATCTTTTTTTCCAATCCATGCTCATGAGCATGGAGAAGCTTTCTTTTGAGCAACAGATGCGGGTAATGAATACCTGCCATAATGCTGCACTGCAGGCCATTAATGAATCTACCCACACACCTCCCCACACCTCCACTCCAATTCCACCCCAGTCCCCATTTCCACACCATACCCCCCATTACCAAACCCAGCCCCAATACCAACACCAGCACCATTACCAAACCCAGCTCCAATCCCCACACCAGCACCATTACCAAACCCCACGCCAGCCCCATTACCCAACCCAGTCCCACTACCCTACCCAGTCACAATACCCGACCCAGTCCCCACAACAATCCCGGCCCCCAGACCAAATTACTTCCCCAATGTTTTCTTTACTCAACTTTTCTCTTCCCCCTACCCCAACACCACCCCCCTCTGGTCAGCCTCTTGGTTTAACCCCCCCTTCCACTGCACCCCAAACAAGTAGGGTTTCCCCACCTATCGACGTGGTCCAACCTTCCTGCCCCTCCTCCTCTCATATCTCCACCCAAAACTTTGAAGACTTGTAAATAATTTTTTAAAATGTTTATGTCAAAAACATTTTGCAATGTTTTCCACAAAAAAAAATTGGAAAATAAAAAAAAACTTTTTTTTTTGGCAAAAAAAAAACAAACAAAAAAAAAGTTAAAATAAAATTCTGATTATTATTGTACTCTTTGTGTGTGTGTGGATTTATTAAGGTAATATAATAAAAAAGGTTTAATAAAAACAAACACCAGACATGTTAAAGGTATAACATAATGGTTTTACTAGCAAGAAAACCACGCTTTTTGGCCTTTTTTTTTTTTTGGGGGGGGGCAGAAACACATTTTTTACATAAACAAAACACATGGGAAACAGGTTACACATGTGAAACAGGTTACACAATCATGTCTTGCCACGGGATCCGCCCGACAGGTGAGACAAAATAATCGGCAAACTGGTCCCTCATCCTTGTAACTGAACTTGTAGAGCGAACCGAGCTGCTGCGGTAGTCCCACAAGGTGGTCTCCAAATCTTCATCATCCAAGGAAATGGGCTCCTTTGAAAGGACAAAGTTGTGGAGCACCACACAGGCTTTAACTACCTCGTCTATAGTTGTTGTTTTCAGCTTGATAGCCGTCAGCAGAACTCGCCACTTCGCCGTCAATATGCCAAAGGAACACTCCACTACTCTTCGTGCTCTAGTAAGCCGGTAATTAAAGACCCGCTTGGTATGGTTTAAGTTCCGGCTACTGTACGGTTTCAGTAGGTGCGGCGACAGTTGAAAGGCTTCATCACCTACAAAAACATATTCCAGGGCTGGGTCATTTGTTCCTGGCAGTGGTCTGGCTGGCGGTAAATCGTAGCTCTCTCCATAAAGGCAACGACCCATCGGAGAGTTTTTAAGAACTTGCGAATCGTTGGACCGTCCATATGCTCCGATGTCCACGGCAAGGAACCTGCAGTTGGCATCTGCAATAGCCATAAGGACGATGGAGAAATACTTCTTATAATTATAATACTCCGATCCTGTTCCTGCCGGTTTCGCAATCCTTATATGTTTTCCGTCAACTGCACCCACACAATTAGGGAAATTGCAAATTTGCTGAAACTCTTCAGCACTTCGCAACCAGATTTCCATGGATGGTTGGGGGATATACTCTGGTTGCAAAGTGGTCCAAACAGCCCGACATGTGTCCTTCACTATTCCAGAGATAGTTGAAATGCCCAGCCTGAACTGATAATGGAGCGAAGTCATAGATTCACCCGTAGCTAGGAAACTTTAAAAAAAAAAAAAAAAAAAAAAGTTAGAAAAAATTGCACAGACCAACAAGTTTTAATATGGCACTGTTAATTTTTTTTTAAGGACGGGACACCCAATAAAACCAGCATGAAACCGGTGTAAAAAAACAGTGGAATGTCCGCCAAGAAAACCCAAATTACATGCTGCAGAAAATAGTGCGCAATATGTCAGCGCAGTATTGTCTGCAGCATGTAATATAACATTCAAAATGACCAATGACAGAAAAAAAAGCAGTTGCATGTCATCAAACCCAAAAAACCAAAAAAAAAAAAAAAAAAAAAAAAAAATGCAGAAAATGCAACGCAAAATTTCAGCGCAGTATTTTCTGCAGTCTGTTATCTAACATTCAATATCAGCAATGACATTTAAATAAAGCAGTTGAATGTCCGCCAAGAAAACCAAAATTACATGCTGCAGAAAATAGTGCGCAATATGTCAGCGCAGTATTGTCTGCAGCATGTAATATAACATTCAATATCAGCAATGAAATAAAAAAAAAAAAGAGGCTTACCGCAGGGTCACCATCAGCCGCTCCGCCGGTGTGATGGCAAGCCTCATCCTTGTATCCTGTCTTCGGATGACATCCTCCAGTTTTGCAAGCAAAAAATCGAAATGTTCAATCCTCATCCGCACGTAGTTGTGGAATTTGTGTGGATTGTGCCGCAACTCCAGGTACAGAGTGGACTGGACACCCCTGGTCATCCGTAGTTGATTAATCGGATGAATCCAGAGTCGTCTCCGTCTCCGTTGCTGCAGAAGCATCCTACGCCTTTCTGCTGCCGCCTCCTTCTCCCGCACTATGATATCCAGGCGATTTGTCTCAAAGATAACGTCGGTAACCAAACTAGCAATCCTCCCAAGAACACCTTCCATCGCTGCCACAAAACTAAAACCCACAAAGATGGGCTGTAAATACAGTACTATATAGTTTTTCAAATTTTCCAGTAGCCAATCAAATTTGGGAGCCTCCCATTTTAAAAACGGATCCGTCGGAAAAACGGATACAACGGATGGTAAAACGTATGCAACGTATGCAACGCATCCAGTATTTTCGACGGAAACGTTTAGCGGATTTGCGACGGATCCGTCGAAATGCTGGATGCGTGGCATACGTTTGTCACCGTTTTTCACTTTTTTGACGCATCCGTTTTTTCGGCAAAAAAACGGATTTGCGACGTTATGCAGTTAACGCTAGTGTGAAACTAGCCTAACCTAGAACTCAACTTTTCAAATTGGTAACAAATTTAGCACTGAAACCTTGTAGCGCTGGGGTCCTGGGCTTAAATCTCACCAAGGACAACATCTGCAAGGAGCTTGTATGTTCTCTCCATGTTTGCGTGGGTTTCCCATGTGTACTCCTGTTTTCCCTACCATATTCGAAAGACATACTGAAAGGGAATTTGGATTGTGAGCCCCAATGGGGACAGTGATGATGATGATGATGTCTCTACTGTGCTGTGGAATTAATGGCGCTATGGGCAGCATGGTGGCTCAGAGGTTACACTGTTTTGCACAGCTTGGGTCCCTGGGTTCAAATCCAACCAAGGACAACATCATCATGTTTACAAAGGTTTCCTCTAGGTTCTCCGGTTTCCTCCCACACTCCAAAGACATACTGCCTCAATGGTTATAAGAAATATTGAGGTCTGTAAAACGCTGTCGAATTAATAGCGCTATATAAGGGAATAAAATAAAGTGAGAACAAAAATAATAAGTAGGGCAACAGTTATGACTTCGGCATGGATAAATCATAAGCAGTACACAAGTGGTGTTCAGCACAGGCTTCACTGTGTGTCTGTTGACAGGACCCTTTGTAGCTGCCTTTACATTTTTTAGCTGAATAAACTCATACCTAAAAAGAATAAAAATAAAGCTCATGTAAGCTAAACCAAGAAGGAGTTTCCATGTATAAACCACAAACTCAGCTGGAAAAAAAAAAGGTATGGAAATAAAGATGAGAAGATGCATGTTTGTGGTGTCCCACTGCTATATACGTCACAATTCCAGAAAGCTTAAATAACCTTAGGAGAGATGGAATGATGTATTGCTACAACTAGATAGCAGCCATTAATGAACCTCAGAGAAAACCACTCACTTGTATGTCATTCCCAGTGGCCAACGGGTTCATGTAGTTGCAGCTTCAAGCAATGGATCAATGATCCAGGAGTCATAAGAGCCATGATGCTATTAACTGCAGATATATTAGTCTGTGTATACACTGAAATGTATTTGTGTAAGCTATGATGCTGGCGGGTCTCTGCAAGTAAAAATCACTTAGACTAACCATTGTATTAATTATTATTTCATAAATAGGACACATGAAAATAAGAAACTTTGTAATATCTTTATCAGAGTAATCTGCTTCTTTCTAGATGTATTAAATTATGAAATAAAAATGAAAACATGGTTACTCTTTAAAGATGCGCTGCTATAGACAAATGAAATGATACCATGAAGTACTGCAATGATATGTAAACCCATTTTCAGGGCTAGCAATAGATATTATTAAGTAATATATATCCAGATCTGCTTAAAGGGAATCTGTCAGTAGGATCAACCCTCCTAAGCTGTCTAGATGGGTAAGTAGGTCATAGGAATAAATGATACGATATCGCTTTAAATTTGGGATCTGATATCGCATTTCAGAGAAATTAAAATGTATCTTATATGTAAATGAGCTGTTATGATCTATGGGCCGGACATAGATCTCCCTGAGAATCTGCCCCAAACCTTATTTTAAATGAAAGGGGGAGTTACCAGTGTGAGACATGTAATGGCCAATAGTCTTCTCTCCTGATCTACTGAAAGATTCCCTTTGAAGAAAATATTTAGTTGTGGGTTTAAAATGTATGCAGGTCAAAACCTATGGCTATGGCTGCACAAATGTGGCACAGGCATGAAACGACTGCAGCCTGGCTTCATTGTCCATAGAGGTTAAATGTGGTTTAAAATCCACCACAAATCTCATCAAGTTGATACTCGGCTCCATCCCCAGGCTTTACTCTATACCATTTATGTTAGACAGCAATTTTTATTAGAATTTCAGCCTGTGTGTCCCAATTTCACCATCAGCTTCGCTCTCTATTCTAACACAATCAAGAGACATTTTTGCACTTTGGCTGGATTCCCAAAAACTAGCACTACAATTCAAAAAGTATCCCAAATGCTATAAATTGCCCTGAAAATGTGAGGCCTAGATATGCTACATTGAAGCCCTTTCATGCTCTTTAACGCTTATCCAGCCTTAGAAATGTCAAGATGACCTGACCATATCTGGCTAAGTGTAAAGTGATGATAACAGGTGGTAACCAAGAGCCTGTTTGGTAATACACAGCACGAATCGACATTTTTTGAAAATTTAAAAAAAAAGGCCAAAAATTTTCTGACTGCTCGGTGTTGTTAGACATGCGGTGTATACAGAAGCAGCTATGGTTTTCTTATAAGTGACGGTCCAAAAATTATCCCTTTTTGGGGAGCAGCAACAGGTTCATTGTTTGTTCATAAAGGAAATGCACAACTGGGAAGCACAAAGGTTCAGACAGGATGGCCAATTAAGGACAATAGTAAGCACCAGTCCAGAGCCCAAACACTATGACCCATGGCTAGGAGGAAATCGGCTTCTAGAACATCACTCCTCCTCCCCCCTCTCAACATAGAATCTTAACAGTAAACACAACGCACCAGCCCATTACCTTTATACCAAGGATGAGCAACACTCCAAACTTAATATTAACATACTGACAGAGTTATTAAACTCCACCTAGTCATGAAGCGTTTTAAATTTGAGAAAATACCTTTATTAACATGCAAACAGAACACACATCAGAAATAGTAATAACATGCCAGAGGTCAGCGAGGAAGGCGGCGCACATCCAGACAAAATTAATCTTATTGCATTGCATATACATCAATCAAAACCCAAAATGGTTTGTATAGTACAATAATCCAAGGCAATTCTTTACCTTTCACCCTCTATAATACAATAGATACCTTATTTATAAAGTGACAGTGCAGACTAATAGCCTAAAGGCCAAATCACATGAAGGTGCCAATACATGATACTTATTATCTAGACAAAATTAATCTTAATCCATCACATATATATCGTAAAAAAGCAGGGTGTAATTCTAGATTAAAATTTAACTTTTAATAAACTCGTTATAAAATGGTAGACCCAAAATAATCAAAACACATAAAGGACTCACAATACGTCACATTTCAAAGGAAGAAATGCCAATGTCACAAATAAATCGAACTGCCTCAGACCTCAATAACCCAAAGTCCCCATGAATAAATCTATCATGGAAACATGAAGGTCCAATATTAACTGGCAGTGCGGAAAAATATATCAAATTTCACATCACCTGGTCATTTGGCAGATCAAACCACACATGCTCTCTATATATATGCATCTATTGTTAGCAATGACCGCTCAGGTGGTGTGTGAAAAAAGTGAACAGTTTCACCCTATTGTTACATATAACAGGTTAATGACCGTTTTTAACTGGTGTAAAGACTGGGGAGATGGCACATCATTATCCATACAAATACCCCATCATAGAATATCACCAGTTTTTATGTAGTGACCCCCAATACAAAGTAACGAAAAGGTATACTTCCCTACGCGTTTCGTTTTTCTCTACTCATCAGGGGAAGATTCCTGTAATTCTCCATTGAGATGGGAGGTTTATTCAGCAAATAGAATCTTAACAGTAGCAACTGCCAGGTATCTCGGAAACGTAATAATTGGTCTTCATGGACTACAGATTTTTTCCGCAAATTGGAAATTTTGATAATGAACAATCAGTCCAGGAGAAGAACAACATTTATTTGGTAAGATATATTACAAAGTTGCGTATTTTCATGTGTATTATTGATCTGATGAGACTGGAAAACTAAACCAGTAGCTTTCAGAACTGTAGGCTGAATTACATGAACTAAACCCAATGTGGGAGAGAGAATGACGTGTAAGGCTATGTTCCCAGATTGAGTATTATGAGTCTTTGATGTTGCAGGTTATCACCAGCATCTCTACATCCATTACGTGCATTTTTTTAACATCTTTTTGATGCTCCGCTTTTTGTCTCTTTGTTATGTCAAGTTTTAAATAAAGCTGATTTGTTTTGATACTTCCTGGTATTTAGTTTTGACAAAACTTTATTGATACGGTCATGTGCAGGTTACATGCGTTTTTTACCTTCAGATTTTTGGCATCTTAGAGTACGTTCACATGAAGCTTTTTTTAGTGTTTTTTTTCTGCAGCAAAACCTGATCTCTTGGCAGGAAAGAAGCTGCAAAAAAACAAACATATTTTCCTTTGTTTTTTCTTGCGTTTTGGCATGCTAGATTTGTCTCGTGCATGCTGATACATTTTGAAAAAAAAGTCCTATTCCAAAGAATGAGGTTTTGGCACAAAAAAAGCTGCAAAAAATGATACCTGCATTTTTGGTACGTTTTTTTCAGCATTTTTTCCACCACCCATTCAAGTCAATCGGTGGAAACCCTGACAAAACGCTGAAAAAAGTGAAGTGCTCTTATGTCCAAAAACCCATACAAAGCACAGATTTCTGAAATCTCAGACATAGCTGGTAATGTAAAATGCAGCTGAAAATTAGCATAAAAAATGCATCAAAAACACCCAGTGTGAACCTAGCCTAATGCAATTCTATGGTGAAAATCCGCACATATAATTCAGCGTACCTATAAGACAACCTGACATGTTATGTATTGCAAACACACACACAGACCAGTCTACCCAGCATATAAAATATAAGCACAGTGGACATGAGATTTCTATAAATCCCATCCACTCTGCTGGACTATAAGTTGCTGTGCCTTTTGCGCAGTGCCATGAACTCACCCAAACCTCATAGTGGGCACGCAACCTTACTCTCTACGAGAAGAATAGTGGAGTGAATCACCGCCGTGGTCTGTGGAAACACTTCGATGTTAGTGTATCCTAAGCTAAAGGCTAGCACGCGTGGCTGCCAACAGCCCAGAACTTTTCTGCCCACATTTACAGACCAAGACTTCCATTTGTGAAATCTCAGTCCGGAGCCACCGCCAGTTTAAAGCAAAGCACACAATTCCATTATTTTTCCACTCTTCAGAGATACTTTAATAGATCCCATTTCAGTCAAGTCATCCGCTGTCTTTCATCGTGTTGTTTTTCCTTTTTGGCAGCATTTAAGCAGTGCTTGAAAGCCAACGTTATTACATATATATTATAAATATATATATATATATATATATATATATATATATATATATATATATATATATATATATATATATATATATATATATATATATATATATATCCACCTACTCCACCATCCATCCGTCTGACGGGATTGCAATTGCTGACGATCTCGAGAATACTTATTACATTGAGTCACTAGTACCCTTTTAGCCGATCTGTCAACAGATTTTACAATACACAATAAATACATTATTAAAATAGATCTTAGACCTGATGAGGCTGGCATACTTACTAGGATAATCATGTTAGTGTTGCTATCTAATCCTTTCTGAAAGTTTAAACTAAAAATCTGCATATCCAGCATGATTGACAAGTTCCCCGGTGTCACTCCTCCCAGTATCTTCTGAACCTCTGCCCACCTAACTTGATTGACAGCTCTTCAGTTTCCTTCTCCTGCTTCTGAAATGTCAAACTGCTCAGTACAAGTGGCAGCTGTCAGTCAGGTGTCAGGGGCTGAATACACTTGGACTTTCACTCTTTAGCTGTGGTCATAAAATGCTTACATTTTAAAATCAGGAATATACAACCCTTCTGTCAAGGACATATATAGTAAGCATCATAACCTTATCAGGTTCAATGCATTAAATTTATATAGGCAAATCAAGCAGATTTGCTCTAATATTAAGATTCACTTAGTATATATATATATATATATATATATATATATATATATATATATATATATATATATATATATATATATATATATATATACACACACACATCATAAAACACCCGAGTCCCTCCACTGCCACAACCATTACGGAGGAGGACCACCCTTGTGCTGAGCACGTAAGAAATTAGACATTAATGGGACATGTGCACGGCCACATACAATAATAAATGGTATGAGCGTGAACCAATGTTTTGTCAGATCACATACGGACCAAATATACGATCGTGAAAGGTGAAAGGTTGAACAAGATAGTAAATACAGTGTGAGGCTGAGAAGCTAGAAGTGCACTGTCACAACCCAAGTGAAAGGTTGCGCAAGACAGAAAATACAGTTTGAGGCTGAGAAGCTAGAAGTGCACCGTCACACCCCAACTGCACTTCCAGACATCTTCAAATTTCGATTTACGCTGCTGGAGCCGTGCTTAGGGGTCATAAAGTAATCCACTGGCTAATCTTTTAAAGGGCTACACAGTTTATACATTTTTGGGGGGTTCCCTTAAGTATCTTTTAGGTGACATATCTGAATAGTAATTTGTGCAGACAAATAAAAGAACAAGGAATTGTCAATGGGAACAAGATTCAAAAAAACATTCTATACAATGACCCGATCTGCTGACTCTGCTGTGTAGCACATTAATCCAGACCTTGCCTCCCCACAATGTTCTTGTGAGTCTTTCTACCATAATAACTATTTAATGTAATCTTCAAGGTGATAAGACGTTACAGTATTCAGCCTGCTGCTCCGCATTAATGTTCTACACTTGGATTACTTCACCATCGTTCTCTTTTTAAGCAAGCGAGAACTGCCTAAGGCGAAACCGTAGGGGTGTTTCATGTGACCCATCAATAGCTGAAATCAAAAGTTGTTTGACTGTTGGAAGCAGAAACAAGGAACAGTTCACCTTCACAAAAAAGTGACTAGAAGCTCCTCTCGCATACAGCGTGCAGGTCTTCTGTTTAAGGCTGACAGCCATTTGAAATTACATCTGTTGCTTCTATCACCAGAAAATAAATGCACCGCTACAGTTTTAACCTTCCATAAAAGGCTGACATCCATCTGAAGTGGCATATGTGGGGTTTGATGACAAGAAACAAAAACTTTCAAGGAAAAGTTTTCAGACTTCAGAAATGTAATCACCCTCCTAAAATGCCAAATCCTCAATCTATTTGCACAGTACAGAACTGAACCTCTTAACGGAGGGAACTAATAACAGCGGACGAATGTCAGCTTTCCTGTAGACCATGAAGCAGACCACCATAAAGAGCTGAGAAGGCTGATGGGAAGTAAATTACTTGGGCTGCCCTGCTCTACCGTCACACTGAGAATCACTTGGTAGCTCTGCCAAAATGTCTATTTTCAGAAGAGGCCACCAAGCTTACAGAGGAACTTGAACATTTCTTGGATGACTTTTCAAGGCTTCCGCTCTGCAAGCTTAGCACAGACAGAAAGTGAAGATGAGTAATCAATGGGCAGCTATAGTTGCATCATTTTCAGATAGTTCCCTAGCAAATCTAGAAGGAGCCTTCTCACCTGCAAGAAGTTTTTTAGTTCTCTAAAATGGATGATGTTTTATTAGAAAAATTCATCAGTATTATTAGATTGGTGGGTATCGAAGCATAGGCACCCATGCTATTCAGTATTCTGAATAGACCGTAAAGTTCCAGTGAGTATCAAATCTCCTTAAAGTCAACAGCAGTTTGAAGAGGTGATGGCGCCCCAGGGAGCACAAAGTCTCCATCATTTACACCACATGGCACATGCTGTAATTCTACTATCAACTGTGCTTGAAACTGCAGCTCAGGCCCATTGGGCCTGGTAACAATGAAGGGTACACGATGCATGAAGAAGCAACGTGTCCGCTTCAAACAAGTGAAAAGTAATGGTGTCAAGTCAGACTACCATTGATGGTCTATCATAATGAAAAGCAATTAATTTTAAGGAACTGGAAAAACCCTCTAAATAATTATTATAATATCATGACATTTTTTGATACTTTTTAATTTAAATTATCTTCACTTCCTGACTGGAAATAGAAAAATTCTTGTTCACATCCATAGCTGGGAAATACATTAAAGTGAACCTGACAGCTGATACATGCTTTCAGCCAGGTATGTTTGACCCAACATACCTTAAAAGCCACAAGGGAGACTCGCCGGATAAGTGGATCCCCGTCATTTTTTTTGACACCCAGAGGGTGGGGAGAAGCAGCCATGGTCACGCCTGTTTAACTAGTCTCTAGCGATGAGCGAGTATACTCGTTGCTCGGATTTTCCCAAGCATGCTCGGTGGTCTCCGAGTATTTTGGCGTGCTCGGAGATTTAGTTTTTATCTCCGCAGCTGCATGATTTACGGCTGCTAGCCAGCCTGAGTGTACATGTGGGGGTTGCCTGGTTGCTAGGGAATCCCAATATGTATTCAAGCTGTCTAGCAGTCGCAAATCATGCAGATGCGGAGGCAAACACTAAATCTCCGAGCAATCATAAATACTCGGAGACCACCCGAGCGTGCTCTGGAAAACCCGAGCAATGAGTATACTTGCTCATCACTACTAGTCTCCCGTGCAGCTCAGTCCCAGTCAGCTTTTAATGTACCGTATGTTTCTATTTTGAAATGCCACACCATTTCAGAGTCAAACATATAAGACTGAGATCATACACCGACGGTCTGATAAATGCTGCTCTTGTTCACTTTAACACCTAAAGTATCTCTCAACTGAGCCCTTACAGGCATTGAATCCAGTCAATGATGTCCACTAATACACAATCTATCAAGATTTGTAGCCAATTTTTTTTATTTTAGTCACCAAGGTCAGGTGCTGACTAGCGTATTTTCGGTCTGAATGCAATCCGAAAAAACATCAGAGCAATATTAATCTACGGGGTAGTGGACATGGCCGATTTTCTTTTTGGCCAGAGTCTTTCCAAAGGGAAAAAATAAAAATGAAAAAAGAATATTATATATATATATATATATATATATATATATATATATATATATATATATATATATATATATATATATATATATATATATATATATATATATATATATATTTATTATATAAAAATGGCGGCATACCAGAGTTTGATCCGATATGCAAGTCAATGAGTGCAAGGAAAACACTGGATGACAGTCCGATCTCCACAGACTGACCGAATGGAGAAAAATCTTCTCCTCATCCAAGAGAATCGGATCACACTCTTTGAACAGACTGTCATTTGCATAGTCGGCCAGATTCTCTCGGATCAGAGAAACTATGGCTGTCTGCACCTGCCGTTATATAGCGCCATCATATTCCTCAGCGCTTTACAGACATCACTGTCCCTGTCACTGTCTAGATTCCCAATTAGTAGGTCTTTGGAGTCTAAAACGAAACCCACACAAACAACTCCTCGGGTGGGAATTTAACCCAAGACCTCAGAACTGCAAGGATACAGTGCTAACCACTGAGCCGCCATACCTTAGCCAACGTTCAACTGTAGTACTCTCAGCCTCTGAAAAAAAATCAGAAAATTTCCATCGTAAATCCAGATTTGACAGGAAACATAAGTTATTTTCTGCTGAGGAATGGAAATTATTTAATAACTAATAATGAAATGGGCTATAGACGGTGGCGTCAGGCCTTCTGCAACCGGCAATTGGGATCCGAGACACCGTATCGAGATGAGCGCACTCCAGGAACTAGAGCGTTTAGCGAGACCGCGCTAGAAATCCTGCTTTAGGAATATGCATCTGTATTCTTGGTTGCTGTTCGTTTCAATTTCTTCATATTTCCAGACACAGCCATCTGCTTAGCCCGTGTATCACATGCCTGGTATTATAGCTTCAATTACTCAGGCATGCCAGCATGAAACCCATGAATAATATTTCTAGTCAGCAATTAAAATGTTAAGCGTCAGATTTGTTTGACGGCTCTACTGGTTCCCTCAAATCGGAGTTTCTAGATATGTTATTCTATGCAATGCTGCTAGCCTCCCAACACACATCCGAATCACAGACGTTCTGGATACGTTAATGTTGTCAAATGGAACAGCCTTAGAAATGAGATGAGCGTTGAGAAAGCATTCAGGCTGGTTTCTGTATTATATTGCACCGCTGGCGGCTCAGGCAGATCCTTTATAGATTACTAAACATCTGTGGCTGAAATACGGTTTGGAAGGTAGCAAATAACCTTGACCTGGTAAAAGGTAAAGCCAGCGGCAAGGAAATAACCATTTAGAAATGACAGTATTTTCTTTTTAAAGTTCAGCTGGGAAAAGTCACTGTCTGCCATGCTGTCTGGTTTAGAGTTGCCCACAAAGTTTAGCAAAGGATTGTAAATGCACCAAATGAGTAAGATCTATGATGGACACAGTAATAAGTCCTACTCAAATGTTGGGGATTAAGAGTGATTGAGCATTTAAAGTACACGAAACGGAAAGAAATAAAACAAAAAAAACCTGAGGGCACTACAAAATAAATGATGGGATCACAAACCACACACTTAAAGGTATAACAATGAACTAAGAAGAAAAGAAGTGTGTTTAGCGAGTAAGGATCATCATAGAAATATCAATCCAATAATTTTGTTTGAACAAGATAACACACACACACAAATAAGCATAAAAACAATATACAAAATACGGTAACAGAAAGCCCATGTAAGGACTGACTGTCCTCCTCCACCGTGTTTGCTGGGAATAAGACAAAAAAAAATAAAAAAATAAAAAAGTGCACAAGCGAATAAGATAATTCCACAAAGGCTAAATGTAAACATACAAATATATATATATATAAAAAAATCACACAAATGTGGCAAGGAACAAAAAAAAAAGTACCTATATATGTACATAATGGCAAGTGCCCATACAGAGAGGAAAACCTGTAAGGAGGTCCAAGGGGTTAAAGTGTCCAAACCAAGAAAAGCAAGCAAGTCCCAGAAAAAAAACAAGGCTGAAGTAGGCGACTTGTGGGTCATGTTGGAAAAGCCAGCTACAGCATGGTGCAAGGAGGGAGAGGACCCCACGCGTATCGCCACAGGGCATGGCTTCCTCAGCGTGTTTTGCCCACGGACACACGGGCCATGGAAACACACTGACATGTGTACAGACCCATTCATCCGTGTGTAAGCGTCTTCGGTGTGGAAACTGTCACCACACCTACCGGAGACACTGACGTGTGAAGGAGGCCTAAAGGTACCTTCACACTAAGCGACTTTGCAACGAGAACAACAACGATCTGTGACGTTGCAGCGTCCTGGATAGCGATATCGTTGTGTTTGACACGCAGCAGCGATCTGGATCCCGCTGTGATATCGCTGGTCGTTGCTGAAAGTCCAGAACTTTATTTGGTCATCAGATTGGCGTGTATCGTCGTGTTTGACAGCAAAAGCAACGATGCCAGCAAT
This sequence comes from Ranitomeya variabilis, assembly GCF_051348905.1. NCBI lineage: Eukaryota > Metazoa > Chordata > Amphibia > Anura > Dendrobatidae > Ranitomeya > Ranitomeya variabilis. The sequence continues at coordinate 192,690,054 of NC_135234.1, read as the reverse complement.
GTTTTACAATGGTAACCAGGGTAAATATCGGGTTACTAAGCGCAGGGCCGCGCTTAGTAACCGGATATTTACCCTGGTTACCATTGTAAAAGTAAAAAAAAAAACACTACATACTCACCTTCTGATGTCTGTCACGTCCCCCGGCGTCCGCGCTCCTGCTCAGAGCTTCCTGCACTGAATGTGTCAGTGCCGGCCGTAAAGCAAAGCACAGTGGTGACGTCACCGCTGTGCTTTAGGGCCGGCGCTTACACAGTGCAAGGAAGCTGAAGGTGAGGGACGCGACAGACACGGCAATGTAAGTATATAGTGTTTGGGTTTTTTTACATTTACACTGGTAACCAGGGTAAACATCGGGTTACTAAGCGCGGCCCTGCACTTAGTAACCCGATGTTTACCCTGGTTACCCGGGGACTTCGGCATCGTTGGTCGCTGGAGAGCGGTCTGTGTGACAGCTCTCCAGCGACCACACAGCGACACTGCAGCGATCGGCATCGTTGTCGATATCGCTGCAGCGTCGCTTAATATGACGGTACCTTAAGGAGGTGTTCCAGTAAGCTTCTTAAACTGAGAAGAAAAAGTAAACGGCACTAGAAACCGTAAGGCTTCCCACGTGGAGATGGCAGATCCTGTATATCGAGATATAGCGGTTAATGGAACCGTGTATGGTACTAAGCGCGGAATTAAACAGGTAAATGAAGAATTGAACAAGTATGCGGCACTCACCAATTCGAAAAGATTCAACAGTCCTTTAGTCCAAGCTTCGGGACATGGGCACAAAATCAGACATGCAGGTTACAGAGGCATACGGGGACAGAGAGTGGACTACGCCCATTTCGCGTAACTACCAGGGCTGTGGAGTCGGTAAGCCAAACCTCCAACTCTTCAATTTCCATGACACCGACTCCACCAAAATGGCCTCCGACTCCACAGTCCTGGTAGCAACACTTCAACGGGTCCAGGTGTATAATTACTTGAGGTCACTTTCTTTTTAAAGGGTTGACCCCTTAGCACAGTGTTCCCCAACTCCAGTCCTCAAGAGCCACCTTCGCATATTGTGAAGAATAATTATACAAGAGATAATGTGCAACAAATATATACGCAAATTTAGTAACTACTTTAAAAGAGAAGCAATAACCCAACTAGAGGAAAATGGACAGATCGAATTTGTCATTTAATCCAATGGGACCTTGTGCGTTGGTTCTCATGATCCACTTCGCTTCATGTCTCAGTAGAATGTGATTGTGGTTGCCACCTTGAGGTGGATAATTAACCACTTTGAGACCTGCAAAACGCAAGGTCTCTGGATCAGAATTGTGTTTTCCTGCATATGTTTTAGAAGTCTAAAAGAACCATTCCCAGAAATAATTGAACGATAATGTTCTCGAAATGTAGTTTTTAGTTCCAGTAAGCCACCAGCTAATAATGAAAGGGAGAAGCAGAAGATTAACCTCTAAGGTATCTGCAAGATTTTAAGAGTCTAAAACCCCCCATACACAATAGATAGCTGTCGGCCGAACAATGGTCCAGGCATTTGTTTGGGGAACAACCATTTCTCCTGACCAATCCACACAGAAGTGACTGCCTGTGTGCTCTGGGAGAACGGAGATGCCAGACTTCTCTCAGAACCAAAGGATCAGCAGTCGGAAATCAGATTGGTGAAGCTGGCCGGGACCGGGGTAAAAGCAACAAAAGCTGGAAGTTGCACAAAAAAAATAGCATTTCATGCAGTTTTTCATGAGGTAGATGGCATGAAATGCAGGATAAATCAGACCCCAACTGTTGAAAGATCATAGAAAAAAAATGGTGCAAACTAATAGTAGGGCAACTAGATTTCTTGTTGATTTAAACATTCATTTCTAGATATAGTGGTTCTTTTAGTGAGCTGATGTGACGATCACATATGGGTTAAAGATTTTACCAAAGCTGATCTGTAGTCTAAAAGATTGTGATATGTATTTGAGGGTGAATCTACTAACACTGATGACTAAGGGAATAGGTCAGCAGGTTTTTATTTTGTAATCTGGGAGCAGCATGATGTAGGTAGGGGCGAAGACCCAGATTTCAACGATGTGTCACTTACTGGGCTGCTTGTTTCTGCAAAATCAGTGCTTTCTCAGCAGGAGATTACTACTAGAGAGCCACGAAGCCCTCCTGCTCTATGTAGCCACACCCCCATCACTGATTGGCAGCTTTTTGTGTACACTGTGCATAGGCAGAAATCTGTCAATCAGTGTGGGAGATGAACTAGTAGATCTACAGCAGAGAAAACCAATTTTATTCAAATGAGAGCATGCAGCATAGTAAGTGACACATACCAGGAATCAGGGTCTCAGTCCCTATGATATGCTACTCATAGATTACATAGCAAAATACATAATAGTAGATTTACTTTAATCTGTCATGCAATATTTTTATTTATACCTGTCACTCATTTTGCAGTGATGCATCATGTGTGTAATTGGGAAAAAAAAACCTTTGTAAATGCTATCCACCACTTTCATCATTCTTTGGAAAAGGACAAAGAAATAGTACAATGTCTGCCAGTGGCTCAGGGAGCTCAGCATTCCCACTGGTTTAACCCTTCACTGGTTTCTCAGATTTTCTTGTCTAGGGAGCCTCTATATTAAGTGCAGCAAAAAAAAAAAAAAAAAAGATGTGGGCTAATAAATCTTCAATACAAGATAAATTAGGTTTAAAAAATAAAAGAAAAACAAAAAAGAAAACTGCAATGGGAAGATTATGGGTTCTGTTGACAGCGAACACAGAGTGGCACACCGGGAATGCAATGTGACAGGCAGGTCTATGGGGCTGAGGCATTGTTAGAATTTGTTTGGACTGCACATACGAGAAGACGGGGAGGGGGAGAGAACGATGAGAGCAGTGCTCCCTGCTGATCGGCCTTGATGCTGGCGAGAACGAGCGCTAATAAATCGCCAAAAGAGGTCGTTGAAAAGAGTTGAAATGGTCAATGCAGCAAAATGATATTTGCCATATAAAACACAGTGCTTGTTATTTTTAAAGGGAACTGTCAGATCCCCAACCGCTAGTATAGCAGAACGTACGGGAATTTCTGGATTCTGTGTGTTATATCAGTTATGGATGCTGTAGTGTTTTAATAAAGATTAATCCTGCAGCATTGCATATACTAGTGAGGCAGGACTAGTCCGGGGGTGGTGATTCTTCTTCTCCTCCCTCGTGGACAACCTGCATGCGGTCTCTTATCGTAGCACCATTATGCAGGCTGCCAATCACACCTTAGGAAGAACTAATCTGGGGAAGATGACCTGCAGAATTAGACCTGCCTCATTAATATATGCACACTCAATATTGATATAATGCAGAAAAAAGGTTTATGCCAATTTTATTCAGGAAAAAACAAAATGATAGTTCGCCACAGTGATAGAGTAGAACCCGACGTTTCGACCCTCCCGGGTCTTATTCATGGGGTTACTCTAGTCCTTAGGAATGTATGTACACAAGGTGGCAGTAGTAAACGAGGACCAAACGATCCCTGATACAGAGAGCAAAACCTTGGTAGAAGGCCAGTAAGGGTTATTATCCCAAAGAGTTAATTCAGAAGGGGTCGTGTACTTCATGGACCTGGTGTGGGTCCTATGGGGGTAAGCGGCGCATCCCGCGCCTTGCTGCACGTTTCCAGAGGGGAGGCTCGGCCGAGCCTCCCCTCTGGAAACGTGCAGCAAGGCGCGGGATGCGCCGCTTACCCCCATAGGACCCACACCAGGTCCATGAAGTACACGACCCCTTCTGAATTAACTCTTTGGGATAATAACCCTTACTGGCCTTCTACCAAGGTTTTGCTCTCTGTATCAGGGATCGTTTGGTCCTCGTTTACTACTGCCACCTTGTGTACATACATTCCTAAGGACTAGAGTAACCCCATGAATAAGACCCGGGAGGGTCGAAACGTCGGGTTCTACTCTATCACTGTGGCGAACTATCATTTTGTTTTTTCCTGAATAAAATTGGCATAAACCTTTTTTCTGCATTATATCAATATTGAGTGTGCGGTAATTTTTTTCTATGTTAGACTTGACCACACGGTCAGTTTACCAGCACCTCACTATCCTACGACCTGAGTGCACACCATTTTTCTTATCTTCATTAATATATGCAACACCGCAGGATAAAAGGGAAATCTGAGAGCAGCATAATGTAGAGTCAGAGACCCTGATTCTAGCAATGTGTGAAATACCTGGGTGTCTGCTGTAGTTTTGATAAAATCGCTGATTTATCAGGAGATTCTCGACAGAGGACTAGTAAATAGTGAAGAGCGGCACAAGTGCCCATTGCTCGAGTTTGCACCGAGTATCACGGGTGCTCGAGTGACATCTTCGAGTCCCCACAGCCACATGTGTCACGACTGTTAGAGAAGCACAAAACATGCAGGGCTTGCCTGACAAACACGGTGTACCCTAGGCACACTCTAGTAACGAGCACTTGAACTCATCACTACTAGTAAACCGGCTCTTGTGTAGTCCTTTAAACTTATGAGCTGTGCGTAAACCTGCTCCCCCTGATTGGCAGCTATTTGTGTGCACTGTGCATAGGCAAAAAGCAGCCAGTGGTGTGAGCGGGGTTATACACAGCTCAACATTCTGAGAACTAGGATATTCGTAGCAAATAAAATGGTGATTTTAGTAAAACCGCAACCCAGTAAGTGAAATCACTGGAATCCAGATCTTTGTCCTACATGTTGCTTTCAGATGGGGCAGCCAAAACCTGGTGACAGATTCCCCTTGAACTTACTTTTTCAAACACTGGAGCATAGGTTACATAACATACAATCGGAATACAGAATTCCCATGCAATCCTGATAGAATAGTGGTTCAGTACAGTCAAAGGACCTGATGGACCTTTCACCAGGTTTAAAATATTAAATAGGCCATATCATGGAATAGTGACTGCAGAGATGAGCCTCTTATTTTTTAATATCTAATTTCTGTTGAAGAGATAATATCATTAATTTTAACCCAGACTTTACATGCCAAGTCCAAGAAGGTGTATCCAGAGATTCTTCACTGGGGCTTATGCTTTTCACTCAGTTCTTCTGTTCTCCTCCTCCAACCACATTGATTGCCCTGAGATAATGGCTGTGCAACCTCCCCCCACAATGACTGCCTTGAAATAAAGCTACAAGAGGTATGAAATCAGCTGTCTACCACTACATATAACAGGAGATGGGGGCGTGTTCTTTTCATCCCTACAAGATACCACCTACATATAATTGATCAACATCATACAGGGGAAGAAGAACACACCCACAGAAAAGAAAAACCCTCTCGGATTTAGCCTAGATTATTGGCTAAACCTTACACTCTAAATATCTCCACAACGGAGAGCAGAAATGTAAAAAATAAATACTATGTTTTATTCTACTCTGTAACCACTATTCCATGATGGGGTCAGCTTAACATGCTAAAAATCGGTGAAAGGTCCTCTTTAAATTAGATATCAAGTCAATCATAAATGTACTAACACAGGAAACAATCATGAACAAGCAATAGCCCAAAGCTTCTTTTTCATACAGAAATTAGAGGGATTATATATCCTCAAGACTTTCTACAATAGATAATTGCACAATATACAATGTTTCAGATCCTCATAATGGATTGACACATTACACATTTGGTATGATTCAATCACACATTCGATATTTTACTGTTTATGCCATGCTTTAAACTAGTACAATACCCTGTCATGGGCAAAACATTACTAACCACAGGGAATAAATACATGTCAATACACCTATACTCATAGGGAGCTTTAATGGAGTGTATTATCTTTTCTTATATGTCCCAAGTTGGGAGTTTGATAAAACATATTAGATTTTTTTTATTTGTTTATTCTTTTGCTCGTCTAAAATAAAAAGACTAAATAGCTATGTATAGTTCTCCTATATGAGCAGAGCCAACTTAAGGCCCTAGATCCTTTGTGAATAGGTAGAATTAAAGATTAAGGCCCTAGATCCTTTGTGAATAGGTAGAATTAAAGATTTAGGTCAATCTTTAAACTTCCAAAAGGTATAGAAAAACAAAATAAAAGAAAAACAAACAAAACTATTACTAAAGAAGTGATGACACTATAAGAAGGAATTTATTGTCCCAATAGACCTAACTGTTTGTAGACTGCTGGTGGGGAAATGACAATAAGGTCATGTAATACTCTTTCCATGAGTTAATTGGGGCTTTTAAGAAAGTCTGGTCAAACAAACCGCTTTGTTGTCCTGGTAATGGGCTTCCCACAAAGGTGGACATATGTCTTCACAGTGCCTGGCACAGCCAACTGAAGGATCCCCTGTGGTCCAGCTACTAAGGGTGCATTCACACTGGCTGACTGACTATTAAATGACCAAAGGTCGGCTAAGTGCAAACCAAATGAAGTCAGTGTATATTCACATATTGCTTCTTTGCAGGTTTTTTTTCTGCACCAAAAACCAAAGTGGTGTCAGGATGCACATCCAGTTGAAGTTGCGCTGGCGTCGGTGGGCCCCCACGTGATCGTTACACCCCTGATTTAAGCCTATTTTATTCCGGTACATAGCTGGAGATCCAGATTTTGCATCTTTAACAGTCCTTAAAAAAAAAAAATACTCGTGGGACGTATGAAGTGTGAAACATTATACCCAACACACTTAATAAATACAAATACATTTATTAGATCGTCTGATCTTCATTTTTCAGATTTTCCACAATATGTTATATAATGCTATCTTTATGGTTTAAAAGGAACTTGTCATGTCAAAAAACGCTATTAACCTGCAGAAATGGGGTTAATCGGCAGGTTAATAGCATTTTAAAGCTTTGCAGTTGCTGCAGTGATAGCTACCAGGAGGAAACTCACCTTATTACCTTATTCCTCCCAGCAGCAGCCTCCGGCTTTCAGTCATAGAGGTGCAGCCGGCTTCAGTTACCATAGTGTGCGGCACTGACTGACAAGCCACTCTACAGTGCATCAGCACAGAGCCGACTGTCAGGCAGCGCCGGGGCATGGTTGAAGCTTACGCTCAATATTTACTGGGCGGTGACTGAAGCCGGCGGGGCCTCTATGACTGAAAGCTGGAGGCTGCCAGAAGGAATAAAGTTCATTTCATCCTAGTAGCCGGGTTTTCAGTTCAGCGGCCGCACAGCTTTTCCATGCTATTAACCTGCAGATTAACCCCATCTCTGCAGGTGAATTGCAATTTGGGACATGACAGGCTCCCTTTAAGACAGAGTCAGTTATCAGTCCAAAGTTACATGGAGCTAATCATTCCTCAATATGACAATTGCCATGGGGAATGTACACAATACAGCACTATATACAGCACACACGCTCTATTTATGGACAGAAGTGTCCGTGCAAGAGCTACACCTCCAGACATCACAAGCTGAACATGACCCATTTCACTCCGATATCCAAGACATTCTATACAGTATGGAAATATTTCAGGCCTGATTCACACTTGCGCTTTGGGCCTTGATTTAAAAAAAAAAAACAACAAAAAACTCTGGGATGGATGATATAAACAGCCACACAGTGACTTGGGCCTTGCATACATGCACACATGTGTCTGATCCTGTGGATCTCTGTGTGTAGGTGTAGTAGTAAAATGTAACTAATTTTAGGCGAGCTTGGCCTAGTCTGCCTCTATCTTTCCTCTCCGCCCTCCATAAACTTCTATGAGCAGCAACTCATCTCATGCCTCTGCAATGGGAAAATCTGTATTCACTGAAGACAGATTTCACCTGTGAACTGAGAGAGAAAGAACAATCCAGGAGGTGAAAAAAAAGAGAACTTTCTGATAAGAGATACTACAAAAATGCCTTATCTTCACTTGTACTATTGAGTAATGAAAAATAAAATGATGGTTACTTTTTAAACAGAATCTGTCACCAGGTTTATGCTGCCTAATCGGAGAGCAGAATAATGTAGAGACAGATCCAGATTCCAGTGATGTGTCACTTATTGGGCAGTTAGGCTACGTTCACATTTGCGTTGTTGGGCGCAGCGTCGCCGACGCATGTGTCCCTATCTTTAACATGGGGGGCGCATGGACATGCGCCGGTATGCGTTGTACTGCGTTTTACGACGCATGCGTCATATAGACGCACAAGACAGGGAGCAGGGGACGCTACTTGTAGCGTTTTCCCTGTGCCAAAAGTCCCGATCTGTAGGATCTTATGACAACGCATGCGTCGCAAAATGCTGCGTTGTGTACATGCGTTGTTGGTTGCATCGCGTCGCCGAACCCAACAACGCAAATGTGAACGTAGCATTACCTGTAGTTTTGAAGAAAAAAAATCAATGTTTTATCAGCAAATCATTACTAAAGGACTAGTGAACCTGCCATCATGTAGTCCAACCACGCCCCCATCAGTGATTGGACGTTGTCTATGCAGTGTACACAGAAAGCTGCCAATCAGTGATGTGGGCGGGGTTATACAAAGCTCAGCATTCAGAACTGGTAGGTCACCAACTGATAAAACTATGGTTTTATCAAAACTGTAGTTAGCAGCCCAGTAAGTGACACATCGTTGGAATCGGGGCCTCTGCCCCTACATCATACCTCTCTCAGATGGGGTAGCAAATACTTTAAGAGACAGATTTATTTAACCCTGTAACCTTTGCAAGCGGTTTCTGCATAAAACTAGATGCATATGGGTTTGGAAGGATTATGGTTGGCATCTTTACCATCTGGAAACAAAGTTTCACTTTGATTTTGCGTTAATCCATCTTCCCACGTGATTGATTTCCTATCCAGCTGCCTGCACTGAACACTACAGTCTGCTGCCACTCTGCTACTTCATTCAGAATTGCCAGCGTTTTATTTCAGACGCACTGCAGACATCAGGAGCTGGATATCAAGAGGTGGGATTCCGACCCAAGCAGTGGGTATAACCAGCAAATCAGTCATCCAAACAGAAAACAGATCTAAAAAAAAAAATCCCAAGAGCGGCGTATATACTGTGTATGTATTATATATACTCTGTATGATGCTAGTTAAGAAAATCCTCAGGTCCTACAGCTTCAGAAACACAAAACCTGTGGGAACTCACCATTGTGTATTCTCAGTGACAAAAATGTCCCCCAGCAGCATCTGCGTTTCAGAGACAGCAGGGCTCACGTAGCAATGTATATGTACAGGGAGGACTGGAACAAGCAAACTGCTAGATGTGAGGATACGTGGGCCACAATATTTGTACGTTACACCAAGTTCACACCATGAGTATTTTATGAGGTTCTTTTTCTGCTGGGTATTTTTGTGTACAAAAAAGTTCAAGCAAAGTGAATAGCATTTATAGAAATCAAACATCCGCTGATTTATTTATTTTTTTTAAATGCTTCGGAAAGTGAGATTTTGAATCCCGTAGCATGCCAATCTTGCTTGCAGTACATGTGGATTTTTTTTTTCAGATTTTACCCATAGTGTTGTATGAGATAAGGAAAAATCTACTCAAAGATTGTGTGCACTTTTTTCTCATGTTTTTTCAACACAGATTTGTCACAAAAACTGGCTCATTTTCTAGTTCCAGCAAAGTGTAGAGATTCCTAAAATGCTTATTTTTTCCTACAGATTTGAAGCAGAATTAAATCTGCGGCATGTCAATTCTTTCTGCATTTTGCAGAGTGTTTTACTCTTCTAAAGAATGGGGGAAAATGCATAAAAAAAATGCATGGGGAAAAAAAAAAAGTTTTGATTGCATTTCCTCAGCAAAATCACAATTAAAACCTACCGGTACTTGTAATTTGCAAATAGCAATAGAGCATTATCAAAACCAATCTACAGTAAGTATCCAAAAAAAGTTCTTTAAAACATGTTATACCAAAGAGAAAAACCACAGCTGAAAAAAAAAAACTAAATAAAATGCATAATTTGGTAAATTGATGCAAACTCAAAACCTCACCGTGTACTGGGAATATGTGGGAACATAGCCTTAGTGGTGTCCGTCATACCCCAGACCTGGCACAACAGGCCCAAATATAACCTTCAGGAGCTCCATCATGGGGTCAACATGTGACACTGACAGACTGAAGAAATGGCTGACCGAAAGTATAGAAAAAAGGCATTAAAGTCAATTACATGGCTGGCATTTCTGCTGGAATGTCTACCCTCAGGATATCATGGCTACATCACAAGTCAGGCAAAGGGTCAACATACTTGACCCTCAACTATTTCCCCCCCTAAGATAAACAATGTACAGGCACAGGGACCAAGCATCCTAATGAAGAAAGGACAACCATTTGTTACTGGCCATTTGTCAGAAGGGGAGCCAAGGTTCTTGTGGGATCTGTTATCATAGTCAAGGTCAGAAATTAGTGCAGGAGAAACCTGCCAGCAGAAGTTGTGTCAGGGCACACAGCGATTGTGACAGTGCTCAGCTTTCTTGGTGTCCTAAGCAGAAATTGTGATGTTCTGCAGCAGTAAAGAACCATTTAGCTGTGGTTGTCACTATATCGAATGTTACCCATATTTCCTAGAAAACTACATAACTAAGAATAGGTTCGGAAGTGAAAGGAAATCTGTCAGCAGGTTTTTGCTATGTAATCTGAGGTAGGGCTTGAAACACAGAATTCAGCTATGCGGCACTTAATCAGGCTGTGAGTTGCTGTTTACTTACAATGACAATTTTATCACCTGAACACTATCACTGCTGGACTAGGTCTCACTTGTCTGACCACGCCCCCTCCTGTGATGAGCAGCTCACTGTCAATAGACAACGTACATAGAAGGCTGTGCTGTGGGTGGGGATAGCTCTATGAGCTCTCCATGCTACCACTAAGAACTCCTGTCACAGAAATACATTGCTGGAATCAGGGTCTCTTGCCGTACATTATACTGCTTTCAGATGAGGAAGCACAAACTTTGTAACAAATTTCCTTTAAGTAAAAAAATAAAAAATAAAAATCAAGTCGTTTCCATCCTATATACATACTATTCGTTCTAAGTCCACTTGTGGCTACAGTCAGCCTCCAGCCTCAATTATATAGCCTTTAGATGGATGTTCCCATGTTATGCATTTATTAATAATATATTTAAAATGATTTAATAATACTTACATTTAATTTATCAATGCTACAGGTTCTCATTTACATTAATATTTGCTGAACCTGCCAAGTATCTCAGGCCTAATTCCGATGTCATTTTCCTTGCACGCAAACAACCAGACCAATTTTCATCCGTATTTAGGATCAGAGTCTCATCGGTGATTCAGTTTTTCCATTAGTTTCATCAGCGATATTTTCGTATACAAAAAAAAAAAAAATTGTAAAGCTTTCCAGCCTATTGCAATCACAGAAAAACACATACCTGAACTGGCCATTCATCTACACTGGTCAATCAGAACTCACCATTTTTTTTTAACGCAAAACAAGAATCAAAAATATTGTGGTATCACGTATATAGGGGCCTCCCGACAGAGGATGAGGGATAGGGCATGTTAAATTACAATGCCCAGTACTTCTTGTCCCATAATATAAAAGCCGCCTCCAAAGAGGTCTTGCAGCGACTTATATCCTATTCTCCATACAAAACACATGCATCCTCGGTGGGCCTGAGCACGATTGTATGGCCGGTGTCACACTTGTGAGTGCAGGGCGAGTCTCTCGCATCAATTTCCGCCGATCCTGAGTGTATTGATGCGAGTTTCTTACACTGCACTTGTGACACCGGCCTGTATGAGGGGCTTGGAAGGTATAGTCTTTAGTTCACTTGATGTGTCATGTTGTAAATAAATGTTTTGGATACTTCCTGTAATTTGGCTTTGACGAAACCTAACTACAGTAATGTGCGGCTTACATGCGCTTGCGCAGAGGAAACGTACTGAAAACTCATGCTTTTTTTTACCTGCGGAATTTCTGCATCTAATGCAAGTCTACCGCATGGGAGGTCAGTTTACGCTGAGCAAAAAGAAGCACAGAGGGCAGGAGATTTCTATAATTGCCATCCACTTTGCTGGAGCGGTAAGACGCTGACAGGGTGAAAATAAGTATAGTCAAAAACTCACGAAAAACGCGTCATGGACACACCACCTTATTACCAGTCCATTCTTAGAGTGCAGCATAACCGGGCTGTGATGGGTGTCACCACCTGAAGAAGCTTTGTTCCACGGACATGGCGAACGCTACCCACGACCCTCTCTCCCTGAAGAAGCTTTACTAGAGGGCATATTGAGAGGTGGATTGATATTCGGCAAAGAAAGAATCCCGATAGTAGAAGAGGACTTTAGAGAATGGATTTTATTTAAGAAGAAATGTTTTTAGCTACGAAAATAAGGGTAGTGAGCAGCCGTTTGAAACTAGAAAAAGTGACGTTACAACCATCAGCCCTCATGATGCGGCAGCTGGCAAGGTCCTTCCACTACGGTAAGATGTCTGGAGAAGCTTCTGAGGTAATGGGACACTACTAGGTAATAAAGGCCTAGTGTGAAATCCTCCGCACACACTCGGACATGCCTCTAGAAATCAGGGCGTTCCAGTACACAGGAGGATCTCTGTCTACAATAAATGTTATCCCCCCTGGTAATCTGCAAACACGGCCAGATATACATATGTACATATGCTCCCTGATACTGCCAGATTTCACAACAACACACATGCGTCACACCGGCAGATCCAGTACAACCCGACCAACGAGTTCTGGGGCCAACACAGGAATGTGAAGAGTTCTCGTCTGCCAGCCAGGGGCAAAGGTCATATAGCTCCAAAATTTACATGGATTTACAAAACTCCCTTATAGTTAACACTATACTGGGAGCCTCATGCAAGTATCTGATTAGACGGCCTGAATTCAGCCCTGGATTTTAGGTTCTGAACTTCTCAGGATGTGGAGCCTCTAATACCGAGAAGTGAGAGCCATTTCTTCTCTCTGTCCTTCTGGTGGTGAGGAGGCAGTCCTACATATCAGTATGCTGAGAACCTCACACATGATGATCTCTACAGGAGAACTAGAAGTGTCACTCACTGGTCACAGCTTTTGCCTGAATGTCTTATCAGCTTATGCTTAGGAGATAAGGAGGCCAAACATTTATTTCAAAGGGGTTTTAACATATCCTGAAGAAGAAAATTATAAAACAGGAACATTGTTATTTACCAAGACTCTCTTTTAGAATCAGTAAATGGTATAACTTTTGCAGGAGACCCCAGAAATTGAAGCATCGCTTCCGATTATGATCATGGCTCATGTATGGTGTAATTCATCTTTGTATGACTATATCCCCCATAATGTCAGAGCTACCAGAGTAAGTGTTGGCATCAGGCATAGGTCTTTATGACATTGGCATTAGAGTCTCGACTAGAAGGAATTATTTGTGGTTGTCACTCAGAACGACGATACAAGGACTTGTAATACCAGGTTTCATGGTTTGATGACAAGAAATTACTACAATCCAATGTTGACTGTAGTAGTTCCAAACCAAGGGACTGAAAAGTTCAACTTAAATGAATCACCGGGCAAAACAGGTTTTTCCGTCCTGTGAGTTGTAGAAAGAGTTAAAAAGATTAATAACCAAATAGGGACACTAGGTTATAGGAATCTAGGACTAGTGGGGAAATGGTTAGCAGCTCCATTCTGGAGACCAGTAGAAGTTTAACTCATGGATCTCCATTGATGCTCAAAAATGTGTCTGAAGACTACAACGTGACTTTGGCCTTCAGATTGAGGCTAGATGGTGACTGTGTCCACAACGCTTGTCATTTCACCAAGGCCGCTAGGTGTCGCTGCTATATCACAGCGCAAAACAAGTAAATGGGGTAAAATTGCGACCCAGAAGGTACTGTGACCACGGCAAGCAAGTCACAATAAGTCCGATCTGATCAGATTATTTGTGACTTGCTTGTTGCAGTACCCTCCAATGACCTCAAGACCCCATTCACTTGTGTTGCGATGTTTCAGCGACATCTAGCAAACTTCAGTTGTGCAACAACTAAGTGGCCATATTGCCCCAGCCTTAGGTTTAACCATCATGACATATATAGATTCCACCATGGAATATCAGCAAATTAAACATAAGGCCCATCAGAGATATGTGAACTTCAGAGCACCCCCAATAATCACCAGGGTAAGTCTCCCACGCACAGGAAAGTCACTGGTGGGACTACTGATCTCACAGATCAATGGGAAACCAGCTTCACTCTGAAATGCTATCATATATAGCTACATTATAAAGCGCTATAATATGCAAACATTGACTATATGAAACATTCATACATCCGATGATCGCACATTATAGCAGGGTTTCTTCTTCGCTTTGTTGATTTGGTCGTCTCTGCTTGTACCGGTTTCACACTTGTCTTTGGAGGTGCTGGTCAGTCTTTTTGATATTTGCATTTCCCAGAGCAGACAGCATTGGAAGAAGTCGCTTGCAGTATGGAATTGCTGACAGCTACGTCTCCGTGGAAGAATAAATGTGGTTAAATAATTGTTACTGATGCCAGAAACTGGAAAACCGTGAGCATTCGAATCCGCCACTTACATAGAAAATGGACATTAGCAAAGCCAGAAACATAAGGAAGGAATGTCCGAGCTGTACAGAAAGTCGGCCCTGGGCTCGGTGCCCGGCACATTACCTCAGTCTCCAGGATAAATGGCACAAGGCACTTACCGGGCTTGACGGTCTTCAGACGGATGGGTTCCCTGAAGTGTCGGATCACTGCCAGGGTGTCCCGGTGTGTCAGGCCACTGACGGGCGTCCCGTTCACTTCCAGCAGTACATCCCCTTGGCTGGGTACCTTGCCCGCAATGTAGCTTGCAGCATCCTCTCGGAGGCGGCCCAGGTGGGGGAACTCTCCAAGCTCAGCGCCCCCGCGGACCTCCAGCAGGGCAGTGGGGTCTCCCCCCACCCCAGACAGCCCACACTCCTGCACTTTGCTCAGCCAGTGCTTCTTTTTCTTCAGCGTCTTGGACATGGTGCCGCATGCGGGAGACGGGCACTAACCTCTCCGCTCAACAGTTAGGGTAACGCGCCAACCAGGCCCCGAGAAAGGCTACAACATGAAGACAAGGCACACAATGGCTGCAGAGTGATGAGAGAGGAATGCCTGCCTCAGCACAGAGCCACCGACAGCTGGCACCACAGCTGCGCCCGTCCGCCAGGGCCACCACAACTGGACGGAGAGAACCGCACAGTGTGCACAGGGCAAGTCTCAGGGAACGCGGCTGTCTGACCGCAAGGATGAAGGGCAGAAAAGGGAAAACAAACAACTGCTACAGGAAAACACCAACATCAATAACTAAAAAAGTCTAAGGGGAAACACAGCGCATTAACCCTCACATGCCCAGCAGCTAGCCTCCTCTGGGGGGCACTGACAGCAACGGGGGGCAGACACTGACTCTTAACCCATTAATGGCCTCTACACACCAGCACCCCTGATGGATGGGACACAGGTGGCTCTGCCCAGCGGCTCAGTCCATCCCTGCAGCACGGGTCTGTTAGCCGGGTCTCAGCTGACAAGTTGTGCAGGAGAAGTTCGCCTGGGACGGGGCACGGAGAGGGGGTGTGCCAGGAAGCAGCCTGTCACTGGGAGCCGTGCACATGGAACCAGTCCCTGTGGAGTCTGGGGCCGCAGGGAGAGCAGCGGGAATCCTCCTCACATGCGCGGTGGCTCCCCGGTATCACCCCTGCTGCTGGTCCAGCCGCAATCCTACCGCTCCACGTCCGGATGCCGCCTCGCCGCCGGAGACTAACAAGGGACTGCGAGCTAGAGAGGGTGCGCAACTCAGCGCGGGCTACACCACGCCCATATTCCGCCGTAGCCCCGCCTTTCTGTAAACACCGTCTGTGCGATACTTCAAAGACCACGCCCACATTCCAGCATATAGGCACGCCCATTTCATACAGACGCCCTCTTTTA
The DNA here is from genome assembly GCF_051348905.1 of Ranitomeya variabilis. Classification (NCBI taxonomy): domain Eukaryota; kingdom Metazoa; phylum Chordata; class Amphibia; order Anura; family Dendrobatidae; genus Ranitomeya; species Ranitomeya variabilis. Next base: position 192,674,205 of record NC_135234.1, on the reverse strand, counting down.
GCGTGACGTTGAGCGTCTTCCAAGTTTTTCGAGAGCTGTAACGTCGCCGGCGGAGGCGTGGTTATAGCCTGACACCGCCCTCCTCCAAGAAGCGAACCAGTAGCTGAGCGCTTTTGCGCAGCTGGCCACTCTGCTCCGCCTCCTTGGAGCATCCTGCGGTTGTCTAGCTGCTAGACTAGCAGATGTACTCCTGTAGGGGGCGTGGCGAGTGGCCGCTGTGAAGTCTGGACAGTGCCCTGAGGCCACGTTACAGGCGGCGGTCGCGCTTTCCTCGGTGCGGGAGCAGTGTGAGCGCCTAGAGCCCGGGACTGACCGGCACCCAGCAGCTGGACGTGCAGGAGACTGTTCCAGGCGCCCCCTGCTGCCAACCTGAGGAATGTGCTGCGCTCAATTGTACCCACCAACAGCCCATGTAACTCAGACATTGTGAGAAATCTGCTGTAGTCCAATGCTGGCGCAGTCACAGAACCTTCTACGCTTTCCTGAGAAAATCCTGAGGTTTTCCGCAGGAATTCTTGACGCGTTTTTTGTCTTGTAGTTTGCGCGTATTTTGTGCGTTTTTTATGCACATTTTTCGTGGATTTTTCGTGTTTTTTTCCAGAGGTTTCCAATGCAATAATATAGTGGGAAATCCGCATAAAATCCGCAAAATTAATTAACATGGTTCATATTTTTCCGGAAAAAAACTTAACGTACACAAAAATTGCGGAAACCATTAAAAATGATGGGATGCTTAATGTATGCGTTTTTTAAGCGCTTTTGCCACGGAAAGCCGCCGAAAAAACGTGTAAAAAATCTGCGAATAATCTGAAACGTGCACATACCCTAAGTGCGCCGATTCTTTGGAATGCACTACCTAGGTTAATACGATTAATCCCCAATCCCCACGGTTTTAAGCGTGCCCTAAAAACGCATTTGTTCAGACTGGCCTACCACCTCAATGCATTAACCTAACTATCCCTGTGTGGCCTAATAAAAAAAAAAACATAATCAGGTTCCTCGCATCGTGTTCTCATACACTTTATGCAGTTAATAGCCCTCTGTGTCTGTACTGCTACATACTTAGGCCTGTTTCACACGTCAGTGGCTCCGGTACGTGAGGTGACAGTTTCCTCCCGTACCGGAGACACTGACACACGTAGACCCATAAAAATCAATGCATCTGTGCAGATGTCATTGATTTTTTGCGGACCGTGTCTCCGTGTGCCAAACACGGAGACATGTCAGTGTTCGTGGGAGCGCACATATTACACGGACCCATTAAAGTCAATGGGTCCGTGTAAAATAATAATAATAATAATAATAATAATAATTTTATTTATATAGCGCCAACATATTCCGCAGCGCTTTACAACTTATAGAGGGGACTTATACAGACAACAGACATTACAGCATAACAGAAATCACAGTTCAAAACAGATACCAGGAGGAATGAGGGCCCTGCTGCTCGCAAGCTTACAAACTATGAGGAAAAGGGGAGACACGAGAGGTGGATGGTAACAATTGCTTTAGTTATTTGGACCAGCCATAGTGTAAGGCTCGGGTGTTCATGTAAAGCTGCATGAACCAGTTAACAGCCTAAGTATGTAACAGTACAGACACAGAGTGCTATTAACTGCATAAAGTGTATGAGAACATGATGGAGGAACGTGATTATGTTGTTGTTTTTTATTAATAGGCCACACAGGGATAATTAGGTTAATGCGTTGAGGCGGTAGGCCAATCTGAACAAATGAGTTTTTAGTGCACGCTTAAAACTGTGGGGATTGGGGATTAATTGTATTAACCTAGGTAGTGCATTCCAAAGAATCGGCGCCGCACGTGTAAAGTCTTGGAGACGGGAGTGGGAGGTTCTGATTATTGAGGATGCTAACCTGAGGTCATTAGCAGAGCGGAGGGCACGGGTAGGGTGGGAGACTGAGACCAGAGAGGAGATGTAGGGTGGTGCTGAGCCATGGAGAGCTTTGTGGATGAGGGTAGTAGTTTTGTACTGGATTCTGGATTGGATGGGTAGCCAGTGTAATGACTGGCACAAGGTAGAGGCAAAACACGCACCTCACACGGACATTCTCCGTGTGCAGTCCGTGTGGCGTGCCGGAGACAGCGCTACAGTAAGCGCTGTCCCCCCCACATGGTGCTGAAGCCGCGATTCATATCTTCTGTGCAGCAGCGTTTGCTACATAGAAGATATGAATAATAGTGTTTAAATGAAAGATCTATGTGTCCGCCACCCCCCCACCCCCTGTGTGCCCCCCCGCTGTTCAGAAAATACTCACCCGCTCCCACGTTGGCTGTCGCTGCTTCCTCTCTGCCCCGCGCCTTCTACTGTATGCGGTCACGTGGGGCCGCTCATTTACAATCATGAATAGTCGGCTCCGCCCCTATTGGAGGTGGAGCCGCCTAGTCATGACTGTAAATGAGCGGCCCCACGTGACCGCATACAGTGGAAGCCGCGGTCAGACCAGGAAGGAGCGACAGCCAACGTGGGAGCGGGTGAGTATTTTCTGAACAGCGGGGGGGCGCACAGGGGGTGGGGGGGCGGCGGACAGATAGATCTTTCATTTAAACGCTATTATTCATATCTTCTATGCAGCAAACGCTGCTGCACAGAAGATATGAATCGCGGCTTCAGCACGATGCAGGGGACAGCGCTAAACTTTAGCGCTGTCTCCTGCACGCTCCGTGTGGTACCCACTCGCCACACGGGCGGCACACGTGTGCTGCACGTATGGCCTACGTGAGCTCACGAGCACACGGACACGGATAACTCCGGTACCGATTTTTTCCGGTACCAGAATTATCTGGACGTGTGGGACAGCCCTTAGGCAGTTAACTGGTTCATGCAGCTTTACATGAACACCCGAGCCTTACACTATGGCTGGTCCAAATAACTAAAGCAATTGTTACCATCCACCTCTCGTGTCTCCCCTTTTCCTCATAGGTTGTAAGCTTGCGAGCAGGGCCCTCATTACTCCTCGTATCTGTTTTGAACTGTGATTTCTGTTATGCTGTAATGTCTATTGTCTGTACAAGTCCCCTCTATAAGTTGTAAAGTGCTGCGGAATATGTTGGCACTATATAAATACAATTATTATTATTATTATTATTATTATTATTATTATTATTAAGTCCTCTATCATTAAAGGGGATGTCTGGAAAAATAAAGCTGCTAAAGGGACGGGATGGCTAAAAATCCCAAGCTCAACCATATTCACATACTAGCACCCACCCGTATACAGGGCATGCTGCTCCAAGGTTGGCACCGAGACAGGAAGCCATTAAGCCACCAGCTACAAGACCACTGCTGCCTGTGATTGGCTGCAGTGGTCGAATGTCGCCTGACTGCTGCAGCCAATCACAGTCAGCAGCGGTCTGGGGCTAGTGGAGGGGTAACATCACTGTTCCCTGTGTCTGCGCCAACCTCAGAATGCTGTGGAGCTCTTTTCTACGTACCCTCTGCCGTTAGACCCTTGATGCCCTTCCGGACTTGGCCCCTGAACTCTCGGTATCCCTCTGGCTATGCTTTGCCATATGTTTTTGGTCGCATTCTCACCTCTGTAGTTCTGACCCATCATGTTGCCACTTTTTCGCCTATCTTGCTCCTATGGCCAACAGTTCCCCCATGGACACAACTCAGGGGTCTCTGCAGCAATTGCCAAACCTTTGTACCAGGGTGATATTGTGTACACCAGGAAGCCCTGGTAGCCCTTGTAGGCTGCAGTCAGACGGCTGTATTACTTGCATGAGGATCGTGTCCCAATCTTCGGACTGGCCGGCAGCTCTCCTGACCTGAGCCTGGCCTCATGTATCTCTATGAGGCTGTCACGCTCAGGTCACAAGTGCTGACGGCCAGTCCGAGGGTTGTGATGTGATCCTCACGTGATAAGATGGCCGTCTCACTGCATCCTTAAGTTGTCGGATACATAAAAACGACTATGCAAAAACCTGTGCATCCTGTCGATACCGCTCCAAAAACATACTGAGGGTCAGGGCTGCTGTTAGGAATTTCAGGACCCCATACTGTCAGCATTTTCAGGCCTCCTTGAGCCTCCACCCCTCGGACCTTCCACAGGCCCACCACCCACTCTTGGAAAAACTCCACATCTGCACCACGTCCTCACCAATCTCACATTAACACCAGAGCACACACAACCATCAAGTTTTGTTTTGGCCAAAAGTTTTTTAAGTCGCCACCGTGACAAGGTAGACTCCTCTGGCCAAATCCTGCTCTACTGTAACCTATTAAAGGGAACCTGTCACCCCCAAAATCGTATCTGAGCTAAGCCCCCGAGCATCAGGGGCTTATCTACAGCATTCTGTAATGCTGTAGATAAACCTCCGATGTAACCCGAAAGATGAGAAAAAGAGTTTATATTATACTCACCCAGGGGTGGTCCCGCTGCGGTCCGGGTCCGTTGGGCGTCGTGGTCTGGCCCAGCACCTCCCATCTTCTTACGATGACGTCCTCTTCTTGTCTTCACGCTGCGGCTCTGGTGCAGGCGTACTTTGCTCTGCCCTGTTGAGTGCAAAGCAAAGTACTGCAGTGCGCAGGAGCCAGGAAAGGTCAGAGAAGCCGCAGCGTGAAGACCAGAAGAGGACGTCATCTGATGAAGATGGGAGGCCCCGGATCGGACCGCGACACCCATCGTACAGGGACCGCCCCTGCGTGAGTATAATCTAACCTCTTTTTCTCATCTTTCAGGATACATCGGGGGCTTATCTACAGCATTACAGAATGTTGTAGATAAGCCCCTGATGCTGGGGGGCTTAGCTCAGATATGATTTTGGGGGTGACAGGTTCCCTTTAAACAGTTCTTAAAATATCCAATATTCTTTTTTTATATATATTTTTATTTCTTTTTCTTTAAGGGAATGAGTCACATACATTTTTTAAACTAACTGAAACCAGATTGTGGTATTTTTTTATCATCTGTATTTCGGATGGCAGATTGTTGTATTCTCTTTTCTGGACATTTATGGAAGCTGCTCTGTGACCTGTTTGGAGATTTGGACATTGGACATATGCATGTATATATATCATAAAACACTATAGGGGACTCTATTTCCTTGGGGGAGTTTTCTTTACATGGTCTCGTGTTTAGTGACATGCAGATGTCATTGTGCAGGAAGGGGGAAGAGCTGAGCTGTGACACTATCTACTGTGAATGGTGGATTCTGTTATCTCTCATTGCAATCCTGCTTGTTATGATAATGAGGAGAAATGCAGACTCCCAGCCAGAATCCGACCACAGGAGCCTGGCCTCCCTCAATGCAAGTACCGGTGCTTCTCACAAAATTAGAATATCATCAAAAAATTAATTTATTTCATCTTCAATACAAAAAGTGAAACTCATGTATTATATAGAATCACTACAAACAGAGTGATCTATTTCAAGTGTTTATTTCTGTTAATGTTGATGATTATGGTTTACAGCCAATGAAAACCCAAAAGTCATTATTCCAGTATATTAGAATACTTTATAACACCAGCTTGAAAAAATGATTTTAAAATCTAAACTGTTGGCCAACTGAAATGTATGTTCAGTAAATGCACTCAATACTTGGTCGGGGCTCCTTTGGCATCAATTACTGCATCAATGTGTCATGGCATTGAGGCGATCAGCATGCGTCACTACTGAGGTGTTATGGGAGCCCAGGTTGCTTTGATAGCAGACTTCAGCTCTTCTGCATTGCTGGGTCTGGTGTCTCTCATCTTCCTCTTGACAATACCCCATAGATTCTCTATGGGGTTAAGGTCAGGCGAGTTTGCTGGCCAATCAATCACAGTGATACTGTTGTTTTTAAACCAGGTATTGGTATTTTTGGCAGTGTGGACAGGTGCCAAGTACGGCTGAAATATGAAATTTCCCTGACGAAGCCACCTTGCGGTGGTGATACGCGTCGGGCATCTCCACAGGCTCCCCTCCTTGTTTGGTCCTGTGTACTTTATATGATGCATATGGTCTGCATTGGTGGCTAAGTATTATATGCCTCACTAACATCTGATTCCTTTTTCAATACAGTACCTGCTTGTATTTACTTTTCAATGTCACTTATGCCTTTAGACACTTTATGGTTATCATACCAGCGATTTTAGGCCGTATATGGCATAAGGGTACTGATATATTTTGATGCAGAATTTTGCTAGCTCTGCATCTAGTTGGGGCATATGTTTCAGATATATTGCTTGTATAATAATATCTGTGCACGGACTCAGGAAGGGGTGACTCTAAGCTTTATTATAAGCTATTTGGGTTGTCTATTTGTCATGTTATGACTTTTTAATTGGTTTTAAAGTGTGTGTTATGTGCTTTGTATTGAATAAAAATTGATTTAGTATCTTGTGTGGTGATCCACTTGTTTGGTCTACAGCTTTCTCTACTTTTAAGTTTCCACAGTCAGTGATGGTAAGTTAGTTTCTCACACAGCCAGTGGCGCCACCGTGCCCGATGCCAATTCAAGAAGAATCTAATGGTCTTCTCAGCCTGCCCACCAAATTAATAAATGTAAACAGTGTATATTATTGCATATATATTCACCGATTATACACCAATAAAAAACATATTTTTTAGTCTTCATTAAAAACCTACAAATTTATAAATTAAATACAGTCCAAAATATGATAATTCAAAAAGTGATAATATAAAAAAAATCAAATAGTCAAGAGTAAAAGGGGATCACCCTATTTGTCAACTACTCTTGTTCCTACCTGTCTGCAGAGGTTGGCACACTCTTGAAATACAATTGTTGCCCCCTCTCCTCATCGACTAGTCCTGGTTGTTTTCATCACCAACTCCTCAGCCTCGCCCTGCTGGACACAGCCTTCCCTAAGCAGCCTCCCCCGCGGGATGCTGCATCCCCTGACTCCTCTGAATAGCCTCCCCTCAGCAGCCTTCCATTGCTAGCCACCCCTCACTCTCCTCAACAGCCTTCCCTTAGTAGCCTCCCCCTATGGGATGCAGACTTCCCCAATTCCCCGCAGCATCCTCCAATCACTCCACTCAGCAGCCTCCCCTCAGCAGCCTACCCCTGCCGGATACAGACTTCCCTAATTTCCCTCAGCATACTTCAATCACTCCATTCAGAAACCTCACTCCACTCAGCAGCCTCCCCTCACTCCCCTCATCAGCCTCCCCTTGCTAGCTGCAGACTTCACTTATACTCTCAGCATCCTCCAATCACTCCATTCAGCAGCCTCCCCTCACTCCACTCACCAGCCTCCCCTCACTCCTCTCAGCAGCCTTCCCCATCCAGCTGCTGACTTCCCTTATACTCTCAGCATCCTCCAATCACTCCATTCAGCAGCCTCCCCTCACTCCACTCACCAGCCTCCCCTCACTCCTCTCAGCAGCCTTCCCCATCCAGCTGCTGACTTCCCTTATACTCTCAGCATCCTCCAATCACTCCATTCAGCAGTCTCCCCTCACTCCACTTACCAGCCTCCCCTCACTTCCCTCAGCAGCCTCCCCCTTCCGGCTGCAGACTTCCCTTATACTCTCAGCATCCTCCAATCACTCCATTCAGCAGTCTCCCCTCACTCCACTTACCAGCCTCCCCTCACTTCCCTCAGCAGCCTCCCCCTTCCGGCTGCAGACTTCCCTTATACTCTCAGCATCCTCCAATCACTCCATTCAGCAGTCTCCCCTCACTCCACTTACCAGCCTCCCCTCACTTCCCTCAGCAGCCTCCCCCTTCCGGCTGCAGACTTCCCTTATATTCTCAGCATCCTCCAATCACTCCATTTAGCAGCCTCCCCTCACTCCACTCACCAGCCTCCCTCACTCCCCTCAGCAGCCTCCCCCTGCCAGCTGCAGACTTCCCTCTTAAGGCCCCGTCTCACATAGCGAGATCGCTAGCGAGATCGCTGCTGAGTCACAAGTTTTGTGACGCAACAGCGACCTCCATAGCGATCTCGCTATGTGTGACACGTACCAGCGATCAGGCCCCTGCTGCGAGATCGCTGGTCGTGTCGGAATGGCCTGGACCTTTTTTTGGTCGTTGAGGCCCCGCTGACATTGCTGAATCGGTGTGTGTGACACCGATCCAGCGATGTCTTCACTGGTAACCAGGGTAAACATCGGGTTACTAAGCGCAGGGCCGCGCTTAGTAACCCGATGTTTACCCTGGTTACCAGCGTAAATGTAAAAAAAAACAAACAATACATACTCGCCTTCTGATGTCCGTCAGGTCCCTTGCCGTCTGCTTCCTGCTCTCACTGACTGCCGGCCGTACAGTGAGAAGTGAGAGCACAGCAGTGACGTCACCGCTGCGCTCTGCTCTCGGTGTACGGCCGGCACTGTCAGAGCAGGAAGCAGACGGCAAGGGACCTGGACACCGAAAGGCGAGTATGTACTGTTTGTTTTTTTTGGTAACCAGGGTAAACATCGGGTTACTAAGCGCGGCCCTGCGCTTAGTAACCCGATGTTTACCCTGGTTACCCGGGTGCTGCAGGGGGACTTCGGCATCGTTGAAGACAGTTTCAACGATGCCGAAGTCGTTCCCCTGATCGTTGGTCGCTGGGGAGAGCGGTCTGTGTGACAGCTCCCCAGCGACCACACAGCGACTTACCAACGATCACGGCCAGGTCATATCGCTGGTCGTGATCGTTGGTAAATCGATAAGTGAGACGGGGCCTTAACTCTCAGGATCCTCCAATCACTCCATTCAGCAGCCTCCCCTCACTCAAATCAGCAGCCTCCTCTCACTCCACTCAGCAGCCTCCCCCTCCCAGATGCAGCTTCCCATCACCTCATTCCCTCAGCAGCCTCCTCCAAGTCCTCAAACACTGCCCGCTGCTGACTCCAAAGGCATTTGTCTCCCACGCACATGGCACTCTGCTCTGCTCCGGAATGAATAAGCGCACATAGCATTTCACACAACCAGTGGCGTACTACGTCAGGGCCATGATGCTCCGGCCGGCTGTGGCTTACAGGTACAGCAACCATTTTCGACCGCTGGGTTCATTAACAATACTGAATTTGTATCTTTTAATCACTGCAGTCATGCTATGCATCTGGCGGGCAGTGGCCCTGAACTGTTGCGCCTGGGACCCAGTGAGAAGAAACAAAGAGATGGGGGTCCCCCTTTTGCTTTTGCTCACTGGGCCCCATACAGTAAAGGCAGTAATGGTTTGATGGTGGCCCAAGATAGGGTATTCAGATTGTGAGGCCCTTCTGGGACAGTGATGATGATTCCCGTAAAGCCGTGGAATTAATGATGCTCTATAAGTGAGTAAAATAAATAAATATATTTTTTTCATGTGAAGATTCGACCTATAAAGAAAGCCGTTTATCTGAAGCTAGAAGAATACCGCAGCACTAGTCGATTAAACATCCGCTCTAGATTTCGACTCTACTTGCGTCTTTCTCCAGTTGACAAAAATCAAGAAATAGCTTCTTTCAGAAGCTCAAGGTATCACATGATTATGAGATTATATATATACAGTGGGTACGGAAAGTATTCAGACCCCTTTACATTTTTCACTCTTTAGTTCATTGCAGCCATTTGGTAAATTCAAAAAAGTTATTTTTTTTCTCATTAATGTACATTCTGCACCCCATCTTGACTGAAAAAAACAGAAACCCAATTGAGCATCTCTGGAGAGACCTGAAAATAGCTGTCCATCAACGTTCACCATCCAGCCTGATGGAACTTGAGAGGATCTGCAAGGAAGAATGGCAGAGGATCCCCAAATCCAGATGTGAAAAATTGTTGCATCATTCCCAAGAAGACTCATGGCTGTACTATCGCAAAAGGTGCTTCTACTCAATACTTCCTTTTTGGAAGTGCACCTGAACAGCAAGGTGGATTGCTGTTGAGGGGAGATAGAGAGAAAAAAAAAATCTATAAATCTTCAGCACAGCGAGTGTGAGCGAGCTGAGTGTGACCTGAGCGTAAGTGTGAACGGCGGTAAGTGTGTGACTTGTGATTCAGTGAGGAGGTATTTGGAAGGCCTTTAACAAATACCTGTGTGAATTTGTGTGAATTGCTGAATTGGGAGTAGCTATATTCACAAGGTGTTAACTTAGGGTGGGCGGTCATAATCAAGGGTTTATAAGGGGCAGCTGTTTGGGGCTCAAGCCCTTTTTGGAAGTGCATCTGAACAGCAAGGTGGATTGCTGTTGAGGGGAGATAGAGAGAAAAAAAAAATCTATAAATCTTCAGCACAGCGAGTGTGAGCGAGCTGAGTGTGACCTGAGCGTAAGTGTGAACGGCGGTAAGTGTGTGACTTGTGATTCAGTGAGGAGGTATTTGGAAGGCCTTTAACAAATACCTGTGTGAATTTGTGTGAATTGCTGAATTGGGAGTAGCTATATTCACAAGGTGTTAACTTAGGGTGGGCGGTCATAATCAAGGGTTTATAAGGGGCAGCTGTTTGGGGCTCAAGCCCTTTTTGGAAGTGCATCTGAACAGCAAGGTGGATTGCTGTTGAGGGGAGATAGAGAGAAAAAAAAAATCTATAAATCTTCAGCACAGCGAGTGTGAGCGAGCTGAGTGTGACCTGAGCGTAAGTGTGAACGGCGGTAAGTGTGTGACTTGTGATTCAGTGAGGAGGTATTTGGAAGGCCTTTAACAAATACCTGTGTGAATTTGTGTGAATTGCTGAATTGGGAGTAGCTATATTCACAAGGTGTTAACTTAGGGTGGGCGGTCATAATCAAGGGTTTATAAGGGGCAGCTGTTTGGGGCTCAAGCCCTTTTTGGAAGTGCATCTGAACAGCAAGGTGGATTGCTGTTGAGGGGAGATAGAGAGAAAAAAAAAATCTATAAATCTTCAGCACAGCGAGTGTGAGCGAGCTGAGTGTGACCTGAGCGTAAGTGTGAACGGCGGTAAGTGTGTGACTTGTGATTCAGTGAGGAGGTATTTGGAAGGCCTTTAACAAATACCTGTGTGAATTTGTGTGAATTGCTGAATTGGGAGTAGCTATATTCACAAGGTGATAATGGAGCGCCCCCACACCGCCGCAGGGCCGAGGGGTACCCGGAGCCGGGCCTCTAGGTCTCAGTCCTGGGGTTGTCACGGTAGCTAGACCCGGTCCGTGGCCCTGTGTGTCAGTGGGGGACGTCCGGTGCAATAAGTGATGTTGTAGCGGTGCAGTTGTGGGGTGCAGGTCGCGGTAAATAACGAGGACACCAGGTTGCAGTCTCTTTACCTCTTTACTGAAGCTCTCTGGGTCCTCAGTCCGGAATACGGCTCACCAGGCTGCGCAAGTCCGGCCGGTCCAATGGCACTTCCAGAGCTCTCCTTGCAGGTGGAAATCGGTGCCTTCCTTCTAGCGCTATGTGTTGCAGTCCTTCCCTGCTGTGCTTACGGAAAGTACCCCACAACTGTTGTGTCTGTTTCTCGTGTTCCCTCACAACAACTTAATTCGCAATGATCTTCCTTGTCCCTCCAGATACTATGGTAGGAACGCACCCGTATGACGGGGAGGCTCGGAGATCTTCCGGGACTCTATCTGCGCCCCTCTCCTGTTGGTACCCCCCTTTGCCTTCCTGGGTGATGCGTGAGACAGTCCGCCTCAAGCTAACTGCCCTGCCGTAGGTCTGAGGTATGGCTTGAAACTCTTTACCTCCTCGGCGTTCCGGCCACCGGTAGTGCGCCTCAGTAAGGTGCTGCCTCTTTCAGCACAACCCTCACTGGTATCTCCTTTCGCTTGATTTCGTTTCTCACTCAGCACAATCTATCTCGCTTCTTAGTCCTTCCTTGGGCACCGCCGCTATGCTGAGCAGGCACGGTCCCTTTACGTTCTTTCCATGCCAAGCCTCTGCCAGGATCCCACCCCTGGCAGAGACCCTACAGTCTCTCCCTTCACAACACCCTCTGCCACCAGGTGTTGCTCCGTTCAATCCCGTCAGCGTTCTCTCACTAACTTCCTGCCTGACCCCCAGTTTACCCACTATGGTGGGGAGTGGCCTAATGAATAGCACCCTTAGCTCCCCCCGGAGGCCCAGCTGTGAAATGTATTGGTGACTGTGATACCTGCTCAGAGAACTCCTTCCGTGCCATCGAACGCAGCATGGCCCCCCTTAGTGGCTGAACCATGCTACTGCAACGACCAGGACTCTGGGGCGCTGCATTAACTTAGGGTGGGCGGTCATAATCAAGGGTTTATAAGGGGCAGCTGTTTGGGGCTCAAGCCCTTTTTGGAAGTGCATCTGAACAGCAAGGTGGATTGCTGTTGAGGGGAGATAGAGAGAAAAAAAAAATCTATAAATCTTCAGCACAGCGAGTGTGAGCGAGCTGAGTGTGACCTGAGCGTAAGTGTGAACGGCGGTAAGTGTGTGACTTGTGATTCAGTGAGGAGGTATTTGGAAGGCCTTTAACAAATACCTGTGTGAATTTGTGTGAATTGCTGAATTGGGAGTAGCTATATTCACAAGGTGTTAACTTAGGGTGGGCGGTCATAATCAAGGGTTTATAAGGGGCAGCTGTTTGGGGCTCAAGCCCTTTTTGGAAGTGCATCTGAACAGCAAGGTGGATTGCTGTTGAGGGGAGATAGAGAGAAAAAAAAAATCTATAAATCTTCAGCACAGCGAGTGTGAGCGAGCTGAGTGTGACCTGAGCGTAAGTGTGAACGGCGGTAAGTGTGTGACTTGTGATTCAGTGAGGAGGTATTTGGAAGGCCTTTAACAAATACCTGTGTGAATTTGTGTGAATTGCTGAATTGGGAGTAGCTATATTCACAAGGTGTTAACTTAGGGTGGGCGGTCATAATCAAGGGTTTATAAGGGGCAGCTGTTTGGGGCTCAAGCCCTTTTTGGAAGTGCATCTGAACAGCAAGGTGGATTGCTGTTGAGGGGAGATAGAGAGAAAAAAAAAATCTATAAATCTTCAGCACAGCGAGTGTGAGCGAGCTGAGTGTGACCTGAGCGTAAGTGTGAACGGCGGTAAGTGTGTGACTTGTGATTCAGTGAGGAGGTATTTGGAAGGCCTTTAACAAATACCTGTGTGAATTTGTGTGAATTGCTGAATTGGGAGTAGCTATATTCACAAGGTGTTAACTTAGGGTGGGCGGTCATAATCAAGGGTTTATAAGGGGCAGCTGTTTGGGGCTCAAGCCCTTTTTGGAAGTGCATCTGAACAGCAAGGTGGATTGCTGTTGAGGGGAGATAGAGAGAAAAAAAAAATCTATAAATCTTCAGCACAGCGAGTGTGAGCGAGCTGAGTGTGACCTGAGCGTAAGTGTGAACGGCGGTAAGTGTGTGACTTGTGATTCAGTGAGGAGGTATTTGGAAGGCCTTTAACAAATACCTGTGTGAATTTGTGTGAATTGCTGAATTGGGAGTAGCTATATTCACAAGGTGATAATGGAGCGCCCCCACACCGCCGCAGGGCCGAGGGGTACCCGGAGCCGGGCCTCTAGGTCTCAGTCCTGGGGTTGTCACGGTAGCTAGACCCGGTCCGTGGCCCTGTGTGTCAGTGGGGGACGTCCGGTGCAATAAGTGATGTTGTAGCGGTGCAGTTGTGGGGTGCAGGTCGCGGTAAATAACGAGGACACCAGGTTGCAGTCTCTTTACCTCTTTACTGAAGCTCTCTGGGTCCTCAGTCCGGAATACGGCTCACCAGGCTGCGCAAGTCCGGCCGGTCCAATGGCACTTCCAGAGCTCTCCTTGCAGGTGGAAATCGGTGCCTTCCTTCTAGCGCTATGTGTTGCAGTCCTTCCCTGCTGTGCTTACGGAAAGTACCCCACAACTGTTGTGTCTGTTTCTCGTGTTCCCTCACAACAACTTAATTCGCAATGATCTTCCTTGTCCCTCCAGATACTATGGTAGGAACGCACCCGTATGACGGGGAGGCTCGGAGATCTTCCGGGACTCTATCTGCGCCCCTCTCCTGTTGGTACCCCCCTTTGCCTTCCTGGGTGATGCGTGAGACAGTCCGCCTCAAGCTAACTGCCCTGCCGTAGGTCTGAGGTATGGCTTGAAACTCTTTACCTCCTCGGCGTTCCGGCCACCGGTAGTGCGCCTCAGTAAGGTGCTGCCTCTTTCAGCACAACCCTCACTGGTATCTCCTTTCGCTTGATTTCGTTTCTCACTCAGCACAATCTATCTCGCTTCTTAGTCCTTCCTTGGGCACCGCCGCTATGCTGAGCAGGCACGGTCCCTTTACGTTCTTTCCATGCCAAGCCTCTGCCAGGATCCCACCCCTGGCAGAGACCCTACAGTCTCTCCCTTCACAACACCCTCTGCCACCAGGTGTTGCTCCGTTCAATCCCGTCAGCGTTCTCTCACTAACTTCCTGCCTGACCCCCAGTTTACCCACTATGGTGGGGAGTGGCCTAATGAATAGCACCCTTAGCTCCCCCCGGAGGCCCAGCTGTGAAATGTATTGGTGACTGTGATACCTGCTCAGAGAACTCCTTCCGTGCCATCGAACGCAGCATGGCCCCCCTTAGTGGCTGAACCATGCTACTGCAACGACCAGGACTCTGGGGCGCTGCATTAACTTAGGGTGGGCGGTCATAATCAAGGGTTTATAAGGGGCAGCTGTTTGGGGCTCAAGCCCTTTTTGGAAGTGCATCTGAACAGCAAGGTGGATTGCTGTTGAGGGGAGATAGAGAGGAAAAAAAAATCTATAAATCTTCAGCACAGCGAGTGTGAGCGAGCTGAGTGTGACCTGAGCGTAAGTGTGAACGGCGGTAAGTGTGTGACTTGTGATTCAGTGAGGAGGTATTTGGAAGGCCTTTAACAAATACCTGTGTGAATTTGTGTGAATTGCTGAATTGGGAGTAGCTATATTCACAAGGTGTTAACTTAGGGTGGGCGGTCATAATCAAGGGTTTATAAGGGGCAGCTGTTTGGGGCTCAAGCCCTTTTTGGAAGTGCATCTGAACAGCAAGGTGGATTGCTGTTGAGGGGAGATAGAGAGAAAAAAAAAATCTATAAATCTTCAGCACAGCGAGTGTGAGCGAGCTGAGTGTGACCTGAGCGTAAGTGTGAACGGCGGTAAGTGTGTGACTTGTGATTCAGTGAGGAGGTATTTGGAAGGCCTTTAACAAATACCTGTGTGAATTTGTGTGAATTGCTGAATTGGGAGTAGCTATATTCACAAGGTGTTAACTTAGGGTGGGCGGTCATAATCAAGGGTTTATAAGGGGCAGCTGTTTGGGGCTCAAGCCCTTTTTGGAAGTGCATCTGAACAGCAAGGTGGATTGCTGTTGAGGGGAGATAGAGAGAAAAAAAAAATCTATAAATCTTCAGCACAGCGAGTGTGAGCGAGCTGAGTGTGACCTGAGCGTAAGTGTGAACGGCGGTAAGTGTGTGACTTGTGATTCAGTGAGGAGGTATTTGGAAGGCCTTTAACAAATACCTGTGTGAATTTGTGTGAATTGCTGAATTGGGAGTAGCTATATTCACAAGGTGTTAACTTAGGGTGGGCGGTCATAATCAAGGGTTTATAAGGGGCAGCTGTTTGGGGCTCAAGCCCTTTTTGGAAGTGCATCTGAACAGCAAGGTGGATTGCTGTTGAGGGGAGATAGAGAGAAAAAAAAAATCTATAAATCTTCAGCACAGCGAGTGTGAGCGAGCTGAGTGTGACCTGAGCGTAAGTGTGAACGGCGGTAAGTGTGTGACTTGTGATTCAGTGAGGAGGTATTTGGAAGGCCTTTAACAAATACCTGTGTGAATTTGTGTGAATTGCTGAATTGGGAGTAGCTATATTCACAAGGTGTTAACTTAGGGTGGGCGGTCATAATCAAGGGTTTATAAGGGGCAGCTGTTTGGGGCTCAAGCCCTTTTTGGAAGTGCATCTGAACAGCAAGGTGGATTGCTGTTGAGGGGAGATAGAGAGAAAAAAAAAATCTATAAATCTTCAGCACAGCGAGTGTGAGCGAGCTGAGTGTGACCTGAGCGTAAGTGTGAACGGCGGTAAGTGTGTGACTTGTGATTCAGTGAGGAGGTATTTGGAAGGCCTTTAACAAATACCTGTGTGAATTTGTGTGAATTGCTGAATTGGGAGTAGCTATATTCACAAGGTGTTAACTTAGGGTGGGCGGTCATAATCAAGGGTTTATAAGGGGCAGCTGTTTGGGGCTCAAGCCCTTTTTGGAAGTGCATCTGAACAGCAAGGTGGATTGCTGTTGAGGGGAGATAGAGAGAAAAAAAAAATCTATAAATCTTCAGCACAGCGAGTGTGAGCGAGCTGAGTGTGACCTGAGCGTAAGTGTGAACGGCGGTAAGTGTGTGACTTGTGATTCAGTGAGGAGGTATTTGGAAGGCCTTTAACAAATACCTGTGTGAATTTGTGTGAATTGCTGAATTGGGAGTAGCTATATTCACAAGGTGTTAACTTAGGGTGGGCGGTCATAATCAAGGGTTTATAAGGGGCAGCTGTTTGGGGCTCAAGCCCTTTTTGGAAGTGCATCTGAACAGCAAGGTGGATTGCTGTTGAGGGGAGATAGAGAGAAAAAAAAAATCTATAAATCTTCAGCACAGCGAGTGTGAGCGAGCTGAGTGTGACCTGAGCGTAAGTGTGAACGGCGGTAAGTGTGTGACTTGTGATTCAGTGAGGAGGTATTTGGAAGGCCTTTAACAAATACCTGTGTGAATTTGTGTGAATTGCTGAATTGGGAGTAGCTATATTCACAAGGTGTTAACTTAGGGTGGGCGGTCATAATCAAGGGTTTATAAGGGGCAGCTGTTTGGGGCTCAAGCCCTTTTTGGAAGTGCATCTGAACAGCAAGGTGGATTGCTGTTGAGGGGAGATAGAGAGAAAAAAAAAATCTATAAATCTTCAGCACAGCGAGTGTGAGCGAGCTGAGTGTGACCTGAGCGTAAGTGTGAACGGCGGTAAGTGTGTGACTTGTGATTCAGTGAGGAGGTATTTGGAAGGCCTTTAACAAATACCTGTGTGAATTTGTGTGAATTGCTGAATTGGGAGTAGCTATATTCACAAGGTGTTAACTTAGGGTGGGCGGTCATAATCAAGGGTTTATAAGGGGCAGCTGTTTGGGGCTCAAGCCCTTTTTGGAAGTGCATCTGAACAGCAAGGTGGATTGCTGTTGAGGGGAGATAGAGAGAAAAAAAAAATCTATAAATCTTCAGCACAGCGAGTGTGAGCGAGCTGAGTGTGACCTGAGCGTAAGTGTGAACGGCGGTAAGTGTGTGACTTGTGATTCAGTGAGGAGGTATTTGGAAGGCCTTTAACAAATACCTGTGTGAATTTGTGTGAATTGCTGAATTGGGAGTAGCTATATTCACAAGGTGTTAACTTAGGGTGGGCGGTCATAATCAAGGGTTTATAAGGGGCAGCTGTTTGGGGCTCAAGCCCTTTTTGGAAGTGCATCTGAACAGCAAGGTGGATTGCTGTTGAGGGGAGATAGAGAGAAAAAAAAAATCTATAAATCTTCAGCACAGCGAGTGTGAGCGAGCTGAGTGTGACCTGAGCGTAAGTGTGAACGGCGGTAAGTGTGTGACTTGTGATTCAGTGAGGAGGTATTTGGAAGGCCTTTAACAAATACCTGTGTGAATTTGTGTGAATTGCTGAATTGGGAGTAGCTATATTCACAAGGTGTTAACTTAGGGTGGGCGGTCATAATCAAGGGTTTATAAGGGGCAGCTGTTTGGGGCTCAAGCCCTTTTTGGAAGTGCATCTGAACAGCAAGGTGGATTGCTGTTGAGGGGAGATAGAGAGAAAAAAAAAATCTATAAATCTTCAGCACAGCGAGTGTGAGCGAGCTGAGTGTGACCTGAGCGTAAGTGTGAACGGCGGTAAGTGTGTGACTTGTGATTCAGTGACTTTGGAATCAGGGAGTTTACAAGGGAGGAATTGCTTCTGTTTTCTTTTTTTTTTTTTTTTATTAATACTTTGTATTTATTTTTAATTAAAGTTTCTGTGTGGTGCAATCCCCATTAGGAAATGTGCTCCACTATTGTTAATGCCATCCAGTGCACATCTTGCCACATGTATGCAGTCCTTGACCAGCTGGTCGAGGGTGCATACTGCTGTGCGAGATGTGAGCACATTGTGCATTTGGAAGCCCAGATTTTGGATCTAAATGTGTAGCTGGCAACACTGAGATCCATAGACAATATGGAGAGGAGTCTTCTGCTCACAGAGCAGACGCTCAATGGGATAGATGAGGAGGGGGATGGTAGGATGGAGCTGCAGGACAGTGTGGCAGTTAGCTGGGTGACAGATAGAAGGCGGGGTAGAGGGAAGAGTGCCAGGGAGGCTAGTCCTGATCTGGCACACCCCAATAAGTTTGCTAAGTTGGCAGATGAGGGGGGTGCCAGTACAGGGGTAGCACTGCTGCAGCCAGGCATGTCCTCTGAAAGCCGGAGGAGTGACTGCTCCAGTAAGGAGGGAAATAGGAGAGCAGGGCAGGCCAGACAGGTGCTGGTAGTGGGGGACTCAATTATTAGGGGAACAGATAGGGCAATCTGTCACAAAGACAGGGATCGTCGAACGGTGTGCTGCCTACCTGGCGCTCGAGTCCGACACATCGCTGATCGGGTGGACAGATTACTGGGAGGGGCTGGTGAGGACCCAGCGGTCATGGTGCACATTGGCACAAATGACAAAGTTAGAGGTAGGTGGAAGGTCCTTAAAGATGATTTCAGGGAATTAGGCTGCAAGCTGAAAGCAAGGACCTCCAACGTGGTATTTTCCGAAATACTGCCTGTACCACGTGCCACGCCAGAGAGGCAACGGGAGATTAGGGAGGTTAATAAGTGGCTCAAGAATTGGTGTAGGAAGGAGGGGTTTGGGTTCCTGCAGAACTGGGCCGACTTCTCAGTGGGCTACAGGCTCTACGCTAGGGACGGGCTGCACCTCAATGGGGAAGGGGCAGCTGTGCTGGGGGAGAAAATGGTTAGAAGGTTGGAGGAGTGTTTAAACTAGGGATTGGGGGGGAGGGTATTCATTTTATAGGAGGGGAAGATAGTGCAGATAGAGAGCTGGGCACAAATAAGGAAGTTGGGGGTGGCGGTGGCATGGGGGGTGGGGTTAGAACAGTTAATAATTTAAGAAAGAATAGAGGTACAGAGAGTAACATCAAGTGCATGTATACTAATGCCAGAAGCCTCGCCAACAAAATGGACGAATTAGAACTAATGTTGTTGGAGCATAATTATGACATGGTGGGGATATCTGAGACGTGGCTGGATGAGAGCCATGACTGGGCTGTTAACTTGCAGGGCTATAGCCTGTTCAGAAATGACCGTACAGATAAGCGAGGGGGAGGGGTGTGTCTATATGTAAAATCTTCCTTAAAACCCATCCTGCGTGATAATATAGGTGAATTTAATGAAAATGTGGAGTCCCTGTGGGTGGAGATAAGGGGAGGGGGAAAAAATAATAAATTACTGATAGGGGTTTGTTATAAATCTCCAAAAATAATGGAAGCAATGGAGAATATCCTCGTAAAGCAAATAGATGAAGCTGCGACTCAAGGAGAAGTCATTATTATGGGGGACTTCAACTACCCTGAAATAGATTGGGGAACAGAAACCTGCAGTTCCAGCAAAGGTAATCGGTTTTTGACAACTATGAGAGACAATTACCTTTCACAGCTGGTTCAGGACCCAACAAGGAGGGGGGCACTGCTAGACCTAATATTAACCAACAGGCCAGACCGCATATCAAATATAAGGGTTGGGGGTCACTTGCGGAATAGTGATCATAAAATAATAAGTTTTCATGTAACCTTTAATAAGATGGGTAGTAGGGGGGTGACAAGGACACTAAACTTCAGGAGGGCAAATTTCCAACGGATGAGAGAGGATCTTGGTGCAATTAACTGGGACGATATCCTGAGACACAAAAATACACAAAGTAAATGGGAGACGTTTATTAGCATCTTGGATAGGACCTGTGCACAGTATATACCGTATGGGAATAAACATACTAGAAATAGGAGGAAACCAATATGGCTAAATAGAGCTGTAAGGGGCGCAATAAGGGACAAAAAGAAAGCATTTAGAGAATTAAAGGAAGTAGGTAGTGAGGAGGCATTAAATAAATACAGAAAATTAAATAAATTCTGTAAAAAGCAAATCAAGGCAGCAAAGATTGAGACAGAGAGACTCATTGCCAGAGAGAGTAAAAATAATCCCAAAATATTCTTTAACTATATAAATAGTAAGAAACTAAAAAATGACAGTGTTGGCCCCCTTAAAAATAGTCTGGGTGAAATGGTGGATGAGGATGAGGAAAAAGCCAATCTGCTAAATGACTTTTTTTCATCAGTATTTACAAAAGAAAATCCCATGGCAGCCAATATGACTAGTGATAAAAATTCCCCATTAAATGTCACCTGCTTAACCCAGCAGGAAGTACAGCGGCGTCTAAAAATCACTAAAATTGACAAATCTCCGGGCCCGGATGGGATACACCCCCGAGTACTGCAGGAACTAAGTACAGTCATTGATAGACAGGGCCGGACTGGGACTAAAATTCAGCCCTGGCATTTGAAGTTACACAGGCCCACTTGTCACATGGTGACTGTATAATATCTTTGTACACTTGTAGGCAGGGCCGGTTTTAGGCAAAGTGGGGCCCTATGCAAAGTTTAAAATGGGTCCCCAAATGCTAACATATTGCACATCACACAGAAGCCTTTCTATTGTATTTACGTGCGCTGAGTTCAGGCCGCTAAACGAGTTTGATCGACAATACTGAAGTTGTTCAACGCTTGTTTCCCGGCCTCTTTCCACCAGCTGAGGAATAATGATGAGACAGAACGATCACTAATAGATCACCATACAGTATCATGTTTTCAGCAGCACATCTACAGTTTACACTGGCAATGTGCTGCTGACAACAAGGCTTTTTGTTCCAGCAAAAACAATCCGAATATGCAGCATTTTACTTGTTTAGTAAAATACACCCCATAGTCCTCCATATATTATAATGTGCTCCATAGTCCTCCATATAGTATAATACACTCCCTATAGTCCTCCATATATTAAAATACACTGCTCAGTCCTCCACATAGTATAATACACTCCTCATAGTCCTCCATATAGCATAATACAATCCTCATAGTCCTCCATATAGCATAATACAATCCTCATAGTGCTCCATATAGTATAATGCACCGCCACAGTCATCCATGTAGTACAATTCACTTCCCATAGTATAATGCACCCCATAGTTCTTCATATAGTATAACGTATTCCCCATAGTCCTCGATACAGTATAATGCAGCCCACATATAGTATAATGCAGCCACCCCAGAGTATAATGCAGCCACCCCAGAGTATAATGCAGCCACCCCAGAGTATAATGCAGCCACCCCAGAGTATAATGCAGCCACCCCACAGAGTATAATGCAGCCACCCCAGAGTATGTAACCCCCATAGAATATAATACAGCCCACCTCCCCATAATATATAATGTAGCCCCCCATAGAATATAATGCAGCCCCCCATAGCATATAACGCAGCCTCCCCCATAGAATATAATATACCCCCACAATAGTATATAACACAGCCACATAGTACATAACATGGCCTCCCCCATAGAATATAATATACTCCCCATAGTATATAGCAAAGCCCGCATATTATATAGCACAAACCGCATAGTATACAGCACAGCCTGCATACTATAGCACAGCTCGCGTAGTAGATAACACAGCCCACACAG
Source organism: Ranitomeya variabilis (assembly GCF_051348905.1). Taxonomy (NCBI): domain Eukaryota; kingdom Metazoa; phylum Chordata; class Amphibia; order Anura; family Dendrobatidae; genus Ranitomeya; species Ranitomeya variabilis. The sequence continues at coordinate 192,652,616 of NC_135234.1, read as the reverse complement.
CAGTATTCAGCACAGACCACACAGTAGTATACAGCACAGACCACACAGTAGTATACAGCACAGCCCACGTAGAAGTATACAGCACAGTCCACACAGTAGTATACAGCACAGCCCACAGAGTAATATATACAGCACAGCCCACAAAGTAATATATACAGCACAGCCCACAAAGTAATATATACAGCACAGCCCACAGAGAACTATATACAGCACAGCCCACAGAGAACTATATACAGCACAGCCCACAGAGAACTATATAAAGCACAGCCCAGAGTACTATATACAGCACAGCCCAGAGTACTATATAAAGCACAGCCCAGAGAGTACTATATACAGCACAGCCCAGAGAGTACTATATACAGCACAGCCCAGAGAGTACTATATACAGCACAGCCCACAGAGTACTAAATACAGCACAGCCCACAGAGTACTATATACAGCACAGCCCACAGAGTACTATACACAGCACAGCCCACAAAGTACTATATACAGCACAGCCCACAGAGTACTATATACAGCACAGCCCACAGAGTACTATATACAGCACAGCCCACAGAGAACTATATACAGCACACAGTAGTATACAGCACAGAGCACAGCCCACAGAGAACTATATACAGCCCACAGTAGTATACAGCACAGAGCACAGCCCACAGAGAACTATATACAGCACAGAGCACAGCCCACAGAGAACTATATACAGCCCACAGTAGCATACAGCACAGCCCACAGATAACTATATACAGCCCACAGTAGTATACAGCACAGAGCACAGCCCACAGAGAGCTATATACAGCCCACAGTAGTATACAGCACAGCCCACAGAGAACTATATACAGCCCACAGCAGTATACAGCACAGAGCACAGCCCACAGAGAACTATATACAGCCCACAGCAGTATACAGCACAGAGCACAGCCCACAGAGAACTATATATAGCACAGAGCACACAGTAGTATACAGCACAGAGCACAGCCCACAGAGAGCTATATACAGCCCACAGCAGTATACAGCACAGAGCACAGCCCACAGAGAACTATATACAGCCCACAGCAGTATACAGCACAGAGCACAGCCCACAGAGAACTATATATAGCACAGAGCACACAGTAGTATACAGCACAGAGCACAGCCCACAGAGAGCTATATACAGCCCACAGCAGCATACAGCACAGAGCACAGCCCACAGAGAACTATATACAGCCCACAGTAGTATACAGCACAGAGCACAGCCCACAGAGAACTATATACAGCCCACAGCAGTATACAGCACAGAGCACAGCCCACAGAGAACTATATACAGCCCACAGCAGTATACAGCACAGAGCACAGCCCACAGAGAACTATATACAGCCCACAGTAGTATACAGCACAGAGCACAGCCCACAGAGAGCTATATACAGCCCACAGTAGTATACAGCACAGAGCACAGCCCACAGAGAACTATATACAGCCCACAGCAGTATACAGCACAGAGCACAGCCCACAGAGAACTATATATAGCCCACAGCAGTATACAGCACAGAGCACAGCCCACAGAGAACTATATATAGCACAGAGCACACAGTAGTATACAGCACAGAGCACAGCCCACAGAGAGCTATATACAGCCCACAGCAGTATACAGCACAGAGCACAGCCCACAGAGAACTATATACAGCCCACAGCAGTATACAGCACAGAGCACAGCCCACAGAGAACTATATATAGCACAGAGCACACAGTAGTATACAGCACAGAGCACAGCCCACAGAGAGCTATATACAGCCCACAGCAGTATACAGCACAGAGCACAGCCCACAGAGAACTATATATAGCACAGAGCACACAGTAGTATACAGCACAGAGCACAGCCCACAGAGAGCTATATACAGCCCACAGCAGTATACAGCACAGAGCACAGACCACAGAGAACTATATACAGCCCACAGTAGTATACAGCACAGAGCACAGCCCACAGAGAGCTATATACAGCCCACAGTAGTATACAGCACAGAGCACAGCCCACAGAGAACTATATACAGCCCACAGCAGTATACAGCACAGAGCACAGCCCACAGAGAACTATATACAGCCCACAGCAGTATACAGCACAGAGCACAGCCCACAGAGAACTATATATAGCACAGAGCACACAGTAGTATACAGCACAGAGCACAGCCCACAGAGAGCTATATACAGCCCACAGCAGTATACAGCACAGAGCACAGCCCACAGAGAACTATATACAGCCCACAGTAGTATACAGCACAGAGCACAGCCCACAGAGAACTATATACAGCCCACAGCAGTATACAGCACAGAGCACAGCCCACAGAGAACTATATACAGCCCACAGCAGTATACAACACAGAGCACAGCCCACAGAGAACTATATATAGCACAGAGCACACAGTAGTATACAGCACAGAGCACAGCCCACAGAGAGCTATATACAGCCCACAGCAGTATACAGCACAGAGCACAGCCCACAGAGAACTATATACAGCCCACAGCAGTATACAGCACAGAGCACAGCCCACAGAGAACTATATATAGCACAGAGCACACAGTAGTATACAGCACAGAGCACAGCCCACAGAGAGCTATATACAGCCCACAGCAGTATACAGCACAGAGCACAGCCCACAGAGAACTATATACAGCCCACAGTAGTATACAGCACAGAGCACAGCCCACAGAGAACTATATACAGCCCACAGCAGTATACAGCACAGAGCACAGCCCAGAGTACTATATGCAGCCCACAGCAGTATACAGCACAGAGCACAGCCCACAGAGAACTATATACAGCCCACAGTAGTATACAGCACAGAGCACAGCCCACAGAGAACTATATACAGCCCACAGCAGTATACAGGACAGAGCACAGCCCACAGAGAACTATATATAGCACAGAGCACACAGTAGTATACAGCACAGAGCACAGCCCACAGAGAGCTATATACAGCCCACAGCAGTATACAGCACAGAGCACAGCCCACAGAGAACTATATACAGCCCACAGTAGTATACAGCACAGAGCACAGCCCACAGAGAACTATATACAGCCCACAGCAGTATACAGCACAGAGCACAGCCCACAGAGAACTATATACAGCCCACAGCAGTATACAGCACAGAGCACAGCCCACAGAGAACTATATATAGCACAGAGCACACAGTAGTATACAGCACAGAGCACAGCCCACAGAGAGCTATATACAGCCCACAGCAGTATACAGCACAGAGCACAGCCCACAGAGAACTATATACAGCCCACAGTAGTATACAGCACAGAGCACAGCCCACAGAGAACTATATACAGCCCACAGCAGTATACAGCACAGAGCACAGCCCACAGAGAACTATATACAGCCCACAGCAGTATACAGCACAGAGCACAGCCCACAGAGAACTATATATAGCACAGAGCACACAGTAGTATACAGCACAGAGCACAGCCCACAGAGAGCTATATACAGCCCACAGCAGTATACAGCACAGAGCACAGCCCACAGAGAACTATATACAGCCCACAGTAGTATACAGCACAGAGCACAGCCCACAGAGAGCTATATACAGCCCACAGCAGTATACAGCACAGAGCACAGCCCACAGAGAACTATATACAGCCCACAGTAGTATACAGCACAGAGCACAGCCCACAGAGAACTATATACAGCCCACAGCAGTATACAGCACAGAGCACAGCCCACAGAGAACTATATACAGCCCACAGCAGTATACAGCACAGAGCACAGCCCACAGAGAACTATGTACAGCCCACATCTCTTCTCTTCCTCCCCTCACCTCCTCCGAGAATGGCCCCACAGTCCAGAAAAAAAAAAACTCTCCTCACCTCTCCTCGTGCCCAGCGTTGCTTCCTGGTTCCTGCTCCTGTCTCAGCACAGCTGCAGTCTGCCCGGGACACAGCAGGTGCGCGATGATATGACATCATCGCGCACCCGCAGTGTCAGATGCAGAGCGGGGAATGATGGGAGAGGAGCGTCTGTAGACGCTCTCTCCTCCATCATTGCATTCAACTGTACCGGCGTCTATACGCCGGTATAGTTGAATGCGACGGCGGGGGCGGCGGATTGAGCGGCCCACCACTGGCACCGGCCCTTCTGGCATTTGCCAGAAGTGCCCTATGGCCAGTCCGGCCCTGTCAACCATTATTTTTAATCTTTAAAGAGTCCATAATAACAGGGTCTGTACCACAGGACTGGCGTATAGCAAATGTGGTGCCAATATTCAAAAAAGGGGCAAAAACTGAACTCGGTAATTATAGGCCAGTAAGTTTAACCTCTACTGTGGGTAAAATCCTGGAGGGCATTCTAAGGGATGCTATACTGGAGTATCTGAAGAGGAATAACCTCATGACCCAGTATCAGCATGGGTTTACTAGGGACCGCTCATGTCAGACTAATTTGATCAGCTTCTATGAAGAGGTAAGTTCCGGACTGGACCAAGGGAACCCAGTGGACGTAGTGTATATGGACTTTTCCAAAGCTTTTGATACGGTGCCACACAAAAGGTTGTTACATAAAATGAGAGTAATGGGGATAGGGGAAAATATGTGTAAGTGGGTTGAGAGCTGGCTCAGGGATAGGAAACAAAGGGTGGTTATTAATGGAGCACACTCGGACTGGGTCGCGGTTAGCAGTGGGGTACCACAGGGGTCAGTATTGGGCCCTCTTCTTTTTAACATATTTATTAATGACCTTGTAGGGGGCATTCAGAGTAGAATTTCAATATTTGCAGATGACACTAAACTCTGTAGGGTAATCAATACAGGGGAGGACAATTTTATATTACAGGATGATTTATGTAAACTAGAAGCTTGGGCTGATAAATGGCAAATGAGCTTTAACCCCTTTCTGTCATCGGACGTACTATTCCGTCCATGTGGGGTGGGCCCTAATTCCCAAGGACGGAATAGTACGTCCAGCACGATCGGCCGCGCTCACGGGGGGAGCGCGGCCGATCGCGGCCGGGTGTCAGCTGCCTATCGCAGCTGACATCCGGCACTATGTGCCAGGAGCGGTCACGGACCGCCCCCGGCACATTAACCCCCGGCACACCGCGATCAAACATGATCGCGGTGTGCCGGCGGTACAGGGAAGCATCGCGCAGGGAGGGGGCTCCCTGCGTGCTTCCCTGAGACCCCCGGAGCAACGCGATGTGATCGCGTTGCTCCGGGGGTCTCCTACCTCCTATCCCTGCAGGCCCCGGATCCAAAATGGCCGCGGGGCTGCATCCGGGTCCTGCAGGGAGCACTTCCGGGTGCCGAGCAGGCTGCAGATGAAAGCTGCAGCCTGCACGGCTGTAAGTGAGATCGGAGATCTCACAGAGTGCTGTGCACACTGTGAGATCAGCGATCTGTGATGTCCCCCCCTGGGACAAAGTAAAAAAGTAAAAAAAATTCCCACATGTGTAAAAAAAAAATAAAAAAAAAAATTCCTAAATAAAGAAAAAAAAAAAATATTATTCCCATAAATACATTCCTTTATCTAAATAAAAAAAAAACAAACAATAAAAGTACACATATTTAGTATCGCCGCGTCCGTAACGACCCCACCTATAAAACTATATCACTAGTTAACCCCTGCAGTGAACACCGTAAAAAAAAAAAAAAAAAAAAGAGGCAAAAAACAACGCTTTATTCTCATACCGCCAAACAAAAAGTGCAATAACACGCGATCAAAAAGACGGATATAAATAAACATGGTACCGCTGCAAACGTCATCTTGTCCTGCAAAAAACGAGCCGCCATATAGCATCATCAGCGAAAAAATTAAAAAGTTATAGTCCTCAGAATAAAGCGATGCCAAAATAATTATTTTTTCTATAAAATAGTTTTTATCGTATAGAAGCGCCAAAACATAAAAAAAATGATGTAAATGAGGTATTGCTGTAATCGTACTGACCCGAAGAATAAAACTGCTTTATCAATTTTACCAAACGCGGAACGGTATAAACGCCTCCCCCAAAAGAAATTCATGAATAGCTGGTTTTTGATCATTCTGCCTCACAAAAATCGGAATAAAAAGCGATCAAAAAATCTCCCGTGCCTGAACATGTTATCAATAAAAACGTCAACTCGTTCCGCAAAAAACAAGACCTCACATGACTCTGTGGACTCAAATATGGAAAAATTATAGCTCTCAAAATGTGGTAACGCAAAAAATATTTTTTGCAATAAAAAGCTTCTTTCAGTGTGTGACAGCCGCCAATCATAAAAATCCGCTAAAAAACCCGCTATAAAAGTAAATCAAACCCCCTTTCATCACCCCCTTAGTTAGGGAAAAATAAAAAAAATAAAAAAAATGTATTTATTTCCATTTTACCATTAGGGCTAGGGTTAGGGCTAGGGTTAGGGTTGGGGCTAGGGTTAGGGTTGGGGCTAGGGTTAGGGTTGGGGCTAGGGTTGGGGTTGGGGCTAGGGTTGGGGCTAGGGTTAGGGTTGGGGCTAGGGTTAGGGTTGGGGTTAGGGTTGGGGCTAGGGTTAGGGCAGGGGCTAGGGTTAGGGCTGGGGCTAGGGTTAGGGCTGGGACTAGGGTTGGGGCTAGGGTTAGGGTTGGGGCTAGGGTTAGGGTTGGGGTTAGGGTTAGGGTTAAGGCTACAGTTAGGGTTGGGGCTAAAGTTAGGGTTAAGGGTTGGGGCTAAAGTTAGGGTTAGGGTTTGGACTACATCTACGGTTGGGAATAGGGTTGGGATTAGGGTTAGGGGTGTGTCTGGGTTAGAGGTGTGGTTAGGGTTACCGTTGGAATTAGGGTTAGGGGTGTGTTTGGATTAGGGTTTCAGTTATAATTGGGGGGTTTCCACTGTTTAGGCACATCAGGGGCTCTCCAAACGCGACATGGCGTCCGATCTCAATTTCAGCCAATTCTGCGTTGAAAAAGTAAAACAGTGCTCCTTCCCTTCCGAGCTCTCCCGTGCGCCCAAACAGGGGTTTACCCCAACATATGGGGTATCAGCGTACTCGGAACACATTGGAGAACAACTTTTGGGGTCCAATTTCTCCTGTTACCCTTGGGAAAATACAAAACTGGAGGCTAAAAAATAATTTTTGTGGAAAAAAAATTTTTTTTATTTGCATGGCTCTGCGTTATAAACTGTAGTGAAACAATTGGGGGTTCAAAGCTCTCACAACACATCTAGATGAGTTCCTTAGGGGGTCTACTTTCCAAAATGGTGTCACTTGTGGTGGGTTTCTACTGTTTAGGTACATTAGGGCCTCTGCAAATGCAATCTGACGCCTGCAAACCATTCCATCTAATTCTGCATTCCAAATGGCGCTCCTTCCCTTCCGAGCCCTCCCATGCGCCCAAACAGTGGTTCCCCCCCACATATGGGGTATCAGCGTACTCAGGACAAATTGGACAACAACTTTTGGGGTCCAATTTCTCCTGTTACCCTTGGGAAAATACAAAACTGGGGGCTAAAAAATAATTTTGGGGTGAAAATGTTTTGTTTTTTTTTTCACGGCTATGCGTTATAAACTGTAGTGAAACACTTGAGGGTTCAAAACTCTCACAACACATCTAGATGAGTTGCTTAGGGGGTCTACTTTCCAAAATGGTGTCACTTGTGTTTTTTTTTACTGTTTAGGTACATTAGGGCTCTGCAAACGCAATGTGACGCCTGCAGACCATTCCATCTAAGTCTGCATTCAAAATGGCGCTCCATCCCTTCCGAGCCCTCCCATGCACCCAAACAGTGGTTCCCCCCCACATATGGGGTATCAGCGTACTCAGGACAAATTGGAAAACAACTTTTGGGGTCCAATTTCTCCTGTTACCCTCAGGAAAATACAAAACTGGGGGCTAAAAAATAATTTTTGTGGGAAAAAAATGTTTGTTTTATTTTTACGGCTCTGCATTATAAACTTCTGTGAAGCAGTTAGTGGGTCAAAGTGCTCCCTACACCTCTAGATAAGTTCCTTAGGGGGTTTACTTTCCAAAATGGTGTCACATGTGGGGAGGTTTCAATGTTTAGGCACATCAGTGGCTCTCCAAACGCAACATGGCGTCCCATCTCAATTCCTGTCAATTTTGCAGTGAAAAGTCAAATGGCGCTCCTTCCCTTCCGAGCTCTGCCATGCGCCCAAACAGTGGTTTACCCCCACATATGGGGTATCAGCGTACTCAGGACAAATTGTAAAACATCTTTTGGGGTCCAATTTCTTCTCTTACTCTTGGGAAAATAAAAAATTGGGGGTGAAAAGATAATTTTTGTGAAAAAATATGATTTTTTATTTTTACGGTTCTGCATTATAAACTTCTGTGAAGCACTTGGTGGGTCAAAGTGCTCACCACACCTCTAGATAAGTTCCTTAGGGGGTCTACTTTCCAAAATGGTGTCACTTGTGGCGGGTTTCAATGTTTAGGCATATCAGGGGCTCTCCAAACGCAACATGGTGTCCCATCTCAATTCCAGTCAATTTTGCATTGAAAAGTCAAATGGCGCTCCTTCGCTTCCGAGCTCTGTCATGCGCCCAAACAGTGGTTTACCCCCACATATGGTGTATTGGCGTACTCAGGACAAATTGTACAACATCTTTTGGAGTCCATTTTCTCCTGTTACCCTTGGTAAAATAAAACAAATTGGAGCTGAAGTAAATTTTGTGTGAAAAAAAAGTTAAATGCTCATTTTTATTTAAACATTCCAAAAATACCTGTGAAACACCTGAAGGGTTAATAAACTTCTTGAATGTGGTTTTGAGCACCTTGAGGGGTGCAGTTTTTAGAATGGTGTCACACTTGGGTATTTTCTATCATATAGACCCCTCAAAATTACTTCAAATGAGATGTGGTCCCTAAAAAAAAAATGGTGTTGTGAAAATGAGAAATTGCTGGTCAAATTTTAACCCTTATAACTCCCTAACATAAAAAAATTTTGGTTCCAAAATTGGGCTGATGTAAAGTAGACATGTGGGAAATGTTACTTATTAAGTATTTTGTGTGACATATCACTGTGATTTAATTGCATAAAAATTCAAAGTTGAAAAATTGCAAAATTTGCAAAATTTTCGCCAAATTTCCATTTTTTTCACAAATAAACGCAGGTAATATCAAAGAAATTTGACCACTATCATGAAGTACAATATGTCACGAGAAAACAATGTCAGAGTCACCGGGATCCGTTGAAGCGTTCCAGAGTTATAACCTCATAAAGGGACAGTGGTCAGAATTGTAAAAATTGGCCCGGTCCATAACGTGCAAACCACCCTTGGGGGTGAAGGGGTTAATGGGGATAAATGTAAGGTCATGCACTTGGGTAGAAGTAATAAGATGTATAACTATGTGCTTAATTCTAAAACTCTGGGCAAAACCATCAATGAAAAAGACCTGGGTGTATGGGTGGATGACAGACTCATATTCAGTGGCCAGTGTCAGGCAGCTGCTACAAAGGCAAATAAAATAATGGGATGTATTAAAAGAGGCATAGATGCTCATGAGGAGAACATAATTTTACCTCTATACAAGTCACTAGTTCGACCACACTTAGAATACTGTGCACAGTTCTGGTCTCCGGTGTATAAGAAAGACATAGCTGAACTAGAGCGGGTGCAGAGAAGAGCGACCAAGGTTATTAGAGGACTGGGGGGTCTGCAATACCAAGATAGGTTATTACACTTGGGGCTATTTAGTTTGGAAAAACGAAGACTAAGGGGTGATCTTATTTTAATGTATAAATATATGAGGGGACAGTACAAAGACCTTTCTGATGATCTTTTTAATCATAGACCTGAGACAGGGACAAGGGGGCATCCTCTACGTCTGGAGGAAAGAAGGTTTAAGCATAATAACAGACGCGGATTCTTTACTGTAAGAGCAGTGAGACTATGGAACTCTCTGCCGTATGATGTTGTAATGAGTGATTCATTAATTAAATTTAAGAGGGGACTGGATACCTTTCTGGAAAAGTATAATATTACAGGGTATATACACTAGATTCCTTGATAAGGCGTTGATCCAGGGAACTAGTCTGATTGCCGTATGTGGAGTCGGGAAGGAATTTTTTTCCCCATGGTGGAGTTACTCTTTGCCACATGGGTTTTTTTTGCCTTCCTCTGGATCAACATGTTAGGGCATGTTAGGTTAGGCTATGGGTTGAACTAGATGGACTTAAAGTCTTCCTTCAACCTCAATAACTATGTAACTATGTACTCAATACTGAGCAAAGGGTCTGAATACTTATGACCATGTGATATTTCAGTTTTTCTTTTGTAATAAATTTGCAAAAATTACTACATTTCTGGGGGGGTTTTCAGCGAAGATGGGGGTACAGAGTGTACATTATTAATGAGAAAAAAAATAACTTTTTTGAATTTACCAAATGGCTGCAATGAATCAAATCAGTATTTGTAAGCCAAAACCAGGAGTGGAACAAATAGAGGAAAAGTATAATAGAAACATATGCACCACTTCTGCATTTATCACCCACTCCTGTTTTTGGCTTACATATACTGGTGTAAAATACTGACCAAATACTGCTAGTGTGACGGCAGCCTTAGGCCACGATGACACGTTCAGTATTAGGTCAGTATTTTACATCAGTATTTGTAAGCCAAAACCAGGAGTGGAACAAACAGATGCAAAGTATAATAGAAACATGTCACCACTTCTGTATTTTTCACCCACTCCTGTGATCATGGCCTTAGGCAAGCAATATATATAAATATTGTAACAATGCTATTCACTTGGAAGCGAAATGACGTATCACATGAGCCATTTCTATTTAAAAGTCCAGCTTGTTTATTTCAGTCCTCATTAACCATATCACAGGAAAACTTAAATACAGTCCTTGTTCAGCACAAAGTGAAACATAAACAGTAGTAATGAACGAGCATGCTGGCCACTACTCGATACTCGCCCGAGCATCTCACTGCATTTTTGAACTTTAGCATTGCTTTCAACCAAGACAAATGCATTCACTGCGAAATGTAATTTTAACATTTTACAACCTTATCTGGCCATGTGGTGTGTGACGCATCATCAGACACATCCTGTTTCATTTATGAAGGAGGGACTCTGAAAGTCACAAAGCTTATTTTAATAGGACCATCAGGTAGCCTTTACTATTATTAAAAGGGCCAGCAGTCGGCCCTCACTATTCTTAGAGAGCCATCAGCCGGCTCTGCTTTGTTGTTCCCATTATTAAACAGTGGGTCTCCTATACTGTTATTGCGTATGCAGTGAGTGGCAGGGCTGCCCAAAATTTGGACGCACCCCAGTACCCCTTTGAAGAGACGTACAGGAGGGTCTCCTGAAAACAATGTTCCCATTATTAGGAAGTGGGTCTCAAATACTGTTTGCCTATGCAGTATTGGCAAGGGCAGCCAAAAATGTGGACCTCTTCCAATGCCCCTTGGAAGAGAAGTAGAGGAGGGTCTCATGAAAACAAGTTCCCATTAATAGGTAGTGGGTCTCCCATAGTGTTTGCCTATGCAGTGAATGCAAGGGCTGCCAAAAATTTGGAGGAACTGCAATGCCCCTTGGAAGAGACATAGAGGTCAGAGGGCCTACCAGGAAATTTTAGAGCACTTCATGCTTCCCTCTTCCCAAGCTTTTTGGAGATGGAAATTTCATTCTTCAGCCGTACTTGGCACCTGTCCAGACTGCCAAAAGTACCAATACCCAGTTTACAAACAACAGTATCACTGTGCTTGATTGGCCAGCAAACTCGCCAGACCTTAACCCCATAGAGAATCTATGGGGTATTGTCAAGAGAAAGATGAGAGACACCAGACCCCACAATGCCGATGAGCTGAAGGCTGCTATCAAAGCAACCTGGGCTTCCATAACACCTCAGCAGTGCCACAGGCGGCTGATCACCTCCATGCCACGCTGCATTGATGCAGTAATTGATGCAAAAGGAGCCCCAACCAAGTATTGACTGCATTTACTGAATATACATATCAGTCGGCCAACATTCTGAATTTTAAAATCATTTTTCAAGCTGGTGTTATAAAGTATTTTAATTTACTGAGATAATGATTTTTAGGTTTTCATTGGCTGTAAGCAATAATCATCATTAACAGAAATAAACACTTGAAATAGATCATTCTGTTTGCAATGACTCTATATAATATGAGTGTCTATTATTGTATAGAAGAACTGAAATAAAATAACTTTTTGATGATATTGAAATTTTGGGAAAAGAACCTGTACCTGAGACCAGTCTAGATCGTATACAGAGGCTGAATAACAGAGAATCCTTTTGTATATATTAGTTGGCTTCTTTACATCCAGAAACTTTTAACCTTAGTTTTGAACACACCCATTGATTGAGCATCATATAACTTAGGTAGGTGAGATACTGATTAACAATAGTATTAAATGTATGGGTTCTGTCTATTAACACAAATAGGTCCTGCTGAACAATTCTTGATCCAAATCTAATGGAGCCACCCAGTGAAATGGGATCTTAGGAGTATTTGAATTGCATCATATCATGGGCGGACATACCGCATGTGCAGCCTGTGCGGCTGCACCGGGGCCCGGAGGTGGAAGGGGGCCCCTGCAGGGTGGCTAATAATGAGGGCAACTCACAAAAGGGGCGGTGAAATAAACTGTCACTTAAATGAAGCGAACCATAATGATTAAAATTAAATATTTATTATTACAAAAGTTTTTTAAAAAAACATTAAAAAAAAAAAGAGGCACATATTCATTAATTCACAAATGATTTATTACCCCAGAGGAGGGCAATACTGGCAAGTCAATTAATATAGAATAACATATAACAATATTTATACCCAATTTGAAGCTGCAGCGATCTGTCCTGCTTCTTGCCCGTGCTTCCTCTCACTCAGACAGCAGCGCTGCTGGATGATGTCATCATTCAGCAGCCGGCTGTGCCAGAGAGAGGAAGGCGATGGTGATGCCGCTGCAGAGAGTGCAGAGAGGTGAGAGGTTTTGTGTGTATGTATGTGTGTGTGTGTGTGTGGGTGCATGCCTTGCTTTAGGGCAATGTGCAGAGAGGAGAATGGTGCTGTGTGTGTCTGTGTGTGTTTAGGGGAAGGAGAGGGCAATGATGGGGTGATGGAGAGGGCAATCATGTGGATGGGGAGGAGGAAATGATGGAAGTGGTGGAATGGGCAAGGATGGGGATGGTGGGGGATGAGGAAATGATGGATGTGGTGGAAAGGTCAATGATGGGGCTGATGGGGAGAAGGAAATGATTGGGTGATGGAGAGGGCAATGATGGGGATGGTGGGGAGGAGGAAATGATGGAAGTGGTGGAATGGGGATGGTGGGGGAGGAGGAAATGATGGAGGTGTTGGAATGGGCAATGATTGGGATGGGTGGAGGAGGAAATGATGGAGGTGGTGGAATGGGCAATGATGATGGGGGAGAAGGCAATGGTAGAGGTGGTGGAAAGGGCAATAATGGGGGGTGGAGGGGGAGGAAATGATGGAGGTGGTGGAATGGGCAAGGATGGTGGTGGTGGAAAGGACAATGATGGTGGTGGTGGAAAGGGCAATAATGGGGATAGTGGGGGAGGAGGAAATGATGGATGTGGTGGAAAGGACAATGATGGGATGGTGGGGGAAAAAGCAATGATGGAGGTGGTGGAAAGAACAATGATGGGGTGGTGGGGGAAAAAGCAATGGAGGAGGTGGTGAAAAGGACAATTGTCATGGTTCCCAATGGCAAGGGAACGTAAGAAACATATAAGTAACGAACGAGCTCTCGGGTGATGGAAACTCGAGTTGACCGTGAGCTAAATCTACCACACAACTAACAGTAGCCAGGGAGCATACCTACGGCTTCCTATATGCCACGCGCCAGCCGGAGGACTAACTACGCCTGGTAGAGGAAGAAACAGACCTGGCTTACCTCTAGGGAAATACCCCAAAAGATGATAGCAGCCCCCCACATGTAATAACGGTGAATTAAGAGGAAAAGACATACACAGTATGAAAGTAGATTTAGCAAAGAGAGGTCCACTTACTAGATAGCAGAAGGATACAAAAGAGGACTTCACGGTAAACTGAAAACCCTTTCAAAAACCATCCTGAAATTACTTTAAGACTCCTGTGTCAACTCATGACACAGGAGTGGCAATTTCAGCCCGCAAGAGCTTCCAGCTACAGAGAATTACAAAAACTGCAAACTGGACAAAAGGTACAAATCAAAAGGACAAAGTCCACTTAGCTGATCAGCAGACTAGTAGCAGGAACATGCAACCGAAGGCTCTGGTTACAATGATGACCGGCAAGGAAATGACTGGAGAGCAAGGCTAAATAGGAAACTCCCAAACACTGATGGAAGCAGGTGAACAGAAGAAGCAAAGTGCAAACAAGTCACCAGTACCACCAGCAACCACCAGGGGAGCCCAAAAAGCGGATACACAACAGTACCCTCCCCTTAAGGAGGGGGCACCGAACCCTCACAAGAACCGCCAGGGCGATCTGGATGAGCCCTATGAAAGGCACGAACCAAATCCGAGGCATGAACATCAGAGGCAGTTACCCAAGAATTATCTTCCTGACCATAGCCTTTCCATTTAACCAGATATTGAAGTCTCCGTCTGGAAATACGGGAGTCCAAGATCTTCTCTACGACGTACTCCAATTCACCCTCCACTAGCACAGGAGCAGGAGGTTCAGTAGAAGGAACCACCGGTACCTCATATCTCCGCAACAACGACCGATGGAACACATTATGGATAGCGAAAGATGCCGGGAGGTCCAAACGAAAGGAAACAGGGTTAAGAATCTCCAAAATCCTATAAGGACCGATGAACCGAGGCTTAAATTTGGGAGAAGAAACCCTCATAGGGACAAAACGGGAAGACAACCACACCAAGTCCCCAACGCGAAGGTGGGGACCAACACGACGACGACGGTTAGCAAACTGCTGAGTCCTCTCCTGGGACAATTCCAAATTATCCACCACTTGTCCCCAAATCCGATGCAACCGATCCACCACCGCATCCACTCCAGGACAATCCGAAGATTCAACCTGACCAGATGAAAAACGCGGATGAAACCCTGAATTGCAAAAGAAAGGAGAAACCAAAGTGGCAGAACTAGCCCGATTATTAAGAGCAAACTCCGCCAACGGCAGAAAGGCAACCCAATCATCCTGATCCGCAGACACAAAACACCTCAAATAAGTCTCCAAAGTTTGATTAGTTCGCTCCGTCTGGCCATTGGTCTGAGGATGGAATGCAGACGAAAAGGACAAATCAATGCCCAACCTGGCACAGACTGCCCGCCAAAATCTAGACACGAACTGGGTACCCCTGTCAGAAACGATGTTTTCCGGAATACCATGCAAGCGAACCACATTTTGAAAAAACAGAGGGACCAACTCAGATGAGGAAGGCAACTTAGGCAATGGCACCAAATGAACCATTTTAGAAAAACGGTCACACACCACCCAGATGACAGACATCTTCTGAGAAACAGGGAGATCCGAGATAAAGTCCATAGAGATGTGCATCCAAGGCCTCTTCGGAATAGGCAAGGGCAACAACAACCCACTAGCCCTAGAACAACAAGGCTTGGCCCGAGCACACACATCGCAAGACTGCACAAAAACACGCACATCTCGAGACAGGGAAGGCCACCAGAAGGATCTAGCCACCAAATCTCTGGTGCCAAAAATTCCCGGATGACCTGCCAGAGTAGAAGAATGAACTTCCGAGATGACTCTAGTGGTCCACTCGTCAGGAACAAACAGTCTACCAGACGGACAACGATCAGGTCTATCCGCCTGAAATTCTTGCAAAGCACGTCGCAAATCTGGAGAGACAGCAGACAAAACCACTCCATCCTTAAGGACACCAGCAGGTTCAGAATTCCCAGGAGAGTCAGGCTCAAAACTCCTAGAAAGAGCATCTGCTTTCACATTCCTAGAACCCGGTAAGTACGAGACCACAAAATTAAACCGGGAAAAGAACAACGACCAACGTGCCTGTCTAGGATTCAGGCGCCTGGCAGACTCCAAATAAATTAAATTCTTGTGATCAGTCATAACTACCACCTGATGTCTGGCACCCTCAAGCCAATGACGCCACTCCTCAAATGCCCACTTCATGGCCAAAAGCTCCCGATTACCAACATCATAGTTTCGCTCGGCGGCCGAAAATTTTCGCGAAAAGAACGCACAAGGTCTCATCACTGAGCAGTCGGAACTTTTCTGCGACAAAACCGCCCCCGCTCCGATCTCGGAAGCATTGACCTCAACCTGAAAGGGAAGAGAAACATCAGGCTGGCGCAACACAGGGGCAGACAAAAAGCGGCGCTTAAGCTCCCGAAAGGCCTCCACGGCAGCAGGGGACCAATTGGCAACATCAGCACCCTTTTTAGTCAAATCCGTCAGAGGTTTAGCAACGCCAGAAAAACCAGCTATAAATCGACGATAAAAATTAGCAAAGCCCAAGAAATTCTGGAGACTCTTCAGAGAAGTAGGCTGCGTCCAGTCGTAAATAGCCCGAACCTTGACAGGGTCCATCTCAATAGAAGAAGGGGAAAAAATATACCCCAAAAATGAAATTTTTTGAACCCCAAAAACACACTTTGAACCCTTTACACACAAAGAATTCTCCCGCAAAACCTGAAAAACCCTCCTGACCTGCTGAACATGAGACTCCCAGTCATCAGAAAAAATCAAAATATCATCCAAGTACACAATCATAAATTTATCCAAATATTCACGGAAAATATCATGCATTAAGGACTGAAAGACAGAAGGTGCATTAGAAAGGCCGAAAGGCATTACCAAATACTCAAAATGGCCCTCAGGCGTATTAAATGCGGTCTTCCACTCATCCCCCTGCTTAATTCGCACCAAATTATACGCCCCACGAAGATCAATCTTAGAGAACCACTTAGCCCCCCTTATGCGAGCAAACAAATCAGTCAGCAAAGGCAACGGATACTGATATTTGACTGTAATTTTATTCAGGAGACGATAATCAATACAAGGCCTCAGAGAGCCATCCTTTTTAGAGACAAAGAAAAAACCGGCTCCTAAAGGTGATGAAGAAGGACGAATATGTCCCTTTTCCAGGGACTCCTTAATATACTCGCGCATAGCAGCATGTTCAGGTACAGATAGGTTAAACAAACGACCCTTTGGAAATTTACTGCCAGGAATCAGATCTATGGCGCAATCACAATCCCTGTGAGGAGGGAGTGAACCAATCTTAGGCTCTTCAAAAATATCACGATAATCAGACAAAAATGCCGGAATCTCAGATGGAATAGATGACGAAATGGACACCATAGGAGTGTCCCCATGAGCCCCCCGACATCCCCAGCTTAACACAGACATAGCCTTCCAGTCAAGGACTGGGTTATGAGACTGTAACCATGGTAATCCAAGCACCAAAACATCATGTAAATTGTACAACACAAGGAAGCGAATCACCTCCTGATGGTCTGGAGTCATACGCATAGTCACTTGCGTCCAGAACTGTGGTTTATTACAAGCCAAAGGTGTAGAATCAATACCCTTCAGAGGTATAGGGACTTCCAGAGGCTCTAAATCAAACCCACAGCGCCTGGCAAAGGACCAGTCCATAAGACTCAGAGCGGCGCCAGAGTCCACATAGGCATCCATGGTAATAACTGATAATGAACAAATCAAGGTTACAGACAAAATAAATTTGGACTGTAAAGTGCCAATTGAAATGGACTTGTCAACCTTCCTAGTACGCTTAGAGCATGCCGATATAACATGAGCAGAATCACCACAATAGAAGCATAACCCATTTTTATGCCTATAATTCTGCCGCTCGCTTCTGGACATAACTCTGTCACATTGCATTTTCTCTGGCGTCTCTTCAGAAGATACCGCCAAATGGTGCACGGGTTTGCGCTCCCGCAAACGCCGATCAATCTGAATTGCCATTGTCATGGACTCATTCAGACCTGTAGGCGCAGGGAACCCGACCATAACATCTTTAACGGCATCAGAAAGGCCCTCTCTGAAATTTGCCGCTAAGGTGCACTCATTCCACTGAGTAAGCACAGACCACCTACGAAATTTTTGGCAGTATATCTCCGCTTCATCTTGCCCTTGAGATAGGGCTATCAAAGCTTTTTCAGCTTGAATCTCCAAATTAGGTTCCTCATAAAGCAACCCTAACGCCAGGAAAAACGCATCCACATTGAGCAACGCAGGATCCCCTGGTGCCAATGAAAATGCCCAATTTTGAGGGTCACCTCGCAGCAAAGAGATTACAATCTTAACCTGCTGGACAGGATCTCCTGAGGAGTGAGGTCTGAGAGAAAGGAATAATTTACAATTATATTTGAAATTCAAAAACCGAGATCTATCTCCGGAAAACACCTCTGGTGTAGGGATTTTAGGTTCAGAAATAGGAGCATGTATAACAAAATCTTGTAAATTTTGAACCTTCGTAGCAAGATTATTTAAACCTGCAGCCAAACTCTGAGGATCCATCTTTAAACAGGTGAGCTCAGAGCCATTCAAGGATTATAAGGAGAGAAAGGCAAAGGCTGTAATTAAAGCTGAAATACAACAGATCCAACTATGGAGCAAGCATAGAGGAAAAAGGGAAAAAAAAAAAAATTTACAGACTTCTTTTTTCTCTCCTTTCTTCTGCCAATAAGTTTAACACATGGCCGGTCATACTGTCATGGTTCCCAATGGCAAGGGAACGTAAGAAACATATAAGTAACGAACGAGCTCTCGGGTGATGGAAACTCGAGTTGACCGTGAGCTAAATCTACCACACAACTAACAGTAGCCAGGGAGCATACCTACGGCTTCCTATATGCCACGCGCCAGCCGGAGGACTAACTACGCCTGGTAGAGGAAGAAACAGACCTGGCTTACCTCTAGGGAAATACCCCAAAAGATGATAGCAGCCCCCCACATGTAATAACGGTGAATTAAGAGGAAAAGACATACACAGTATGAAAGTAGATTTAGCAAAAAGAGGTCCACTTACTAGATAGCAGAAGGATGCAAAAGAGGACTTCACGGTCAACTGAAAACCCTTTCAAAAACCATCCTGAAATTACTTTAAGACTCCTGTGTCAACTCATGACACAGGAGTGGCAATTTCAGCCCGCAAGAGCTTCCAGCTACAGAGAATTACAAAAACTGCAAACTGGACAAAAGGTACAAATCAAAAGGACAAAGTCCACTTAGCTGATCAGCAGACTAGTAGCAGGAACATGCAACCGAAGGCTCTGGTTACAATGATGACCGGCAAGGAAATGACTGGAGAGCAAGGCTAAATAGGAAACTCCCAAACACTGATGGAAGCAGGTGAACAGAAGAAGCAAAGTGCAAACAAGTCACCAGTACCACCAGTAACCACCAGGGGAGCCCAAAAAGCGGATACACAACAGACAATGATGGTCGTGGTGGAAAAAGGCAATAATGGGGATGGTAGGAGAGGAGGAAATGATGGACATGGTGGAATGGGCAATGATGGGAGTGATGGGGAAAAAAACAATCATGGGGGTGGTGGGGGAGGAGGAAATGATGGAGGTGGTGGAATGGGCAATGATATGGGGTGTTGGGGGAGAAAGCAATGATAGTGGTGGTGGAGAATGCAATGATGGAGGTGGTGAAGAGGGCAATGATGGGGTGGGAGAGAGAACAATAATGGGATGTGGTGGGAGGAGGACAATGAGGGGTGTTGGGGATTGGGATGGGAGGAAGGGGGACTTATAATGGATTTAGGAACAGGGGGAGGTGGAGGAAGACATTATTAGCGCTTATTATGTCTAACACAGTCCCTTAGTATAGAGTGTACATACTTATTATGTTTAACACAGTCCCTTAGTATATAGTGTACTCACTATTTCTGTATAACACCATCCTTAGTTACATAGTTTCCTCTTTTATTATGTGTAACATCGTCCCTTATTACATACCATCCACTCTAGTTATATATGGTGCCATCCATTATTATCCCTATGCATATAATGGAAAGGGGGCACCACGGATCATGGGATACCACCAGGACCTGAGACATATGAGCATACACAAAAGATGAAACAGACAAGGTCCTAAAAAAGGGGATCACCACAACAAGGATATGGCAAAAAAATATATACACAGCTTTATTGAAATATATATATACAAACAAGGGTAACAAACACATTGACATATAAAAACACTTAAAAAGCATACAAATGCTATACACAACAGCCCCTAATACGGCCGTACCCCACATAGGACTCGAGTCATGTACATATGATGTAATTACCTAGAACCAAATTGCTAATAGAATGAAAGAAATAGGCCAAGCTACATAGGCACTCCCCTGGGTACTGCAAATGGAAACAGACCACTAATAGTGTGAATGCAAAATAGCAAAAGTATAAAGCCCACATAGACATACAAATCCCTGCACTGCAAGTGCTAGATAAGGGAGACACATGCACAAACCTGCCTAGCATGTAGAGACGACAGGTGTGTACATTACACTACATAAATGTCAAGCAGCAAAAAATATAACAGCATAGTGCCTCAATAGCATGTGACCAACAATCTAACATGCCACTATACAGAAAAATAGCACCAAGATAGCGTGAGCTGTAGAGATAGC
Source organism: Ranitomeya variabilis (assembly GCF_051348905.1). Classification (NCBI taxonomy): domain Eukaryota; kingdom Metazoa; phylum Chordata; class Amphibia; order Anura; family Dendrobatidae; genus Ranitomeya; species Ranitomeya variabilis. The sequence goes on along the minus strand of NC_135234.1, from coordinate 192,632,078 downwards.
ATATTACCCAGGGCACATGATGCCCAAGCCTATAGCGCCTGGAAAAAGAGTCCTAATGTGGGCTACAAGGAGCTGTGCTGCTGCTAGATCGGCCGCATGGAGTAGTATACTACTCCATGCGGCCGATCTAGCAGCAGCACAGCTGATTATGGTAATGCTTTTCATTTATTTGCTATATAAGGGGCAAGCACTAAGTCTTTAGATTACCCCTGACGAAGCTGCCCGGTGTGGTGGCGATACGCGTTGGGTCTCCTTGTAGCCCACATTAGGACTCTTTTTCCAGGCGCTATTGGCTTGGGCATCATGTGCCCTGGGTAATATGCTATCTCTACAGCTCACACTATCTTGGTGCTATTTTTCTGTATAGTGGCATGTTAGATTGTTGGTCACATGCTATTGAGGCACTATGCTGTTATATTTTTTGCTGCTTGACATTTATGTAGCGTAATGTACACACCTGTCGTCTCTACATGCTAGGCAGGTTTGTGCATGTGTCTCCCTTATCTAGCACTTGCAGTGCAGGGATTTGTATGTCTATGTGGGCTTTATACTTTTGCTATTTTGCATTCACACTATTAGTGGTCTGTTTCCATTTGCAGTACCCAGGGGAGTGCCTATGTAGCTTGGCCTATTTCTTTCATTCTATTAGCAATTTGGTTCTAGGTAATTACATCATATGTACATGACTCGAGTCCTATGTGGGGTACGGCCGTATTAGGGGCTGTTGTGTATAGCATTTGTATGCTTTTTAAGTGTTTTTATATGTCAATGTGTTTGTTACCCTTGTTTGTATATATATATTTCAATAAAGCTGTGTATATATTTTTTTGCCATATCCTTGTTGTGGTGATCCCCTTTTTTAGGACCTTGTCTGTTTCATCTTTTGTGTATCCATTATTATCCCCTTTACCCACAAGGGTGGTTTGCACGTTAATGACCGGGCCAATTTTTACATTTCTGACCACTGCCCCTTTATGAGGTTATAACTCTGGAACGCTTCAACGGATCTTGGCGATTCTGACACTGTTTTCTCATGACATATTGTACTTCATGATAGTGGTAAAATTTCTTCAATATAACTTGCGTTTATTTGTGAAAAAAATGGAAATTTGGCGAAAATTTGGAAAATTTCGCAATTTTCAAACTTTCAATTTTTGTGCTCTTAAACCAAAGAGTTATGTGACACAAAATAGTTAATAAATAACATTGCCCACATGTCTACTTTACATCAGCACAATTTTGGAAACAATTTTTTTTTTGTTAGGGAGTTCTAAGGGTTAAAATTTGACCAGCAATTTCTCATTTTTACAACAAAATTTACAAAACCATTTTTTTTAGGGACCACCTCACATTTGAAGTCACTTTGAGGGGTCTATATGGCAGAAAATACCCAAAAGTGACACCATTCTGAAAACTTCACCCCTCAAGGTACTCAAAACCACATTCAAGAAGTTTATTAACCCTTCAGGTGTTTCACACCAGGTGAAGCAACATGGTAGGAAAAAATGAACATTTAACTTTTTAGTCACAAAAATGATCTTTCAGCAATAATTTTTTTATTTTTCCAAGGGTAAAAAGAGAAAATGGACCTCAAAAGTTGTTGTCCAATTTGTCCTGAGTACGCTGATACCCCACATGTGAGGGGGAACCACTTTTTGGGCGCACGGCAGGACTCAGAAGGAAAGGAGCGCCGTTTGACATTTTCAAGCTAAAATTGGCTGGAATTTTGATCGGACGCCATGTCGCGTTTGGCGAGCCCCTGATGTGCCTAAACAGTGGAAACCCCCAACAAGTGACCCCATTTTGGAAACTAGACCCCCTAATGAACTTATCTAGGTGTGTGTTGAGCACTTTGAACCCCCAAGTGCTTCACAGAAGTGTATTACGCCCTGGCGTGAAAATAAAAAATCCTATTTTTTCCACAAACATGATCGTTCAGTCCCCAATTTTTTATTTTCCCAAGGGTAACAGGAGAAATTGGACCCCAAAAGGTGTTGTCTAATTTGTCCTGAGTATGCTGATACCCCATATGTGGGGGGAACCACTGTTTGGACGCATGGCGGGGCTCAGAAGGAAAGGAGCGCCGTTTGACATTTTCAAGCTAAAATTGGCTGGAATTTAGATCGGATGCCATGTCGCGTTTGGTGAGCTCCTGATGTGTCTAAACAGTGGAAACCCTCCACAAGTGACCCCATTTTGGAAACTAGACCCCCTAAGGAACTTATCTAGGTGTGTGTTGAGCACTTTGAACCCCCAAGTGCTTCACAGAAGTTTATAACGCCCGGACGTGAAAATAAAAAATCCTATTTTTTCCACAAACATGATCGTTTAGTCCCCAATTTTTTATTTTCCCAAGGGTAACAGGAGAAATTGAACCCCAAAAGGTGTTGTCTAATTTGTCCTGAGTACGCTGATTCCCCATATGTGGGGGGAACCACTGTTTGGGTGCATGGCAGGGCTCAGAAGGAAAGGAGCGCCGTTTGACATTTTGAAGCTAAAATTAGCTGGAATTTAGATCGGACGCCATGTCGCGTTTGGTGAGCCCCTGATGTGTCTAAACAGTGGAAACCCCCCACAAGTGACCCCATTTTGGAAACTAGACCCCTTAGGGAACTTATCTAGGTGTGTGGTGAGAATTTTGAACCCCCAAGTGCTTCACTAAAGTTTATGACGCCCGGCGTGAAAATAAAAAATTCTATTTTATTCCCACAAAAATTATTTTCAGTCCCCAATTTTTTATTTTCCCAAGGGTAACAGGAGAAATTGGACCCCAAAAGTTGTTGTCCAATTTGTCCTGAGTGCGCTGGTACCCCATATGTGGGAAAAAACTGTTTGGACACTTCAGGACTCAGAAGGGAAGCAGTGACGATTTGGAATGCAAACTTTGATGGAATGGTCTGCGGGCATCATGTTCCATTTGGTGAGCCCCTGATGTGCCTAAACAGTAGAAACTCCCCACAAGTGACCCCATTTTGGAAACTTGACCCCCTAAGGAACTTATCTAGGTGTTGTGAGAATTTTGAACCCCCAAGTGCTTCACTAAAGTTTATGACGCCCGGCGTGAAAATAAAAAATTCTATTTTATTCCCACAAAAATTATCTTTCAGTCCCCAATTTTTTATTTTCCCAAGGGTAACAGGAGAAATTGGACCCCAAAAGTTGCTGTCCAATTTGTCCTGAGTACGCTGGTACCCCATATGTGGGAAAAAACTGTTTGGGCACTTCAGGACTCAGAAGGGAAACAGTGACGATTTGGAATGCAGACTTTGATGGACTGGTCTGAGGGCGTCATGTTGCAGAGCCCCTGATGTGCCTAAACAGTAAAAAAAAACCACAGGTGACATCATTTTGGAACCTAGACCCCCAAGGAACTTAATTAGATGTGCCCCCTCTATGGACCTAATCTACTGGTTCCTGTAAAGTAAATTAGTAGTGCATTGAGGTGTGGTACAATTTGAAGCAATCCTTCATACACAGGCCAGGTTTGTCGGGGCAGGTGTCACATTGATAGATGATGTCCTTGCGTACACCTCTTTTGTAGCACACTCGGCACCTTTTTTGTGGCTTACCTTTTCTATCAGTTGGCGGGACCACTCCCGGAAAATGCTGACCTGGTACGATACGAGCACCCTCAGTTCCGGAAGTACTGGGGCCCGCTCCTTCCCTCGTGCCAAACATCAGGGCCTTTACCACTACCTCCTGGAACTGAAGGTATGATGTATCGGTGTGGCGTGCACATCGTGACAGCAGGAAAGCGTTGAGCATTGCCATTTGTACGATGTACATGGACAGCTTTTTGTACCACACCTTGGCCTTTCTCAAATCACTGTACGTATGGAGGAGTTGATCAGAGAGATCAACACCCCCCATGTTTTTGTTGTACCCCAGCACACAGTCCGGTTTGCTGACCTGTGTAGAGGTACCCCGTACACTGCTGAGGGCACTGCCATCACCGTGTATGGTGGTCAAGAGAAGGACATCCCTCTTGTCCTTGTACTTGACCACCAGCCGGTGGTTGCTACATTGGGCTTTGCTCTCACCTTTTCTGAGCATCTGCCCAAGTAGCGTCTTCGGGAGGCCTCTCTGATTTTTGTGGACAGTACCGCAGGCTGCGGTACCTCGCGCAGAGAGGGATTTGTAGAGTGGGATGCTGGAATACAAGTTATCGGTGTAGAGGTGATAACCTTTATCCAGCAGTGGGTGCACCAAATCCCACACAATTTTCCCACTCACTCCCAGGATGGAAGGACACTCAGGCGGTTCAATCCTGCTGTCCTTCCCTTCATACACTCTAAAGCTGTAGGTGTACCCTGAGGTACTCTCACACAGCTTGTAGAGTTTGATTCCGTACCTGGCCCTCTTGTTGGGCAGGTATTGACGGAATCTGAGCCGCCCCTTAAAATGAACCAAGGACTCATCCACGCAGATGTCCCTTTGGGGCACAAACACTTCAGCAAACTTTTTGCTGAAGTGTTCGATGACCGGCCGAACTTTGAACAGACGGTCAAAATTGGGGTCATCTCGTGCGGGACACCGTGCATTATCGTTTTAATGCAGGAACTTATGGATGGCCTCAAAACGCATCCGAACCATGACCATTCGGAACACTGGAGTGTTATATAAAATATCAACGCTCCAATATTGCCGAATTTCTGGCTTCTTCACGATCCCCATGTGGAGGACCAGGCCCCAAAACTGCATCATTTCAACTGCGTCTACAGGAGACCAGTTAGAAAATGATGAACCGGGGTTTTGCTCCAAAAATTGCCGAGCATACAAATTAGTTTGCTCCACCATGAGGTTAACAAAATCCTCAGAGAAAAAGACTTTGAAAAAGTCTATTTCTGTGAGGCTGGTGGTGTCAAACTTGATTCCTGATTCTGCCACAAAATCAGGAATCAGTGGCTCGTAATTTTCGGGGGGCGAGGTCCATATGGGGTCCGAAGAGGGGCGCGCTTGTTCATCTTCAGGATTGGGCACTGCCTGATCTTCTGTCCTGGGGCATCTGCGTGGCGGTTCCGCAGGACCCAAGGAGGAAGATGAGGAGGAGGAGGAAGAGGAGGAGGAAGAGGATGAATAATCTGAAGAGTAAAGGAATGTGGGATCCTCTCCCTCGCTATCAGTGTTGGAGGCAAGGAAAGAATATGCCTCCTCCGCTGAATAGCGCTGCTGGGACGAACGGGACGAACAGGACATTTTTTTGTAAGTGTGGTGCTTGGGTGTACTTTATTGGTAACTATGTGTACGTGTGGGGGGGTGATAGTGTTTGGTGCAAACTATTCTGAAAAGAAAAAGCTAAAGGAAAAAAAAAGCAAATAGGGAGAAAAAAAATACCTGTGAAAGGAAAAGTCTAAAACAGCAGGCCCTAGCTCTGATAAATGAACTGCGTCACTTATCAAAGTTCGACGCCTGCTGGGTGTGTGAATGGGGATGTGAAAAAAAACGGCAGGCACGAGAGCTCTGATAAGTGAACCGCGTCACTTATCAAAGTTTGGCTGCGGTGGTTGAGTGCGTGCAAAGGGATGTGGAAAAAAAAAAAGAAAAGAAAGGCACGGGTTCAGATGCACCGACGGGGTGCACGCAAGGGAATGTGAAAAAAAAAGAAAAGAAAGGCACGGGTTCAGAAGCAGTGGCGGGGTGCGCGCAAGGGGATGTGAAAAAAAAAAGAAAGAAAAGAAAGGCACGAGTTCAGACGCAGAGGCGGGGTGCGCGCAAGGGGATGTGAAAAAAAAAAAGAAAAGAAAGGCACGGGTTCAGACGCAGCGGTGGGGTGCGCGCAAGGGGATGTGAAAAAAAAAATAAGAAAAGAAAGGCACGGGTTCAGATGCAGCGGCGGGGTGCGCGCAAGGGGATGTGAAAAAAAAAATAAGAAAAGAAAGGCACGGGTTCAGACGCAGCGGCGGGGTGCGCGCAAGGGGATGTGAAAAAAAAAAAGAAAAGAAAGGCACGGGTTTAGATGCAGCGGCGGGGTGCGCGCAAGGGGATGTGAAAAAAAAAAAGAAAAGAAAGACACGGGTTTAGACTCAGCGGCTGGGTGCGCGCAAGGGGATGTGAGAAAAAAGAAAGAAAAGAAAGGCACGGGTTCAGACGCAGTAGCGGGGTGCGCGCAAGGGGATGTGAGAAAAAAGAAAGAAAAGAAAGGCACGGGTTCAGACGCAGTAGCGGGGTGCGCGCAAGGGGATGTGAAAAAAAAAGAAAAGAAAGGCACGGGTTCAGATGCAGTGGCGGGGTGCGCGCAAGGGGATGTGAAAAGAAAAAGAAAGAAAAGAAAGGCACGGGTTCAGACGCAGCAGCGGGGTGCGCGCAAGGGGATGTGGAAAAAAAAAAAGAAAAGAAAGGCACGGGTTCAGACGCAGCGGCGGGGTGCGCTGTTGTGGATTCTGTTTGTGGGCTCCCTCTGGTGGTTACTGCTGGTACTGGGTGACTTTGGTGGGTTGCGGCCTCTGGGTTCCACCTGTCCATCAGAGGCTGGGTGTTTCCTATTTAGCCTGGCCTTTCTGTCATTCCTTTGCCGGCTATCAATGTATTCAGATGTGCTCAGTTTGGTTCCTGCCTACCTGCTCCCAGATCTTTCAGTATAAGCTAAGTGCTGATTTTCAGTTGTTTGGTTTTTTGTCCAGCTTGCTTATTATGTCTCTATGCTAGCTGGTAGCTCTAGTGGACTGAGGTTCTCCCCATGTGCCATGAGTTGGCACATGGGTTCTTGTAATCTCAGGATGGTTTTTTTGATTAGGGTTTTTTGCTGACCGCTCAGACCCCTTTTGTATCATTCTGCTTTCTAGTTTACAGCGGGCCTCAATTTGCTAAACCTATATAGATCATCTCTATGTGTGTGCCTTCCTCTCATTTCACCGTCAATACATGTGGGGGGCAACTATACCTTTGGGGTTCATTCCTCTGGAGGCAAGTGAGGTCTTTATTTTCTCTGCAGTACTAGTTAGCTCTTAGGCTGGTGCGTGGCGTCTAGAACCAATGTAGGCACGCTCCCTGGCTATCTCTAGTTGCGTTTGTCAGGCGTAGGGCAGCGGTCAGCCCAGGTTCCATCACCCTAGAGCTCGTCCGTTATTTATTTGTACTTTGCTTGTCCTGTGCTATCCCTTGCCATTGGGATTCTTGACAGTGCGCGCAAGGGGATGTGAAAAAAAAATAAGAAAAGAAAGGCACGGGTTCAGACACAGCGGCGGGGTGCGCGCAAGGGGATGCGAAAAAAAAGGAAAGAAAGGCACGGGTTTAGACGCAGCGGTGGGGTGCGCGCAAGGGGATGTGAAAAAAAAAAAAGAAAAGAAAGGCACGGGTTTAGACTCAGCGGCTGGGTGCGCGCAAGGGGATGTGAGAAAAAAAGAAAGAAAAGAAAGGCACGGGTTCAGACGCAGCAGCGGGGTGCGCGCAAGGGGATGTGAAAAAAAAAAGAAAAGAAAGGCACGGGTTCAGATGCAGCGGCGGGGTGCGCGCAAGGGGATGTGAAAAAAAAAGTAAGATCGGGCTGGGATCGGGGATGAACTTTTAGTCTCTCTTCTTTCTTCTGTCTTCTTTCTTCTTTCTTTTTTCTTTAGCAAGAATTGTGGTGTCACAGGCTACTGTGGCACCACAAGTCTCAGCACAGGAGGGGATCTCTTTCGGCGTGACCGCTCTGCAGGAATCCTCACCAAGTGTGAGGATTCCTGCAGAACAGTCAGACAGGTCAGAGGCAGGTGAGACAGGTCACAGAGAGGTCACACTGCTGCTGTGACCTGTGATTGGTGGGATCGATGATCACATCGATCTCACCAATCAGAGGAGGCCCTGGTGACACCGGAGTTGCTAGGCACCAGCCTATGATCGGAGCTCACAGCTCTGATCATAGGCAGGTCACCGGCAGGTCACCATCAGGGCACAGCGCGGTCACACCGCTGCTGTGCCCTGTGATTGGCGCGATCGACGATCACATCGATCGCGTCAATCAGAGCTGCAGGATCCGAAGCAGGGCACAGGAGGCATGGCACATGACGCAGGGCACCGGAGGCTGTGGAGCAGGTAGTTAGAAGCAGGGCACAGCGCGGTAACACAGCCGCTGTGCCCTGCGATTGGCGCGATCGATGTGATCGTCGATCGCACCAATCCGGGGGGTTTTGGCTGATGCCTGGCGTTGCCAGGCACTGGCCCCAGGATCGAGTACATCGATACTCGATCCTAGCCTGGGACCTCACTGTTTCAGCCAATCTGATTGGCTGAAACAATGAGAAAGGCTGTGATTGGCTGTTCAGAATTGAACAGCCAATCACAGCGATCGGGAGGCCGGGGGGGCGGCGCCATACCCCAAGATGCCGAGGCCATCTTCCGTAAGGTAAGATGGCGTCGGAATTTTAATGCGATCACCGCGACTTAAGTCGCGGTGTCGCATTAAAGGGCATGACGTACTATCCCGTTGGTGGTCATACGGGCCCACCCCACCTCGACGGGATAGTACGTCCAATGTCAGAAAGGGGTTAAATAGCTTCCTCTGCTGTTGTGTACAGTACTGTCTTTTACATAGTGTATTCTTGTTATTTTTGTTATTCACAGTGCCCTCTTTTATTACACAGTCCTCTGTCTTTTTAGATATAAAATGACTGCTGATGGATGAGCCCGTGACCAGAGGACCAGTCCATCAGCTCCTCCATTAGAAAAGAAGCTTTCTTATGCTCCATCAACCATAATTGCATTATACATCTAACAAGACAGGATGGTATGTAATTAAAAACAGGGCTCTATATAATCCAATATGTAAGGGACGCTACTGTGCATAACAAGAGACGGCACTGTATAATAAGAGATGGCAATATACATAATAAAGGAGACTATGTAATATATATACATGTACAGTGCCTTGCGAAAGTATTCGGCCCCCTGGAACTTTTCAACTTTTTCCCACATATCGTGCTTCAAACATAAAGATACCAAATGTAAATTTTTGGTGAAGAATCAACAACAAGTGGAACACAATTGTGAAGTTGAATGAAATTTAATGGTTATTTAAAATTTTTGTGGAAATTCAAAACCTGAAAAGTGGGGCATGCAATATTATTCGGCCCCTTTACTTTCAGTGCAGCAAACTCACTCAAGAAGTTCATTGTGGATCTCTGAATGATTCAATGTTGTCCTAAATTCCTGATGACGATAAATACAATCCACCTGTGTGTAATCAAATCTCTGTGAACGTCTCAGGGTTCTGTTGAAGCACACAGAGCATCATGAAGACCAAGGAACACAACAGGCAGGTCCGTGATACTGTTGTGGAGAAGTTTAAAGCTGGATATGGATACAAATTGATTTCCAAAACTTTAAACATCCCAAGGAGCACTGTGCAAGCGATCATATTGAAATGGAAGGCGAATCATACCACTGCAAATCTACCCACACCCGGCCGTCCCTCTAAACTTTTATCTCAAAAAAGGAGAAGACTGATCGGAGATGCAGCCAAGAGGCCCATGATCACTCTGGATGAACTGCAGAGATCTACAGCTGAGGTGGGACAGTCTGTCCATAGGACAACAATCAGTCGTACACTGCACAAATCTGGCCTTTATGGAAAAGTGGCAAGAAGAAAGCCATTTCTCAAAGATATCCATAAAAAGTGTTGTTTAAAGTTTGCAACAAGCCACCTGGGAGACACACCAATCACGTGGAAGAAGGTGCTCTGGTCAGATGAAACCAAAATCGAACTTTTTGGCAACAATGCCAAACGATATGTTTGGCATAAAGGCAACACAGCTCATGACCCTGAACACACCATCCCCACTGTCAAACATGGTGGTGGCAGCATCATGGTTTGGGCCTGCTTTTCTTCAGCAGGGACAAGGAAGATGGTTAAAATTGATGGGAAGATGGATGGAGCCAAATACAGGACCATTCTTGAAGAAAACCTGTTGGAGTCTGCAAAAGACCTGAGACTGGACGTAGATTTGTCTGTTTGCCAAGGAAGAATGGGCAAGAATTTCAGTCTCTCGATGTACAAAACTGATAGAGACATACCCCAAGCGACTTGCAGCTGTAATCGCAGCAAAAGGTGGCGCAACAAAGTATTAAGTTAAAGGGGCCTAATAATATTGCACGCCCCACTTTTCAGTTTTTGAATTTCCACAAAAATTTAAAATAACCAATAAATTTCGTTCAACTTCACAATTGTGTTCCACTTGTTGTTGATTCTTCACCAAAAATTTATATTTGGTATCATTATGTTTGAAGCATAATATGTGGGAAAAGGTTGAAAAGTTCCAGGGGGCCGAATACTTTCGCAAGTCACTGTATGTGTGTGTGGTTGTATATATACAGGTCCTTCTCAAAAAATTAGCATATAGTGTTAAATTTCATTATTTACCATAATGTAATGATTACAATTAAACTTTCATATATTATAGATTCATTATCCACCAACTGAAATTTGTCAGGTCTTTTATTGTTTTAATACTGATGATTTTGGCATACAACTCCTGATAACCCAAAAAACCTGTCTCAATAAATTAGCATATCAAGAAAAGGTTCTCTAAACGACCTATTACCCTAATCTTCTGAATCAACTAATTAACTCTAAACACATGCAAAAGATACCTGAGGCTTTTAAAAACTCCCTGCCTGGTTCATTACTCAAAACCCTCATCATAGGTAAGACTAGCGACCTGACAGATGTCAAGAAGGCCATCATTGACACCCTCAAGCAAGAGGGTAAGACCCAGAAAGAAATTTCTCAACAAATAGGCTGTTCCCAGAGTGCTGTATCAAGGCACCTCAATGGTAAGTCTGTTGGAAGGAAACAATGTGGCAGAAAACGCTGTACAACGAGAAGAGGTGACCGGACCCTGAGGAAGATTGTGGAGAAGGACCGATTCCAGACCTTGGGGAACCTGAGGAAGCAGTGGATTGAGTCTGGTGTGGAAACATCCAGAGCCACCGTGCACAGGCGTGTGCAGGAAATGGGCTACAGGTGCCGCATTCCCCAGGTAAAGCCACTTTTGAACCATAAGCAGCGGCAGAAGCGCCTGACCTGGGCTACAGAGAAGCAGCACTGGACTGTTGCTAAGTGGTCCCAAGTACTTTTTTCTGATGAAAGCAAATTTTGCATGTCATTCGGAAATCAAGGTGCCAGAGTCTGGAGGAAGACTGGGGAGAAGGAAATGCCAAAATGCCTGAAGTCCAGTGTCAAGTACCCACAGTCAGTGATGGTGTGGGGTGCCATGTCAGCTGCTGGTGTTGGTCCACTGTGTTTCATCAAGGGCAGGGTCAATGCAGCTAGCTATCAGGAGATTTTGGAGCACTTCATGCTTCCATCGGCTGAAATGCTTTATGGAGATGAAGATTTCATTTTTCAGCATGACCTGGCACCTGCTCACAGTGCCAAAACCACTGGTAAATGGTTTACTGACCATGGTATTACTGTGCTCAATTGGCCTGCCAACTCTCCTGACCTGAACCCCATAGAGAATCTGTGGGATATTGTGAAGAGAAAGTTGAGAGACGCAAGACCCAACACTCTGGATGAGCTCAAGGCCGCTATTGAAGCATCCTGGGCCTCCATAACATCTCAGCAGTGTCACAGGCTGATTGCCTCCATGCCACGCCGCATTGAAGCAGTCATTTCTGCCAAAGGATTCCCGACCAAGTATTGAGTGCATAACTGAACATTATTATTTGATGGTTTTTTTGTTTGTTATTAAAAAACACTTTTATTTGATTGGACGGGTGAAATATGCTAATTTATTGAGACAGGTTTTTTGGGTTATCAGGAGTTGTATGCCAAAATCATCAGTATTAAAACAATAAAAGACCTGACAAATTTCAGTTGGTGGATAATGAATCTATAATATATGAAAGTTTAATTGTAATCATTACATTATGGTAAATAATGAAATTTAACACTATATGCTAATTTTTTGAGAAGGACCTGTATATATATATATATATATATATATATATATATATATATATATATATATATATATATATATATATACTGTATATGTATATATATATATATATATATATATATATATATATATATATATATATATATATATATATATACTAGCTGCAATACCTGGCTTTGCCCGGGTTAATAACGGCTGTTAGCAAAATAGAATGTGTTAACAAAAATTTATTCTGCACACAAAACCCACAATTTCTCCACGTGTGCAAGTTTTGCGTGTGGCGAGTCTTCCATGAGGTGAGTTTTGCACATGTGGCAAGTTTTGTGTGAGCCTAGTTTTGCATGGGGCAAGTTTTGCATATGGCGAATTTTGCGCGTGGCGAGTTTTGAGTGGCGACATTTGTGTTTCGACTTTTATGTGGTGAGGTTGGTGTATGTGTGGTGGAATGTGTGCTGAGGGTTGTTTATGTGTTCAAGCACGTGGTAGTGTGTGGCGCATTTTGTGTGTGTGTTCATATCCCCATGTGTCGTGAGTATCCCATGTCGGGGCCCCACCTTAGCAACTGTATGGTATATACTCTTTGGCGCCAACGCTCTCATTCTTTAAGTCCCCCTTGTTCACATCTGGCAGCTGTCTATTTGCCTCCCAACACTTTTCCTTTCACTTTTTCCCCATTATGTAGATAGGGGCAAAATTGTTTAGTGAATTGGAACACGCGGGGTTAAAATTTCGCCTCACAACATAGCCTATGACGCTCTCGGGGTCCAGACGTGTGACTGTGCAAAATTTTGTGACTGTATCTTCCACGGTGCAGATGCCAATCCCGGACATACACACATACATACACACACACACATTCAGCTTTATATATTAGACACTAGCTGAAGAGCCCGGCGTTGTCTGGGCATAGTAAATATCTGTAGTTATTTATAGCACCTCACTTCTCTTATTTTCCCCCTCACATCTCTCATTTTCTCCCTCACACCTCTCATTTCCCCCCTCACTCCTTTTATTTTCCCCCTCACTCCTCTTATTCCCCCCTAACACTTGTCATTTCGACCTCACATCTGTCATTTTCCGATCACTCCACTATTTTCCCTCACTCCTCTCATTTTTCACTCACACCTTTTCATTTTCACCTCACACCCCTCATTTTCACCTCACACCTCTCATTTTCCCCTCAGTATATACATGTTTGTCATCTCCCTTACATATAGTATACACCTGTATGTCATATCCTGTATATAGTATATACCTGTGTGTCATCTCCTCCTGTATACAGTATATACCTGTATGTCATCTCTTCTGTATATACTATATACCTGTATGTCATCTCCTCCTATATATAGTATATACCTGTATGTCATCTCCTGTATATAGTATGTACCTGTATGTCATTTCCCCTTTATATAGTATATACCTGCTGTATGTCATCTCTTCCTCTATATACCTATGTGTCATCTCCTCTTTTATATAGTATATACCTGTATGTCATCTCCTCCTGTATATAGTATATACATGTGTCATCTCCTCCTGTATATAGTATATACCTGTAAGTCATCTCCTCCTGTATATAGTATATACCTGTGTGTCATCTCCTCCTGTATATAGTATATACCTGTGTGTCATCTCCCCTTTATATAGTATATACCTGTGTGTCATCTCACCTGTATATAGTATATACCTGTGTGTCATCTCCCCTGTATATAGCATGTACCTGTATGTCTTCTCCCCTGTATATAGTATATACCAGTGTGTCATCTCCTCCTGTATATAGTATATACCTTTGTGTCATCTCCCCTGTATATAGTATTTATGTGTGTGTCATCACCTCCTGTATATAGTATATATCTGTATGTCATCTCCTCCTGTATATAGTATATACCTGTTTGTCATCTCCCCTGTATATAGTATATATGTATGTGTCATCTCCTCCTGTATATAGTATATACCTGTATATCATCTCTTCTGTATATACTATATACCTGTATGTCATCTCCTCCTATATATAGTATATACCTGTATGTCATCTCCTGTATATAGTATGTACCTGTATGTCATCTCCCCTGTATATAGTATATACGTGCTGTATGTCATCTCTTCCTCTATATACCTATGTGTCATCTCTTTTATATAGTATATACCTGTATGTCATCTCCTCCTGTATATAGTATATACGTGTGTCATCTCCTCCTGTATATAGTATATACCTGTAAGTCATCTCCTCCTGTATATAGTATATACCTGTGTGTCATCTCCTCCTGTATATAGTATATACTTGAGTGTCAGCTCCCCTGGATATAGTATATACCTGTGTGTCATTTCCCCTGTATATAATATGTACCTGTATGTCATCTCCCCTGTATATAGTATATACCAGTGTGTCATCTCCTCCTGTATATAGTATATACCTGTGTGTCATCTCCCCTGTATATAGTATATATATGTGTGTCATCTCCTCCTGTATATTTATATACCTGTATGTCATCTCCTCCTGTATATAGTATATACCTGTGTGTCATCTCTCCTGTATATAGTATATATCTGTGTGTCATCTCCCCTGTATATAGTATATATCTGTATGTCATCTCCTCCTTGGATTCCTGGACCACGGTGTGAATTACTTGTACGATGGACTCCTCGCCAGAGACGGACTACACCTCAACAAACCTGGGAAACACACATTCGCCAGAAGACTCGCTACACTCATCAGGAGGGCGTTAAACTAGAAGAAGAGGGGACAGGAAGAAAAACATTAGACTCGAACAAAGAAGACCCAGGAAAACATACTCAGAAGGGAGGTAAGAACATTTCTAAAACAATCCACAGCGAGGAGATTGGAACAAAACAAAATCCTCTAAACTGCATGCTCGCAAACGCCAGAAGCCTGACAAACAAGATGGAAGAACTCGAAGCAGAAATATCTACAGGTAACTTTGACATAGTGGGAATAACCGAGACATGGTTAGATGAAAGCTATGACTGGGCAGTTAACTTACAGGGTTACAGTCTGTTTAGAAAGGATCGTAAAAATCGGAGAGGAGGAGGGGTTTGTCTCTATGTAAAGTCTTGTCTAAAGTCCACTTTAAGGGAGGATATTAGCGAAGGGAATGAGGATGTCGAGTCCATATGGGTCGAAATTCATGGAGGGAAAAATGGTAACAAAATTCTCATTGGGGTCTGTTACAAACCCCCAAATATAACAGAAATCATGGAAAGTCTACTTCTAAAGAAGATAGATGAAGCTGCAACCCATAATGAGGTCCTGGTTATGGGGGACTTTAACTACCCGGATATTAACTGGGAAACAGAAACCTGTGAAACCCATAAAGGCAACAAGTTTCTGCTAATAACCAAGAAAAATTATCTTTCACAAATGGTGCAGAATCCAACCAGAGGAGCAGCACTTTTAGACCTAATACTATCTAATAGACCTGACAGAATAACAAATCTGCAGGTGGTCGGGCATCTAGGAAATAGCGACCACAATATTGTACAGTTTCACCTGTCTTTCACTAGCGGGACTTGTCAGGGAGTCACAAAAACACTGAACTTTAGGAAGGCAAAGTTTGACCAGCTTAGAGATGCCCTTAATCTGGTAGACTGGGACAATATCCTCAGAAATAAGAATACAGATAATAAATGGAAAATGTTTAAGAACATCCTAAATAAGCACTGTAAGCGGTATATACCTTGTGGGAATAAAAGGACTAGAAATAGGAAAAACCCAATGTGGCTAAACAAAGAAGTAAGACAGGCAATTAACAGTAAAAAGAAAGCATTTGCACTACTAAAGCAGGATGGCACCATTGAAGCTCTAAAAAACTATAGGGAGAAAAATACTTTATCTAAAAAACTAATTAAAGCTGCAAAAAAGGAAACAGAGAAGCACATTGCTAAGGAGAGTAAAACTAATCCCAAACTGTTCTTCAACTATATCAATAGTAAAAGAATAAAAACTGAAAATGTAGGCCCCTTAAAAAATAGTGAGGAAAGAATGGTTGTAGATGACGAGGAAAAGGCTAACATATTAAACACCTTCTTCTCCACGGTATTCACGGTGGAAAATGAAATGCTAGGTGAAATCCCAAGAAACAATGAAAACCCTATATTAAGGGTCACCAATCTAACCCAAGAAGAGGTGCGAAACCGGCTAAATAAGATTAAAATAGATAAATCTCCGGGTCCGGATGGCATACACCCACGAGTACTAAGAGAACTAAGTAATGTAATAGATAAACCATTATTTCTTATTTTTAGGGACTCTATAGCGACGGGGTCTGTTCCGCAGGACTGGCGCACAGCAAATGTGGTGCCAATATTCAAAAAGGGCTCTAAAAGTGAACCTGGAAATTATAGGCCAGTAAGTCTAACCTCTACTGTTGGTAAAATATTTGAAGGGTTTCTGAAGGATGTTATTCTGGATTATCTCAATGAGAATAACTGTTTAACTCCATATCAGCATGGGTTTATGAGAAATCGCTCCTGTCAAACCAATCTAATCAGTTTTTATGAAGAGGTAAGCTATAGGCTGGACCACGGTGAGTCATTGGACGTGGTATATCTCGATTTTTCCAAAGCGTTTGATACCGTGCCGCACAAGAGGTTGGTACACAAAATGAGAATGCTTGGTCTGGGGGAAAATGTGTGTAAATGGGTTAGTAACTGGCTTAGTGATAGAAAGCAGAGGGTGGTTATAAATGGTATAGTCTCTAACTGGGTCGCTGTGACCAGTGGGGTACCGCAGGGGTCGGTATTGGGACCTGTTCTCTTCAACATATTCATTAATGATCTGGTAGAAGGTTTACACAGTAAAATATTGATATTTGCAGATGATACAAAACTATGTAAAGCAGTTAATACAAGAGAAGATAGTATTCTGCTACAGATGGATCTGGATAAGTTGGAAACTTGGGCTGAAAGGTGGCAGATGAGGTTTAACAATGATAAATGTAAGGTTATACACATGGGAAGAAGGAATCAATATCACCATTACACACTGAACGGGAAACCACTGGGTAAATCTGACAGGGAGAAGGACTTGGGGATCCTAGTTAATGATAAACTTACCTGGAGCAGCCAGTGCCAGGCAGCAGCTGCCAAGGCAAACAGGATCATGGGGTGCATTAAAAGAGGTCTGGATACACATGATGAGAGCATTATACTGCCTCTGTACAAATCCCTAGTTAGACCGCACATGGAGTACTGTGTCCAGTTTTGGGCACCAGTGCTCAGGAAGGATATAATGGAACTAGAGAGAGTACAAAGGAGGGCAACAAAATTAATAAAGGGGATGGGAGAACTACAATACCCAGATAGATTAGCGAAATTAGGATTATTTAGTCTAGAAAAAAGATGACTGAGGGGCGATCTAATAACCATGTATAAGTATATAAGGGGACAATACAAATATCTCGCTGAGGATCTGCTTATACCAAGGAAGGTGACGGGCACAAGTGGGCATTCTTTGCGTCTGGAGGAGAGAAGGTTTTTCCACCAACATAGAAGAGGATTCTTGTTATGACCCCAGTGGACAGGGTCTCAGAGGAACGTGTAAGTCTGCAAGATACAAAAATCCAGCTCATAGGGCTGTGGTAACTGGGTTGACCAAATAGCTACTCCTAACGCCAACACTAGAAGTAGCCGGGGATCATGCCTACGGTGATCGCTAGATGACTCGCGCCAGCCGGAGAATCTAACTACCCCTAGGAGAAGAAAACAAAGACCTCTCTTGCCTCCAGAGAAAGGGACCCCAAAGCAAGATACAAGCCCCCCACAAATAATAACGGTGAGGTAAGAGGAAATGACAAACACAGAAATGAACCAGGTTCAGCAAAGAGAGACCAGCTTACTAATAGCAGAATATAGCAAGATAACTTATCTGGTCAACAAAAACCCTATAAAAATCCACGCTGGAGATTCAAGAACCCCCGAACCGTCTAACGGTCCGGGGGGAGAACACCAGCCCCCTAGAGCTTCCAGCAAAGGTCAGGATACAGATAGGAACAAGCTGGACAAAAATACCAAACAAAACAAAAGCAAAAAGCAAGGAAGCAGACTTAGCTTGAAAAACAGGAACCAGGATCAGAGGACAAGAGCACAACAGATTAGCTCTGATTTCAACGATGCCAGGCATTGAACTGAAGGTCCAGGGAGCTTATATAGCAACGCCCCTGAACTAACGGCCCAGGTGAGGATATAGGAAAAGACAGACGCTCCAGAGTCAAATCACTAATGACCACTAGAGGGAGCAAAAAGCAAAATCACAACAGTACCCCCCCCTTAGTGAGGGGTCACTGAGCGGCGTGAAAGGCACGAACTAAATCGGCCGCATGAACATCAGAGGCGACCACCCAGGAATTATCTTCCTGACCATAGCCCTTCCACTTGACCAGGTACTGAAGCCTCCGCCTGGAGAGACGAGAATCCAAGATCTTCTCCACCACGTACTCCAACTCGCCCTCAACCAACACCGGAGCAGGAGGCTCAGCAGAAGGAACCACAGGCACAACGTACCGCCGCAACAAGGACCTATGAAACACGTTGTGGATAGCAAACGACACAGGAAGATCCAGGCGAAAGGATACAGGATTAAGAATTTCCAATATCTTGTAAGGACCAATAAAACGAGGTTTAAATTTGGGAGAGGAAACCTTCATAGGAACAAAGCGGGAAGAAAGCCACACCAAATCCCCAACACGTAGTCGGGGACCCACACCGCGGCGGCGGTTGGCAAAGCGCTGAGCCCTCTCCTGTGACAACTTCAAGTTGTCCACCACAAGATTCCAGATCCGCTGCAACCTATCCACCACAGAATCCACCCCAGGGCAGTCAGAAGGTTCCACATGACCCGAAGAAAAACGAGGGTGGAAACCAGAGTTGCAGAAAAACGGCGAAACCAAGGTGGCGGAACTAGCCCGATTATTAAGGGCAAACTCAGCTAACAGCAAGAAGGTCACCCAATCGTCCTGATCAGCAGAGACAAAACACCTCAAATAAGCCTCCAAAGTCTGATTAGTTCGCTCCGTCTGTCCATTAGTCTGAGGATGGAAAGCAGACGAAAACGACAAGTCAATGCCCATCCTACTACAAAAGGATCGCCAGAATCTGGAAACGAACTGGGATCCTCTGTCTGACACAATATTCTCAGGGATGCCGTGCAAACGAACCACGTTCTGGAAAAACACAGGAACCAGATCGGAAGAGGAAGGCAGTTTAGGCAAAGGAACCAAATGGACCATCTTGGAGAAGCGATCACATATCACCCAGATAACAGACATGCCCTGAGACACCGGAAGATCAGAAATGAAATCCATGGAGATATGTGTCCAAGGTCTCTTAGGGACAGGCAAGGGCAAGAGCAACCCGCTGGCACGAGAACAGCAAGGCTTAGCTCGAGCACAAGTCCCACAGGACTGTACAAATGACCGCACATCCCTAGACAAGGAAGGCCACCAAAAGGATCTGGCCACCAGATCTCTGGTGCCAAAAATTCCTGGGTGACCTGCCAACACAGAGGAATGAACCTCGGAAATGACTCTGCTGGTCCACTTATCAGGCACAAACAGTCTGTCAGGTGGACAAGAATCAGGCCTATCAGCCTGAAATCTCTGCAACACACGTCACAGATCTGGAGAAATAGCTGACAAGATAATACCATCCTTAAGAATACCAACAGGTTCAGCGACTCCAGGAGCATCAGGCACAAAGCTCCTGGAAAGAGCATCGGCCTTCACATTCTTTGAACCTGGTAAATACGAGACAACAAAGTCAAAACGGGAGAAAAACAATGACCAGCGGGCCTGTCTAGGATTCAGGCGTTTAGCAGACTCGAGATACATCAGATTTTTGTGATCAGTCAAGACCACCACACGATGCTTAGCACCCTCGAGCCAATGACGCCACTCCTCAAATGCCCATTTCATGGCCAACAACTCCCGATTGCCCACATCATAATTTCGCTCCGCAGGCGAAAACTTCCTAGAGAAAAAGGCGCAAGGTCTCATAACAGAGCAACCAGGGCCTCTCTGCGACAAAACGGCCCCTGCTCCAATCTCTGAAGCATCCACCTCAACTTGAAAGGGAAGCGAGACATCAGGCTGGCACAAAACAGGCGCCGAAGTAAACCGACGTTTCAACTCCTGGAAAGCCTCCACGGCAGCAGGAGCCCAATTAACCACATCGGAGCCCTTCTTGGTCATATCCGTCAAAGGTTTCACAATGCTAGAAAAGTTAGCGATAAAACGACGGTAGAAGTTAGCGAAACCCAAGAACTTCTGAAGACTCTTAACTGACGAGGGCTGAGTCCAATCAAGAATAGCTCGGACCTTGACTGGGTCCATCTCCACAGCAGAAGGGGAAAAAATGAACCCCAAAAAGGGAACCTTCTGTACACCAAAAAGACACTTTGAGCCCTTGACAAACAAAGAATTTTCACGCAAAATTTTAAAGACCATCCTGACCTGCTCCACATGCGAGTCCCAATTATCAGAAAAAACCAGAATATCATCCAGATAAACGATCAGAAATTTATCCAGATAGTTCCGGACAATGTCATGCATAAAGGACTGAAAAACTGTAGGGGCATTAGAGAGCCCAAAAGGCATCACCAAGTACTCAAAATGACCTTCGGGCGTATTGAATGCGGTTTTCCATTCATCCCCTTGCTTAATGCGCACAAGGTTGTACGCACCACGAAGGTCTATCTTGGTAAACCACTTGGCACCTTTAATCCGGGCAAACAAGTCAGACAACAGCGGCAAAGGATACTGAAATTTGACAGTGATCTTATTTAAAAGCCGATAGTCAATACAAGGCCTCAAAGATCCGTCCTTTTTAGCCACAAAAAAGAATCCCGCACCAAGAGGGGAAGAAGACGGACGGATGTGTCCTTTCTCCAGAGACTCCTTGATATATGAACGCATAGCGGTATGTTCAGGTATCGACAGATTAAACAGTCTTCCCTTAGGAAATTTACTGCCTGGAATCAAATCTATTGCACAGTCACATTCCCTATGAGGAGGCAATGCACTGGACCTGGACTCGCTAAAGACATCCTGATAATCAGACAAGTACTCCGGAACTTCCGAAGGCGTAGAAGAAGCAATAGACACAGGCAGGGAATCCTCATGAATACCACGACAGCCCCAACTAGACACTGACATAGCCTTCCAGTCAAGGACTGGATTATGGGTCTGTAACCATGGCAGCCCCAAAACAACCAAATCATGCATTTTATGTAGAACGAGAAAACGTATCACCTCGCGGTGTTCAGGAGTCATGCACATGGTAACCTGTGTCCAATACTGCGGCTTATTTTCTGCCAATGGCGTAGCATCAATACCCCTAAGAGGGATAGGATTTTCTAATGGTTCAAGAATAAAACCACAGCGCTTAGCAAATGAGAGATCCATAAGACTCAGGGCAGCACCTGAATCTACAAACGCCATGACAGGATAAGATGACAGTGAGCAAATCAAAGTTACAGACAGAATAAACTTAGGATGCAAATTACCAACGGTGACAGGACTAACAACCTTAGATATACGTTTAGAGCATGCTGAGATAACATGTGTAGAATCACCACAGTAGTAGCACAAGCCATTCCGGCGTCTATGAATTTTCCTCTCATTTCTAGTCAGGATTCTATCACATTGCATCAAATCAGGTGTCTGTTCAGACAACAACATGAGGGAATTTGTGGTTTTTCTATCACATTGCATCACATCAGGTGTCTGTTCAGACAACAACATGAGGGAATTTGCGGTTTTGCGCTCCCGCAACCGCCGGTCAATTTGAATAGCCAGGGACATGGTATCATTCAGACCTGTGGGAATGGGAAAACCCACCATAACATTCTTAATGGCCTCAGAAAGGCCATTTCTAAAATTAGCGGCCAGTGCACACTCGTTCCAATGTGTCAGCACGGACCATTTCCGAAATTTTTGGCAATACACCTCAGCCTCGTCCTGGCCCTGAGACATAGCCAGCAAGGCTTTCTCTGCCTGAATCTCAAGATTGGGTTCCTCATAAAGTAAACCGAGCGCCAGAAAAAACGCATCAATATCAGCCAATGCCGGATCTCCTGGCGCCAACGAAAAAGCCCAATCCTGAGGGTCACCCTGTAAGAATGAAATAACAATTTTTACTTGTTGAGCAGAGTCTCCAGACGAACAAGGTTTCAGGGACAAAAATAATTTACAATTATTCCTGAAATTCCTAAACTTAAATCGGTCTCCTGAAAACAGTTCAGGAATCGGAATCTTGGGTTCAGACCTAGGATTTCTGGTAACATAATCTTGTATACCCTGCACACGAGCGGCAAGCTGGTCCACACTTGTAATCAAGGTCTGGACATTCATGTCTGCAGCAAGCTTAAGACACTCTGAGGTAAAGGGGAAAAGAAAAAAAAAAATGAGAGAGGGAAAAAAAAAAACTCAAAATTTTCTTTCTTATAATCCCACTTCTGCAATGCATTAAACATTTAATACCGGCCTGGCATAATGTTATGACCCCAGTGGACAGGGTCTCAGAGGAACGTGTAAGTCTGCAAGATACAAAAATCCAGCTCATAGGGCTGTGGTAACTGGGTTGACCAAATAGCTACTCCTAACGCCAACACTAGAAGTAGCCGGGGATCATGCCTACGGTGATCGCTAGATGACTCGCGCCAGCCGGAGAATCTAACTACCCCTAGGAGAAGAAAACAAAGACCTCTCTTGCCTCCAGAGAAAGGGACCCCAAAGCAAGATACAAGCCCCCCACAAATAATAACGGTGAGGTAAGAGGAAATGACAAACACAGAAATGAACCAGGTTCAGCAAAGAGAGGCCAGCTTACTAATAGCAGAATATAGCAAGATAACTTATCTGGTCAACAAAAACCCTATAAAAATCCACGCTGGAGATTCAAGAACCCCCGAACCGTCTAACGGTCCGGGGGGAGAACACCAGCCCCCTAGAGCTTCCAGCAAAGGTCAGGATACAGATAGGAACAAGCTGGACAAAAATACCAAACAAAACAAAAGCAAAAAGCAAGGAAGCAGACTTAGCTTGAAAAACAGGAACCAGGATCAGAGGACAAGAGCACAACAGATTAGCTCTGATTTCAACGATGCCAGGCATTGAACTGAAGGTCCAGGGAGCTTATATAGCAACGCCCCTGAACTAACGGCCCAGGTGAGGATATAGGAAAAGACAGACGCTCCAGAGTCAAATCACTAATGACCACTAGAGGGAGCAAAAAGCAAAATCACAACAGATTCTTTACTGTTAGGGCAGTGAGAATCTGGAATTGCTTGCCTGAGAAGGTGGTGATGGCGAACTCAGTCGAGGGGTTCAAGAGAGGCCTGGATGTCTTCCTGGAGCAGAACATTATTGTATCATACAATTATTAGGTTCTGTAGAAGGACGTAGATCTGAGGATTTATTATGATGGAATATAGGCTGAACTGGATGGGCAAATGTCTTTTTTCGGCCTTACTACTTATGTTACTATGTTACTATGTATTAGACCGCATTCACACGTTATTTGCTCAGTATTTTTACCTCAGTATTTGTAAGCTAAATTGGCAGCCTGATAAATCCCCAGGCAACAGGAAGCACTGCCCCCTGGCATTATATATTAGCTCACACACAGGGGCGTAGCTAGAGCTTTTGCCGCCCGGGGCTGTTCCCGAGTTTGGCGCCCCCCCCCCCCCCCCCCCAGAATGTATGCGATTTTCACACTTAGTCATGTACCGACGAGCTCCTCTCCCTTAAGCTCCCAATGTTAAGTGAAAAACTGAGAGAAGCAGAAGAGAAGCTCGTTGTTACAGGACCACGAGTATGAAAATCGCATATGAGTGACGTGTCCATGTGTCGACGACTGGAACCTGCAGAGCTGAATCCTGACATCGCAGCTTCTGAATTCTCACAACTAATGCACTGCACACTTTTAGGATTCTCCCTGGCCGGTGGACGGTCATGTCAGCACAAGCATGCGATTTGTATACTTCTGACCACATTCCGACTAGACGTGCCTGGCCTCGCTCAGTTCATTATCATAGAGTGAGGCCACACATGTCTAGTCAGCATGTGACCGCATGTATGTAAATCGCCAGCACGAGAGAATCCTGACAGTGTGCAGGGCACACTGTGAGAAGTCAGAAGTCTGCAGTCACAAAGAATGACTGCAGACTCATTACAAACCTGGACATGCCCTTTAATGCTCCTAACATAAATAAAAACATGAGAGTTAGTTAGTATCACAAATAACATTTACATCCAGGTACCTTATAGATGACGTCGCCTCTGGAGTTGTTCTCCTTCATTTCTTCATATTGTCCAGACCCCATGATGAGTTTTCTGATCCACAGCCGTCTCTGCAGACTTCCATCTTCTCCGTTCTTTTGCAGAAAATCTCCACATGATGCCCTTAAAGATACAAGTGTCATTATAATGCTCCTGAATAAAAAATTGCCCCTCACTATATTGTCTGCATAAAATATGACCCCCACACTGTCCGTCTTATGGTACTTGCTCTTCACACTGACCTCTCCTTTCTATACCGGACCCCTCTTCACACTGACCTCTCACACTGTGTCCCCCCTATAGGGCCCAGTATTTATACTGTACTCTCTCATCACACTCCCCCTCCTTTGTATACTATCCCCTCCTGGCTGTGCCCTTACACTGTCCCCCATGCTACGCATGCACACATCCCAACACCCTCACTCCCCGTACTCTGTCCACATACGTTTTTCACATCGCTACTCATACTGTGTCTGCATACATCCCCCCGTTTGACCCCAAGCTGTCTGCACCCATCCCCCATACTGTTTCCTCATATATGCCCCCCCATCTCCCCCTTTGCTCTTCATTTTGTGTCCTCAGATCTCCCCCACACATTAAATCCCCCATCTCCACTCACATTAAATATCCCCAATCCAATAATATATCCCACTATCCCCACTCACATTAAATCCCCCCCACTCACAGTAAATCCCCCCCACAATATATGCCCCCCATCCCCACTCACATTAAATCCCCCCCACAATATATGCCCCCATCCCCACTCACAGTAAATCCCCCCCACAATATATGCCCCCCATCCCCGCACATTAAATCCCCCCCACAATATATGCCCCCATCCCCGCACATTAAATCCCCCCCACAATATATCCCCCCCATCCCCGCACATTAAATCCCCCCCACAATATATGCCCCCCATCCCCACTCACAGTAAATCCCCCCCACAATATATGCCCCCCATCCCCTCACATTAAATCCCCCCCACAATATATGCCCCCATCCCCTCACATTAAATCCCCCCCCACAATATATGCCCCCCATCCCCTCACATTAAATCCCCCCCACAATATATGCCCCCCATCCCCTCACATTAAATCCCCCCCACAATATATGCCCCCATCCCCACTCACAGTAAATCCCCCCCACAATATATGCCCCCCATCCCCGCACATTAAATCCCCCCCACAATATATCCCCCCCATCCCCGCACATTAAATCCCCCCCACAATATATCCCCCCCATCCCCACTCACAGTAAATCCCCCCCACAATATATGCCCCCCATCCCCTCACATTAAATCCCCCCCACAATATATGCCCCCCATCCCCTCACATTAAATCCCCCCCACAATAAATGCCCCCATTCCCACTCACAGTAAATCCCCCCCACAATATATGCCCCCCATCCCCTCACATTAAATCCCCCCCACAATATATGCCCCCCTTCCCCACACAGTAAATTCCCCCCCTGCACCTTCGGTGTCTTCAGCTCCACTGGAGCACTTACCACCGCTCTGCATCTCCTGCTCTGCCGCGCAGGTGAGTGACGTCAGCAGCGTGATCACATGACCTGATCACGCTGCTGGCGTCGCTCTGACCCGGCAGTCAGAGCTTCAATTGTACTCGCATCACAGATACGAGTACAATTGAACACTGGGAGCCGGCGCGCCGCAGCTTCTCTGTGCCGGCTGTCAGCTTGACAGTCGGCACAGAGAACAGCTGACTCCCAGTGCGGGGGGTGACAGAATGCAGCCGCCGGGGGGGACACTGCGGACCGCCGCTTTAGGCGGCCCGACTGCGCCCCCCTGCCGGCTGCTCCCCCCTAGATACGCCACTGACTCACCCCCACATTGTGCCGCCCCCCCGCATTGTGCCGCCCGGGGCGGACCGCCCCCCCCGCACCCCCCTTCCTACGCCACTGCTCACACATACACATAATACACTGTGTTCCAAATTATTATGCACAAAGAGTTTAGGAGTGATAAGGTTAGAATTTTTTTGCTTGTCATTTAAACTCATTGATGGCGATGTGTGTCAGGGCTCTTTATATCACTGAAAGCAATTGCAGATACCTGTGCAAATTAGTTTGGCAGGTGTGTCCAAATAAAGGCAAGACTACTTAAGAAGGCTGTTCCACATTATTAAGCAGCCTACATTTTTTGCCAAAATGGGAAAGAAAAAGGATGTGTCGGCTGCTGAGAAGCAACAAATTGTGGAGTATTTAAGTCAAGGCATGACTACAATCAACATTGCCAAGACACTTCATTGTGATCATCGCACAATCAAGAAGTATGTAGCTGATTCCCAGCACACACGTGTGCGTGCTGATAAGGAAAAATTGAGGACTCTTTCCAACAGGCAATTGCATAAGGTTAAAAGAGCAGCTGCAAAAATGCCTTGTCATAGCAGCAGACAAGTTTTTGAAGCTGCTGGTGCCTCCAACGTCCCCAGAACAACAAGATGCAGGGTCCTTCAGAGGTGCGTAAGCCATCCTGTCGACCACCTCTATCCACTGCACACAAGCAGAAATGGCTCCAGTGGGCCAAACGATACATGAAGACTGACTTCCAAACTGTTTTGTTCACCGATGAGTGCCGTGCAGAGCTCGATGGTCCAGATGGATGGAGTGGAGGATGGCTGGTTGATGGACACCCCATGAAAACACGGCTAAGGCGCCAACAAGGAGGAGGTGGAGAAATGTTTTGGGCTGGAATCATGGGGAGAGAGATGATATGATCCCTGAAGGGGTAAAGATGAACTCCATAATCTAAGTGGAGTTTCTAAAACAACGCTTCCTGCCATGGTTCAAGAGGAAGAACCGTGCTTTCCGCAGCAAGATCATTTTCATGCATGATAATGCACCGTCTCATGCTGAAAAAAACACATCTGCATCTCTGGCTGCTATGGGCATAAAAGAGGACAAACTTATGGTGTGGCCACCATCTTCCCCTGACCTCAACCCCATTGAGAACCTCTGGAGCATCATCAAAAGGAGTGTCTATGATGGCGGGAGGCAGTTCACATCTAAGCAACAGCTCTGGGAGGGTATTCTGTCCACATGAAAAACAATTGAAGCAGAAACCATCCAAAAACTGACAAATTCAATGGACGACAGAGTTCAGAAGCTTCTTTCGAACAAGGGGTCCTATGTGCAAATGTAACATCACCTAGAATAAAGTTTTCACTTGAAAACTGTTTGATTTCATTTTGTAATAAGCTGATAATGCTTATAACTTCACAATTGACCATTTTTTTTTGTTCAAAATAAAAAAAAGGTTGAAAACTCTGCTGTGCATAATAATTTGTAACATGCATTTTGAGTGTTTTTGTTTTTTTTTTAAAAGATACTGTTTTCATAGACAGTTTGTTCCAAAACATTGCAATTATACTAGAATAGTAGATGACTGGAAAATAACAATGACTGCAATTCAGATAGGTAATTTAGAGACAATATGAGGAAATATTATTTGCATAAGAATTTGGAACACAGTGTAGACAGGTCATGTGACTGACAGCTGCCATATTTCCTATATGGTACATTTGTTGCTCTTGTAGTTTGTCTGCTTATTAATCAGATTTTTATTTTTGAAGGATAATACCAGACTTGTGTGTGTTTTAAGTCTGTGTTGTGCTGAGGGTGATATATGTGTTCAAGCATATGGTAGTGTGTGCGCATTTTGTGTGTGTGTTCATATCCCCGTGTGTGGTGTGGTGGTTATCCCATGTCGGGGCCCCACCTTAGCAACTGTACGGTATATGCTCTTTGGCGCCATCGCTCTCATTCTTTAAGTCCCTCCTTGTTCACATCTGGCAGCTGTCAATTTGCCTCCAACACTTTTCCTTTCACTTTTTCCCCATTATGTAGATAGGGACAAAATTGTTTGGTGAACTGGAACGCGATGGGTTAAAATTTCGACTCACAACATAGCCTATGACGCTCTCGGGGTCCAGACGTGTGACTGTGCAAAATTTTGTGGCTGTAGCTGCGACGGTGCAGATGCCAATCCCGGACATACACACACACATACATACACACACATTCAGCTTTATATATTAGATATGCTAGCTGAAGAGCCCGGCGTTGCCTGGGCATAGTAAATATCTGTGGTTATTTATAGCACCTCACTTCTCTTATTTTCCCATCACGCCTCTCATTTTCTCCCTCACATCTTTCATTTTCCCCCTCACATCTCTCATTTTCTCCCTCACACCTCTTATTTTCCCCCTCACTTCTCTCATTCCCCCCTCACTCCTCTCATTCCCCCCTAACACTTGTCATTTCGATCTCACATCTGTCATTTTCTGATCACTCCACTATTTTCCCTCACTCCTCTCATTTTGCACTCGCACCTTTTCATTTTCACCTCACACCTCTCATTTTCACCTCACACCTCTCATTTTCACCTCACACCTCTCATTTTCCTCTCAGTATACACATGTTTGTCATCTCCCTTATATATAGTATACACCTGTATGTCATCTCCTGTATATAGTATATACCTGTATGTCATCTCCCCTGTATATAGTATATACCTGTATGTCATCACCCCTGTAAATAGTATATACCTGCTGTATGTCATCTCCTCCTGTATATTGTATATACCTCTGTGTCATCTCCTCCTGTATATAGTATATACCTGTATATCATCTCTTCTGTATATAGTATATACCTGTATGTCATCTCCTCCTATATATACAGTAGTACTAGCTGAAGAGCCCGGCGTTGCCTGGGCATAGTAAATATCCGTGGTTAGTTATAGCACCTCACTTCTCTTATTTTCCCATCACCCCTCTCATTTAGCACCTCACTTCTCTCATTTTCTCCCTCACACCTCTCATTTTCCCCCTCACTCCTCGTATTTTCCCCTCACTCCTCTCATTCCCCCCTCACTCCTCTCATTCCCGCCTAACACTTGTCATTTTGACCTCACATCTGTCATTTTCTGATCACTCCACTATTTTCCCTCACTCCTCTCATTTTGCACTCACACCTTTTCATTTTACCTCACACCTGTCATTTTCACCTCACACTTCTCATTTTTCCCTCAGTATATACATGTTTGTCATCTCCCTTATATATAGTATACACCTTTATGTCAGCTCCTGTATATAGTATATACCTGTATGTCATCTCCCCTGTATATGGTATATACCTGCATGTCATCTCCCCTGTAAATAGTATATACCTGCTGTATGTCAACTCCTCCTGTATATTGTATATACCTATGTGTCATCTCCTCCTGTATATAGTATATACGTGTATGTCATCTCTTCTGTATATAGTATATACCTGTATGTCATCTCCTCCTATATATACTATATACCTATATGTAATCTCCTGTATATAGTATATACCTGTATGTCATCTCCCCTGTATATAGTATATACCTGCTGTATGTCATCTCCTCCTGTATATACCTATGTGTCATCTCCTCTTTTATATAGTATATACCTGTATGTCATCTCATCCTGTATATAGTATATACCTGTGTGTCATCTCCTCCTATATATAGTATATACCTGTATGTTATCTCCTCCTATATATAGTATACATATATGTCATCTCCTCCTGTATATAGTATATACCTGTAAGTCATCTCTTCCTGTATATAATATGTACCTGTATGTCATCTCTTCCTGTATATAGTATATATCTGTGTGTCATCTCCTCCTGTATTAGACCTCGTTCACACGTTAATTGGTCAGTATTTTTACCTCAGTATTTGTAAGCTAAATTGGCAGTCTGATAAATCCCCAGCCAACAGGAAGCCCTCCCCCCTGGCAGTATATATTAGCTCACACATACACATTTATAGACACGTCATGTGACTGACAGCTGACGTATTTCCTATATGGTACATTTGTTGCTCTTGTAGTTTGTCTACTTATTAATCAGATTTTTATTTTTGAAGGATAATACCAGACTTGTGTGTGTTTTAGGGCGAGTTTCATGTGTCAAGTTGTGTGTGTTGAGTTGCGTGTGGAGACATGCATGTAGCAACTTTTGTGAGAAGAGTTTTGTGTGGTGACATGCGTGTAGCAACTTTTTGTGTGTTGAGTCGCATGTGACAGGTTAGTGTAGCAAGTTGTGTGCAGCAAGTTTTGCGCATGGCGAGTTTTGCGCGTGGCGAGTTTTATGTGTGGTGTGTTTTGAGTATGTGTTCATTTTGTGTGAGGCAACTTTTGCATGTGTTGCAACTTTTGTGCATGTGGCAATTTTTCCACGTGTGCAAGTTTTGCGTGTGGCGAGTTTTCCATGAGGTGAGTTTTGCACGTGTGGCAAGTTTTGCGTGAGCCTAGTTTTGCATGTGGCGAGTTTTGCATGTGGCGAATTTTGCGCGTGGCGAGTTTTGAGCGGTGACTTTTGTGTTTCGACTTTTATGTGGCGCGGTTGATGTATGTGTGGTGAAATGTGTGCTGAGGGTGGTATATGTGTTCAAGCACGTGGTAGTGTGTGGCGCATTTTGTGTGTGTGTTCATATCCCCATGTGTGATGAGTATCCCATGTCGGGGCCCCACCTTAGCAACTGTATGGTATATACTCTTTGGCGCCATCACTCTCATTCTTTAAGTCCCCCTTCTTCACATCTGGCAGCTGTCAATTTGCCTCCAACACTTTTCCTTTCACTTTTTCCCCATTATGTAGATAGGGGCAAAATTGTTTGGTGAATTGGAAAGCGCGGGGTTAAAATTTTGCCTCACAACATAGCCTATGACGCTCTCGGGGTCCAAACATGTGACTGTGCAAATGCCAATCCTGGACATATTCAAGAAAAATTTCTGAGATATAATGGTATGGTAATATAATATTCAAACGGAAAAAACCCAATGCCTAAAAGATACCTTTATTGAAAACTATTAAAAACTTTTTCACAATAAACCACAAACCCACATCCAAAAAGATAATAATAAATACTAGGCCCCTACTGTACCCTGTTACTCCCTAATATGCCCTTCCTAGCAGTGGAGGTTGGCACCCTATCTTGTACGCTAAGTGGCGCCCCCACTCAACAACGGCTTGTGTTATGATCCTTAGTGGCTGAGGATCACGAATAGACCAGCAAGTGAATAAACTAAGGACAAGCTCTAGGGAGATGGTAACTGGACTGATCGCAAATCTGAACCTATGCAACACAACTAGAGGTAGCCGGTGAACGTGCCTAAAAATTTCCTAGACGTCTCGAGCCAGCCTGAGGAACTAGCTACCCCTAAAGAGAAAGAGAGACCTCGCTTGCCTCCAGAGAAATAATCCCCAAAGATATAGAAGCCCCCAGCAAATATTAACGGTGAAGTAAGAAGAAGGCACATACGTAGGGATGAAATCAGATTCAGCAAAAGAGGCCCACTAGTACTAGAAAGCAGAAAATAGAGCAGGGGTCTATGCGATCAATAAAAAACCCTTACAAAATATCCATCCTGAGATTTCAAGAACCCACGCACCAACTAATGGTGTGTGGGGAGAAACTCAGTCCACTAGAGCATCCAGCAAGCGAGGGAATCACATTTTAGCAAGCTGGACAAGACAACATGATAAACACTGCTGATCAAAAAATGAGCAAACAAAACTTAGCTTGTCCTGGATGGACTGGGAGCAAGGTAGTCAGAAGGAATCTGAGTAGCACTGATTACATCGACAGCCGGCAACAAGTGGAAGTAAAACAGAGCTAAATAGGAACCTCCCAGAGGATAACGAACCAGCTGATAGCCAGAGACCAGCAGGATAACAAACAAAGCCACCAGGGGGAGCCCAAAGCAAAAGTCACACCATACCACCAGTGACCACAAGAGGGAGCCTGAAAACAGAGTTCACAACAGGCTTGCCCTCGATGTAAACTATTGAACCCTAACTTTACTAGTACAGTATAACCAGATGAATAAACTGGTACAATAACACAGCGTGCCGTAAGAGAAAAGGAAGGAAGGAAGGATTATAAACCGTACGGGCCAGTATCCATCCCTAAACAACCCAACTGTAAAGAGAAGGAATCAGGTACAATATACTTTTACATGACTTAAAAAATGGAACTCCAATTAGACAAGCAGAAGAAACTCGGGTAAAGAAAAAAAGGGGGATAAAGGCCTATACTAGCTAGCCCTTAGTCAGCCCTACCGACGCTGTCCCTGCCTGACAGCGGAGGTTGGCACCCTAAATATCGACAGAGGCGCCCCCGCTCCCGTCGGCTAACCCTCGATAACCCTACACGTAGACCCTCACACCCTTCCCTGATAAAGGTGGTGAGGGAACCACGTGTATAGAAATACTAGACGGGGAAAAGAGTGCAAAGGACAGTTCAAACACAGATTGATAAGTTTAAAGTCGGCTCACAAGCGAAAAATTAATCAATGGATAAGGGCAAATGATATGAACTAAAAAAGCTGTTATGCTATTATAGTCCTACAGATCCAGTTTAGTAGGAAAAAAATAAAAAAAAAAGATGAAGGAACTGTTTTAGAGTCATGCAGCTACTCGCAAAACAATGGCCGCCGAAATAAGAGGAGATTACCTCACAACAGATACAAAAAATTAAACTGCGACTCTTCACAATTACACAACCTCCAAAAACCACAAAAAGACCTGTAATTGGATTTAAGAGGTAAACACAAGCAATTTAAACCCAGATAGCACACAGAAATATACATATGAAACCTCATTAAAGTGCACAGAACAGCACTGTGGCTGAAGCAAAAATGATAACTATTTCAGCTCTCCCCTATTGCACAAATCCCAAGAAGTACATATTGCCCAGCAAGCTTAGTGAGCCACAATGATCAAAGAAAAACAAAACTTATCTGGAGTCCACATGATAAGAAGATGCCTCAACGCGTTTCCCTTCCATGATGACAGTTCGTCAGGAGGCTAATGGAAGAAGCCGATGCCACAGGATACAGCATACGGCAGTCATGACATCCTGGTTGCAGGTGCAGGAAGGGAAACGCGTTGAGGCATCTTCTTATCATGTGGACTCCAGATAAATTTTGTTTTTCTTTGATCATTGTGGCTCACTAAGCTTGCTGGGCAATATGTACTTTTTGGGATTTGTGCAATAGGGGAGAGCTGAAATAGTTATCATTTTTGCTTCAGCCACAGTGCTGTTCTGTGCACTTTAATGAGGTTTCATATGTATATTTCTGTGTGCTATCTGGGTTTAAATTGCTTGTGTTTACCTCTTAAATCCAATTACAGGTCTTTTTGTGGTTTTTGGAGGTTGTGTAATTGTGAAGAGTCGCAGTTTAATTTTTTGTATCTGTTGTGAGGTAATCTCTTATTTCGGCGGCCGTTGTTTTGCGAGTAGCTGCATGACTCTAAAACAGTTCCTTCATCTTTTTTTTTTTCCTACTAAACTGGATCTGTAGGACTATAATAGCATAACAGCTTTTTTAGTTCATATCATTTGCCCTTATCCATTGATTAATTTTTCGCTTGTGAGCCGACTTTAAACTTATCAATCTGTGTTTGAACTGTCCTTTGCACTCTTTTCCCCGTCTAGTATTTCTATACACGTGGTTCCCTCACCACCTTTATCAGGGAAGGGTGTGAGGGTCTACGTGTAGGGTTATCGAGGGTTAGCCGACGGGAGCGGGGGCGCCTCTGTCGATATTTAGGGTGCCAACCTCCGCTGTCAGGCAGGGACAGCGTCGGTAGGGCTGACTAAGGGCTAGCTAGTATAGGCCTTTATCCCCCTTTTTTTCTTTACCCGAGTTTCTTCTGCTTGTCTAATTGGAGTTCCATTTTTTAAGTCATGTAAAAGTATATTGTACCTGATTCCTTCTCTTTACAGTTGGGTTGTTTAGGGATGGATACTGGCCCGTACGGTTTATAATCCTTCCTTCCTTCCTTTTCTCTTACGGCACGCTGTGTTATTGTACCCGTTAATTCATGTGGTTATACTGTACTAGTAAAGTTAGGGTTCAATAGTTTACATCGAGGGCAAGCCGTCGTTGAGTGGGGGCGCAACTTTGCGTACAAGATAGGGTGCCAACCTCCACTGCTAGGAAGGGCATATTAGGGAGTAACAGGGTACAGTAGGGGCCTAGTATTTATTATTATCTTTTTGGATGTTGGTTTGTGGTTTATTGTCAATAGGTTTAGATATATATATATATATATATATATATATATATATATATATATATATACAGGGTGGGCCATTTATATGGATACACCTAAATAAAATGGAATTTGTTGGTGATATCAACTTCCTGTTTGTGGCACATTAGTATATGGGAAGGGAAAAACTTTCAAGATGGGTAGTGGCCATTATGGCCATTTTGAAGTCGGACATTTTGGATCCAACTTTATTTTTTTCAATGGGAAGATGTTCATATGACACATCAAACTTATTGAGAATTTCACAAGAAAAACAATTTTGTGCTTGGTTATAATATACCTTTTTTTTTCTTGAGTTATTTACAAGTTTATGACCACTTATAAAATGTGTTCAATGTGCTGCCCATTGTGTTGAAGAAATGCTTGCACAGGCTTCCAATATCCATTGTTTCAGATGCTGCAAATCTCTTATCTTCACAGCATAGACAATTGCCTTCAGATGACCCCAGAGATAAAAGTCTAAGGGGGTCAGATCGGGAAACCTTGGTGGCCATTAACTGGCCCACGGTGACCAATCCACTTTCCAGGAAACTTTATGTAGGAATGCTCGGACCTGACATCCATAATGTGGTGGTGCACCATCTTGGGTGTCAGGTCCGAGCATTCCAACATGAACAGTTTCCAGGAAAGTGGATTAGTCGTCGTGGGCCAGTTGAATGGCCACCAAGGTCTCCTGATCTGACCCTCTTAGACTTTTATCTTTGGGGTCATCTGAAGGCAATAGTCTATGCTGTGAAGATATGAGATGTGCAGCATCTGAAACAACGGATACTGGAAACCTGTGCTAGCATTTCTTCTGTGGTGTTGCTATCAGTGTGTCAAGAGTGGGAGAAGAGAGTTGCATTGACAATCCAACACAATGGGCAGCACTTTGAACACATTTTATAAGTGGTCATGAACTTGTAAATAACTCATGAAAGAATAAAGTTACATTAAAACCAAGCACGCAATTGTTTTTCTTGTGAAATTCTCAATAAGTTTGATGCGTCACATGACCCTCTTCCCATTGAAAAAAATAAAGTTGGATCCAAAATGGCCAACTTCAAAATGGCCGCCATAGTCACCACCCATCTTGAAAGGTTTTCCCCCTCCCAGATACCAATGTGCTACTAACAGGAAGTTGATATCACCATTTTATTTAGGTGTATCCATATAAATGGCCCACCCTGTACTATAGAGAAGATTGCTTCCACCATTACAGTCACCAGTAACTGACAGCTTCAGTCTTTCGTGTAGATCAGTCAGTTGTCAGGTGCTGTAGGAAGTTTTCAACTTGAATCACTATTTCTTAGACTTGGTAGAAAGATGAACACTGAAGCAGATCAGTCGCAGCTGATTGGCTGCAGAGCTCACATGAAATCCTAAATCAGTAGCGTAGCTACCGTGAGGGCAGAGGGTGCGGGTGCCTCGGGCCCGGTGCTCTGAGTGCGCCCACCCGGAGCTACGATACAGTTACATTCTGCAGCAGAGCAGGGAGAATCGATCTCCCTGCTCTGCCGCTATGGGGCCCCTGAGCAGGCAAGGGGTCCGGTGCCAGCAGTGGGCCCCCCACCATCATCAGAAGATCAGCTGTACCGGCATTTAGCCGATACAGCTGATCGCAATGATGAGAGGAGCGCTGCGCTCCTTCACCCGTCATCCCTCTGTCAGTGTCTGCATTGGATGTCGCCGACACTGACAGCGGGTGCTATTACGTCACTGCCCGGCACCTGCTGTCAGGAGATCAGCGGGAGCAGCGCAGGAACCAGGAAGAAGAGAGGTAAGTATTTTTTTTTTTAATGGGTGCTGCTGCCTTATTACAGGGTCTGCCTATGGGGACTTACCTTTTTACAGGGTCTGCCTATGGGCGCTGCCTTATTACAGGGTCTGACTATGGGGGTTACCTTATTACAGGGTCTGACTATAGGGGTGTTGCCTTATTACAGGGTCTGCCTATAGGGGTGCTGCCTTATTACAGGGTCTGCCTATAGGGGTGCTGCCTTATTACAGGGTCTGACTATGGGGGGCTGCCTTATTACAGGGTCTGCCTATAGGGGTGCTGCCTTATTACTGTGTCTGACTGTGGGGGCTGCCTTATTACAGTGTCTGCCTATGGGGGCTGCCTTATGCTATAGAGTCTGCCTATGAGGAGTGCATTATACTATATTGTGGACTATTTGGTGCATTATGCTACTGTATATGGAGGCTATCTAGGGGGCCATCATACAGTGTGGAGATTCCAGTGTGGGGGTCAGTATACATTGTTGGAGCCATCAAACAGTTGGGGGCTACTAAGGAGTCAGTATACTGTGTGGGTGCATTATACTGTGTTTAAGAGAGCATCATGCTGTGTATAGGGGAGCTGTACAGGGGGAGACTCGGGACTTTATTAAATGTAAAGTGGGCACTTACTGTTATAGGGGAAGTCAGGTTACTGTGGCTATCAAAGGGGCACACAGGGCATTATTACTTTCTAGGGGCAAGATATGGGCACTGTTTTCTAGGGCACTTGCTCCTGGCATTACTATATTGTAGAGAGTTGCTTTAGAATTTAGAAGGCACAGAGAACCACACAGCAGGTGCAGTAAGAGGGACACATACGGCAGCAGCGGCTCAGTATTGGGGTATCAGGGGCAGTAATAGGGACACATACGGCAGCAGCGGCTCAGTATTGGGGTATTAGTTGCAGTAATAGGGTCACATACGGCAGCGGCTCAGTATTGGGGTATCAGGTGCAGTAATAGGGTCACATATGGCAGCAGCGGCTCAGTATTGGGGTATCAGGGGCAGAAATAGGGACACATACGGCAGCAGCGGCTCAGTATTGGGTTATCAGTAGGATGAGGAGTTTGTGCAGGTTGGGAATAGATGGTGATGGGGCTGGAATATGAGAAGTGAAATGTGTCTTTATTGTATTCTCTGCTGACGAGTTGTAGCTAGAAGAAGTTGTCATGTCGGTCTGGGCCAGATGAAAAAGAGGGAAAAAATGAACAATTCCATCAGAGAGCATCAGCGGTAAGACAATATCTGTAACTGTGCTGTGATCTGTTATATGTTCTGTAGGACTGGTATCTACCACTGACGATATGGCGGTAATATCCATATTGGTCTTTATATAGAGATTATCTTCAGTAACAGCGCAGTCATCTGCTGAGGTTCTCCTCCACTATTAAGGTGCGTCACCCAGTTGTAATCAAGGTTACCTGGTTAGGGGCCCACTCAGAAGCTTCGCCCCCCCCCCCCCGAACCAAAACTCTAGCTACGCCTCAGTCCTAAATGGATGTACTCAAGTGATAAGTATCTTTTTTTTTTTTTACCTCCCTGGGCTTATTCATTAATAAGAGCTTTAATTTTTTCCCTTTTCATCTTTTTTACATTTTTTATAAAGAAAACATTTTTATAAAATATATGGGTGAAATTTAGCAATTCACTAATGGTCAACCAGTAAGGTTAAAGGCTTTCCCTTACACAGGAGACAGCACCAGAGAGATACTAAAGAAATACATTTAAAAGAACAGTTTGGAGAACCTTTCCTCCAAAGGTCAAAGCTTCATTGTAAGAGAAGTCCCTCCTATAATGCTTAAAAATCACGTTACGGGAACTCCAAGTAACCGCCTCTCATCTGGTTCATTGAGACATTAGCTTTTCCTACCAAAGATGTACCATAGCCATGACTCTAGTAGAGTGTTTAGAAAAACCTAAAGATATCTGAAACTCAGAGGAATAGGCTAATCCCACTGGCTATGGTTTTGCTTGAGACAATGTCTTATTTACATCCCTGGAGTAGACAAAAAAGCTGAGAAGATTTTCTCCACTCCCGAGAAACCTAAAAATATGAAAATTCTCTTTATTTAGGTCTTTAAGAAATTGGCAAAGGGAATGCCTTTAAGGGTATGTGCACACGCTGCGGATTTTGCTGCGGAACCGCAGCGTTTCAGCAGCTGCGGGTCCGCAGCGGTTTCCCATGAGTTTACAGTACAATGTAAACCTATGGGAAACAAAATCCGCAGTGCACATGCTGAGGAAAAAAACGCGTGGAAACGCAGCGGTTTATATTCTGCAGCATGTCAATTCTTTGTGTGGATTCCGCTGCGGGTTTACACCTGCTCCAATAGAAATCTGCAGGTGAAAACCCGCAGAGGAAACCGCAATAGAAACCGCGATAAATCCGCAGTAAAAACCGCAGCGGTTTTGCACTGCGGATTTATCAAATCCGCCGCGGAAAATTCCGCAATGTAATCCGCAGTGTGGGCACAAGCCCTTATACTTTCCATTTTTTTGTAATACTACAACTCCCAACAAGGTGTTGGCTGGAAGAGTTGCATTTGAAATGTGGAAAAAAGTAAAAATATATATGCACCAAAAAATAGCGCATGGAAAAATTATAATTCCTGTAAAAATATGTAACTCCATATTGTTTTATTGAACGGCTGCAAAACAACAACAAAAAAAAGTTAGTTCCAAAGATGAAAAAAAAATGTGTTGTCTTGAACTATAAAATTACCTGGAGATAAAGGGGTTATTATACCTGGAGCGAATTCTGCAGTCAAGCTTCAAACAAAATATAAGGTGCTTGTGGGTTAAATGTACATTAAAATCAGGTCATGACATGATGGCCTGCTTTCCATTCATTTCTTTTTGATATGAAGTCACATCACTAATCATCTCCCTCAGATGATGAAATCATAGCTGATAGAATGCTAACTGATTGCGAAGCGTCTTGTTTAACGCTCTCAGACAAGGCTAGCATCAGACATTTTCTCGGTGCCTCAGGCCTCATTCCCACGTACAAGTTGCATGTATGTGTTCTATCTGTTTGTTTTTTTTCACAGATAAAACACATACCCATTATAAACTATGATGGTCATGTCTGTTTTTTCACCATCAGTGTTTCGTTAGAGTTTCATTAGATTTTGTTGGATGAAAAAAAAAACTGATGGAGACTTCTGTAATTTTCATAACACACAGTCAGCATACAGATGGCATCCATGTGCTGTCTGATTTTTCACAGACACTTAGAATTGCATTGGCAGATTTGATCTGAGACTTGGATCAAAATTGGTCATGTCTCCATGATTTTGTGCAGACCATGTAGTCCGAAAGAATAAACGGGCATGCGAACAGTTCTATAAACTGTAAAAGGTATTCATTCTGTGCGTGAAAACCACAAATAAAACTCGTACGACTAAAACTAACATCTGAATAAGCCCTAAGAACTAAGATTTTGAAGCAATAATTTCTGGCTTCAGTGTGTGGAATAACATTTCTGATGTAAGAAATGTACACAGCCTTTTCATGAAATTGACAAGCGGGCATAGCCACACCCCATAATGCCCTTACTCCTCACCAACTCTGCAATTTTAGTGGAGCTGGCCAAAAACAAAAACGCCAAAAGCTGCAAAATGTTTGTAAATTTTCAATGTGTTTTTTACACAAGTCTTCTGGCGTAAACACTTTGATGTATTGGGCAAAGTAGTGTTTTACATGAGGAACATCTTCAATGAGGGAGAGTTTTTCTTTTCCTGAAACATTTCCTGAAGAATTTGTGAAGCGTTTTGGAAGAGTTTTTTTTAAAGCATTTTTGCAACCTTATGATTTATCAGTGCCTAGATTGGAGCAGATTTCATCAGCATTTTCAAATAAGAAGTGACATGCACTTTGCTTTTCCCAGGTTGTTTTCAAAATGTATGTTTCACTTTTAAAGAAAATTTACTTTGGAATATCAACAGCTTCTACTTGTGTGTATAGGGAAACATCTGTCAATCAAACAGATTGGGGTGGGAGAGGTTACGCAGGTCCTGCCTCTTGGACTACTCATCCTAGTCGCATTGTTACAAGATGCCGATTCAAATTATGATTTTTCCAAAAGTCACGTCATTGCAGAGTTAAACATCTATGGCTTCAATAACGTTTATGCTGCCGTGGTTGTCAGGTTGCATTTAAACTGCAATGTAAGGGACGGTGCTGTACATAGCAAGAGTGGGCATTATATAATAAGGGTTGGCAATATGCATAATGAGAAGAGACTATGCAATAATTTATAAATGCGAAACAGCATGTGAAATTGATTATCGAACTGTGTTGCTTCCTAAGTGGACAGTTTGATTTCACAGAAGTTTGATTCACTTGGAGTTATATTCTGTTGTTTAAGTGTTCTCTTTATTTTTTTGAGCAGTATATGTATACATATATATATCTTGGTTGCCATAAAAGGGGGGGCTCAATCTTTATTGAACCAGGGGCCCCAAGATGACAGTGTCCGCCCCTGCTAGGAACGAAGCACTATTCTGAAGTGGCCTTCTATGAGCCATAACCTAAATCCTATTGGAGATCTGTGGAAGGAACTGAAACATGCCATCTGGAGAAGGCAACTTTCAAACTGCAGATATCTGGATCGGTGGTTTGCTAACTAGGAGTGGGCCAAAATGCATGGGGACGGGTGCAGAAGTGTCATTGAGAGTTTAAGACGTTGTTCATCTGCAGCGATTGCCTCAAAACATTCTGCAGCAAAACATTAAGTTAAATGTATCATCATTTTTGATCAGGTCATTTGCATTAGTTTTTTTTTTTTTTTTTTTTTACATTTTTCTACTAATACTCAGTACAAATAAATTGAAAATTATTTTTCAGGCAACATTGTGGAATTTTCCTGCTTTAACAATTTTGAAAATATTTATGTACAGCTTCTAGGTACTTAGCAGTAGTTTACAAGTGGGTGCTGCTATGGTATATTCCTAGTATAGAAGTCTAAAGTCTACAGAAGGTACTATAGTGCTAATCATTTTTGTCAGAGTTTTACTTTAATATACATACAGTGCATGCAGATTCTTTGAATGGACAGAGCACCAGTCCCTCAGTTGAACTTGATAAAACCTGATAGAAATAATATGGACACATTAATTGCAATTGGTTTTAAAAAAAATAAATGGATACTTGTTCTGTTTAAATTTGACAATTGGATCTAAGGGCCCAATTAAGTGAACACATCTGTGAAAGTAGGCCATCCGTGTGTCAACCAAGTGCTATCTATTTTTCACTAAGTAGTAGATAGGAGAACCTTTAATTAAGATTTTCTTTAGAGAAAAATGGATGTCTCACAGATTATAAAAACACATAAGCCAAAAATGGATCTATCACACAGGAAAAAAATATAAATGATCAGTATTTTACAGATTAAACTGACATATGAATTTAGGCTAAGGATAAAACTCAAATCTTTATTTTTGTCATATAAATGCTCATTTCTAGACTGAACAAGGTCCGACCGATAGGAACCTTGCTCATCTCCAGAAAGAAAGCCCCAGTATCTTATGTCCCCTTGCCGAAGACCACAACTAGGAGAAGTTTGAATATAACAGAGAGGATAGTGCCATAAACTTTGAGACATACAGCATTTATCACCTATATAGTGTGTAACAGAGGCCAGGGAGGTAGTCATAGCTGAGGGTGCTGGTACTTGCACACCCTGGCCCTCTGTCACATAAATACATTGTCCCTTCTGTTGTGTGTTGAATGGCTCACTTTCTTGCACAACCGAGTCCTCTCCAGTCTGTTGGAGGTTTCCTTTCCAAATATCATGCAAAGACAGGCAGAGTCCACATCCAGTTTTAAACGAATAACTTTACTCAATTCTTGTCTCAGCTCGTCCAGAGTAATCACAGGTACAACACAGGATTCTTCACACATCATAACCTTTCCTTTCCCTGTGCTGTCCCGTACACCCCCAGGAATATCACAGGGTCATACTGACATCTATGGTACCTTAGCGTTCTGTCTGGCCAGCCTAACTACCTTCAGGAGTTTCCGCTCCGTTTCGCACCAGACACTTAGGCGTCTTCCCATGTAGTTTACTGCAACCATGTTGAAGCTGCCCTGTATTCCTTCTTCACCCAAATGACCATTGCTCCTAGACACTAGACGCGCTGGGCAGCTTCACTTGAATGCTGCGTGGCACAGCTGCCCTGTCCGGGCTCCCATGCCCTACTGCCTCAATTCAGGAAGCCCTCTCTACCTTATAGAGTTGGCCCTTCCTAACTTAACTAGTTCCTATCTTATTCTGATTACTATCCTACAATTCCGCCTCTAGTGGGCTAATCCAAATACTACGCTTTCCCTTTCTATACAGTACCAGAGCATATATATATTATACATTATAGCAGCATTATGATACAAGGCATTATACAACATAATGACCAACATATGTATACATCAGACATTCAAGAACTTAGGAGTAGGTGCAGGGTATAAGCTGTTCTCTGTAACCCCTTACACACCTCCCTCCTTTAAATATGGTCATCCTCGACCATGTAGGGCTGGTAGGATGCAACTTTAATTTGTACAATACAAATACTCCACACAGGGAGGCAAACAGTTAAATGAGGTAGAAAGTCTGTTAAATCAACATGAGAGTCCAGAAAAATACACATTTACTTTCCTATGAAACTTCTTACAATCGGCCAAAGTCTTTTGGTTCAGCAGTAGGTGTCAGACACCAACCGCTCCGGAGAGAGTAATTTGGCTCCATATAAGAGTCCATTTTTCTTTTTAACAACTCTAACAGGTGCCTGGTCTACAGCCCTCTAGTAAGCACCACCAGCCGAAATGGCCCCGGTCCCATCTACCTACAGGACCCGAGCACATACACAGTCTATATTTAGTTTCAACACCGTTCATATCGGTTCATTCTGACCTGTTTATCAGGTCCTCAGTCCTTGGGGGGTCCTCCCCCTCCCTCCTTTGAATGGAGTATGGCCCTTTAAGAAACACGTATGCTGCATTTTCCTAAAAATAAGGTTCAAGTTAAATACACAAAAACACAGTCCTTTTTAACAGCCACACACAGTCCGTTTGCAGTCCAAGGGCCCGTAACCCCGCAGGGATAAAGTCCTGCAATCCAGCAGCGGAAGCGCAGTATGCACAAAAGAACTGGGAGGGGTTAAAGTAACCA
Organism: Ranitomeya variabilis; assembly: GCF_051348905.1. Taxonomy (NCBI): domain Eukaryota; kingdom Metazoa; phylum Chordata; class Amphibia; order Anura; family Dendrobatidae; genus Ranitomeya; species Ranitomeya variabilis. The sequence continues at coordinate 192,588,876 of NC_135234.1, read as the reverse complement.
ACATTCATCTTCTAACCATGGCCCGTACCTGCCACACTGCACTCAACTTCGGTGCTACGGGGCTCCTTTGCCCACAGGGACGTGAAACAGTCCCATTTTCTCATTGTTCCGGTGCAACAGGCACAACTTTTGCAAAGGCGTAACATCCCTTAAACGGCATCCACTTGTCAGATGCATGTGTCCCATGCCACTCCACTCCACTTTGGGCTCCTCCGGGGCCGACTCTCTTCTGGTTCATTGGTCCTTTCCAGCTTGTGACAATGCTCTGGCTCTGGCAGCTGCCAGCTCCGCTCTTCTGCAGGCATTGGGAACCCGGTGGGCCAATATTCATTGGCCACTCCACTCAGCCTTCCGGGCTGGGTCTTCTCCTCTGCCTGCCGCCACTTCCATTTAATGTGGCCTATGCCGCTACAGCAACATGTGCAGGAATGGTCCATAGCTGCCGGTGCCGTGTCTTGCAATGGCGCCGCGCAGCTGCACACGGGATCTTCTTCCAGACCCAACCCATCCCAAGGTGGAGCCACTTCCAGCTGCTCTGTCCATTCTGCATCGGACCCCACCCATCCTTCTGGGATCCACTGCAAGGGGCGAGGCTTTCTTCTCTTCCATCGCGTCCACCATGGGCGGGCACTGCTCATCGGGTCATGCATCTCCAGCCCAGACCACTGCCTCTGCCCAACGGAATTTCGCGCCATCTCCAGATCATGACGCCCACGAGGGGTGGAGTTGGAATTGTCCTCAGTCTCCATTCCATTTTCCACCATATTCTGACTCGACATCTTTGTCACATTCAAGGCACATTGTTTTGTCACATCCAAGGTAGCTGTCACATTCCGGGCATCTCCACATTGCAAGATTACCGGATTCTGCCGTACTACGCCAAGTGTAACAGAGGCTAGGGAGGTAGTCGTGGCTGAGGGTGGTAGTACTTGCACACCCTGGCCTTCCGTCACATAAATACATTGTCCCTTTTTTGTGTGTTGAATGGCTCACTTACTTGCACATCCAAGTCATCTCCAGTCTGTTGGGGGTTTCCTTTCCCAAACATCATGCAAAGACAGGCAGAGCCCATATCCAGTTTTAAACAAATAACTTTACTCAATTCTTTTCTCAGCTTGCCCAGAGTAATCACAGGTACAACACAGGATTCTTCACACATCATAACCTTTCCTTTCCCTGTGCCATCCCATACACCATCAGGAATGCCACAGGGTCGTAGCGACATCTACGGTACTGCAGCATTCTGTCTAGCCAGCCTAACTACCTTAAGGAGTTCCCTGTCTGTTTCACACCAGACACTTAGGCGTCTTCCCACATAGTTTACTGCAACCATGTTGAAGCTGCCCTGTATTTCTTCTTCTCCCAAATGACTGTTGCTCCTAGACATTGGACGAGCTGGGCTCCTTTACTTGAACGTTGCGTGGCACAGCTGCCCTGTCCGGGCTCCCAGGCCCTACTGCCTCAATTAAGGAAGCCCTATCTACCTTATACAGTGGGCCCCTCCTAACTTAACTAGTTCCTATCTTATTCTGACTACTATCCTACAATGCCCCCCTCTAGTGGTCGAATCCAAATACTACACTTTCCCTATCTATGCAGTACCAGAACATATATAAATTATACATCATAGCAGCATTATGATACAAGGCATTATACATCATAACGACCAATATATGTATACATCAGACTTTCAAGAACTTAGGAGCAGGTGCAGGGTATAAGCTGTCCTCTGTAACCCCTTACAAGTGGATATGTGATACATTTTTCTGACCGACACATGTTTCTAATACACTAGAGTGTACCATTTTATGCCAGCCGATACTAAATCAAAATATTTTTTCTTCTGTGAAGAAAAACTAGACCACATAATGAAGACGGCTTTCTCATTGTTGTACTAAGCTTAGTGCGGTGATCATCATATTCAAGTTGCTGCAAGAAAAGCGGTTACTATTTGGGATAAATAAAAAGTGTGGTGATTAAAGGTGACAATAGCTTGAAAGGGCAAAATAATACACAGCTGATTACTTGTGGGCCCCAGATGGTAGAGGGACAGTATAAATATCTCGTTTTTTAATCTCATGCTTACCAGATGTGCCTCCTTACTGTTTTGTATCGCTTATACTATTTTTTGAATAACATGATAAATACAGGAAAGAAATATATCTTGGTACCGTGTTAGCCAGTAGATAGAAAAATATTTAGAATTGAGAGTTCTCAGTGGTTGATATATCAACCACTGAGGACTCTCAATTCTAAATATGATAAATACAGTACCTGAAAACAATCTAGATGGTTTTACAGTATACTCGGAGCATTTCTTTTATCCTGATTTTACTCTACCCTGTGTTTCTTCTCCAAACTTCAACACGATTCACACATAAAATAAAGGAACTAGTAAACAATTCCAATTAAAATTTTTGTATCATCATAAAAAATCCATGTCAGTTTACAGTTATGGCAGCAAGCAACTACTTATGTTAAGAAAACTGCAAGCCTGAGAACATATATTTCCCTTATCTGGCTAAAATCAGCTAACACAAGTCCTTGGTAGGTCAATACCTTAACAGGATATATAGACAGTTATGGTTTCTACTGGACAATCCTATTTAAAGATCAAGGCTAAATTCACACATTTCCATGAAATGTATTTGATATTTGAAATGGTTTCACTGAACATTCACAGGATTGGAGCATGGCTCACGTGGTACCTACAGTGGTGAAAATATGTATTTGATACACTGCCAATTTTGCAAGTTTTCCGACCTACTATAATTTTTATCATAGGTACACTTTAACTGTGAGAGACAGAATCTAAAAATAAAAACAGAAGATCACATTGTATGATTAAGAAATAATTAAATTGCATTTTATTACATGAAATAAGTATTTGATCACCTACCAACCGGCAAGAATTCTGGCTCTCACAGACCTGTTAGTTTTTCTTTAAGAAGCCCTCCTATTCTACACTCTTTGCCTATATTAATTGCAAATGTTTGAACTTGTTACCTGTATAAAAGAAACCTGTCTACACACTGAATTAATCACACTCCAACCTCTCCACCATGGACAAGACCAAGAGCTGTCTAAGGACACCAGGGACAAAATTGTAGACCTGCATAATACTGGGATGAGTGACAGGGCAATATGCTTGCAGCTTGGTGTGAAGTCAACAACTGTTGGCACAATTATTAGAAAATGGCGTAAACACAAGATGACTGTCAATCTTCCTCAGTCTGGGGCACTGTAAATCATCTCATCCTTGTAGGGTAAGGAGGATTCTGAGACAGGCCAGGAATCAGCCCAGAACTACATGGGAGGACCTAATCAATGACTTGAAGAGAGCTGGGACCACAGTCTCAAGAACTACCATTAGTAGCACACTACGCAGTCATGGGATAAAATCCTGAAGGGCCAATGACCATCTTGCTGATGTAGAGGAGGCATAGGAGAAGATGATATGGTCAGATGAGACCAAAATAGAACTTTTTGGTATCAACTCTACTTGCCGTGTTTGGAGGAAGAAGAATGAGTACAACAAAGAACACAGTCCCAACCGCGAAGCATGGTGGGGGAAGCATCATACTTTGACGACACTTTTCTGCAAAGGGGTCAGGATGTAAGATGCATTTCAAGATTCTGGAGTGGTCTAGCCAGCCTTCAAACTTGAACCCAATAGAATATCTTTGGAGGGAGCTGAAACTCAATGTTACACTGCGACATCCATGAAACCTGAAAGATCTGGAGAAGATCTGTATAGAGGGGTGCGCCAAAATCCCTGCTGCAGTGTGTGCAAACTTTGTCATTCAGTTAATGGGATATAGTTAGCAGTGGGGACCACAAGGGTCTGTGCTAGGACCATTTTTGTTATTCTCTATATTAACAACTGTGGCGTTGCTCCTACTATTTGTGCTGGGGAACACTCGCTTGGCAGCGGATTAACGTAGTCAGGCATGGTTTTCTCACAAAAATTTGGTTTATTTATACAGCATAAACCACATAACATAAAGTCCATTTCATTACATCCATGAACATATCACGACCACCAGTCTGTTCATGCAGCAGATAAACCTCTATGCCATATATTACAATCCCCTTGTCCAGGGAAACATCATACTTTGAGGACACTTTTCTGCAAAGGGGTCAGGATGTAAGATGCATTTCAAGATTCTGGAGTGGTCTAGCCAGCCTCCAAACTTGAACCCAATAGAAAATCTTTGGAGGGAGCTGAAACTCAATGTTACACTGCGACATCCATGAAATCTGAAAGATCTGGAGAAGATCTGTATGGAGGGGTGCACCAAAATCCCTGCTGCAGTGTGTGCAAACTTTGTCATTCAGTTAATGGGATTTAGTTAGCAGTGGGGACCACAAGGGTCTGTGCTAGGACCGTTTTTGTTCTCTATATTAACAACTGTGGCGTTGCTCCTACTGCTTGTGTTGGGGAACACTCGCTTGGCAGCGGATTAACGTAGTCAGGCATGGTTTTCTCACAAAAAATTGGTTTATTTATACAGAATAAACCACATAACATAAAGTCCATTTCATTACATCCATGAACATATCACAACCACCAGTCTGTTCATGCAGCAGATAAACCTCTCTGCCGTATAATACAATCCCCTTGTCTGGGGCTACCTTCCAGGAGCTCCGCTCCTCATGCCTTCTCCTTGTCAGTTCTGTCTTTGACAACACAGAAGCTGTCCCAGGCTCTGCAGGTACATGGTCTCACCTGGTGCTTCCAGGAAGTCTCCACTCACAGGAGCTTCCAACACTGACCATCCAGGTCCACGGTCTCTCCAGGTGCTTCCAGGAAGTCTCCACTCACAGGAGCTTCTAACACAGACCATCCAGGTCCACAGTCTTTCCTGATGCTTCCAGGAAGTCTCCACTCACAGGAGCTTCCAACACAGACCTGACCTCTTCCAGGACCTACAGTACAGACCATTCAGGTCCAAACACTCTCAACCATGTGACCCACACCCTGGTCACATTATGAAGCTGTAACCACCCCCACAGATGGGAGGTGGGTGTGGCTAGTTCGACCCGCCCAGCTCTTCAAACTAGCCCAGTAAGCCTCCCTCTATAAAATATACAAATACTTGTGGGACTACAGGTCCCAGAACAACAATACTGCAGGCTTACCGCCAGACTTCCTATGCGACACAAACCGGCCATTTACAATCCTGCCGAACTTTGTCTCATCACCACAGTTATGCCCATGACTGCTATGCATTCTTATGGCCTCAATACGCCTCTGTGCATATTCTGGAGAGACCATGCAGTGCCCCTACCTGTAACAGGGGTCACTGCATCACACAACCTTTATAGATTAAATTGAGAGTAAATTGTCAGTCTTTCCTAATGACACAAAACTATGTAAGAAATTAAAAACTGAGCTTGACAGTTTCATATTACATAACGATCTGGATAAGATGTGTGAATGGGCAAACACATGGTAGATTCTCGAGTATAAGTTGAGTTTTTCAGCACATTTTATGCTGAAAAAGTCCCCTCAGCTTATATTCAAGTGAGGGTCAGTGGCAAAGCAGCGGATCACAGGAGGAAGGATCTGACTGCTGCGGCTAGAGCCTGTGCCCGCTGTTAAAGAGAAATGAATATTCAATGCACTAGCAGTGAATATTCATTGCTCTTTAATAGAGGGCACAGTAGTTGCAGCCGGCGGCTTCCTGCAGCAGCCAGGCAGTCACATGTGCTGCTACTTAAGAGAAAAGAATATTCACTTCTCTTCACGCCCATGGGTGTGGAGGGCAGTGAATATTCATTCCCTTAAGTAGCACACATGTTCTCCCGTCCGCTGCAGCAAGCCACCAGCTGCGAATACTGTGCCCATTACTAAAGAGCAAGGAATATTCACTGCCCTCCATGCCCATTTTCCCCTAATGGAGAGAGGTGAGTATTCCGGCAGATGTGCTCTACTTGTATGCAGCGCATTACATCACTGCCTTGCTCTGCTTACAAGCATAAATCAGCTTCTGGCATCAGAACAAGACACTGCGAGGGAGTGCAGGGAAGATAAGTAGGATGGTTTATTTTCTTTATATTTTTTCTGATGGGGGCCATGCATACCAGGATAGGGATGAAGAGACCATGCATACCCAGATAGGGATGAGGTGGCCATGCATACAAGGATGGGGATGAGGAGGCCATGCATACCAGGATAGGGATGAGGGGGCCATGAATACCAGGCTTATACTCGAGTCAATACGTTTTCCCAGTACTTTGTAGTAAAATAAGGTGCCTCGGCTTATATTCGGATCAGATTATACTCGAGTATATATGGTATACTAATAATTATGGAGCAGGAATTGTACTTGTGTGTTCTGGTTATAAGTAAGTTGAGCAGCAGTACTTAATGTCAAGCAGCAGCCGAAAAAGAAAACAAGATTTTTTTGTATAAAAAGAAAGATAAAATCCTGTGACCCCAATGTAGTTTTACCTCTTTAGCAGGGCCGGCGTCAACACCCGGCCTAGCCGGGCAATTGCCGGGGCCCTGACGAGACAGGGGGGCCCACTCACACAGTCATAGAGCCATCTGGCTGCTTTAACCCTTTCTACCCTTTCAATTTGCGCTGGCACAAGCATCTTCTCACTGTCAGTGCAGGGCCAGGCACACATAGGGGTTAATTAAGTGACATTGTGGGCGGAGAGTTCTCCTGCTCTGAATCTCCTGACTGTGTGCACTCCTGAACTTATCAAGGAGACCGAGCTCCTACCAGCACCTGAGTGAGTGCAATGCTATATCGCTGTATGTTCTGACAGTCTGGGACTGGGTGACCTGGGGCGGCCATGGGCTGGGCGGCTGCAGCTGAGATATATATATATATACTACAGCAGCCTCCCAGCCCAGGCCCCCAGCACAGCCTGTATAGATACAGTGTATATAATATATATACAGGACAGGTGCTGGGGGCCTGGGCTGGGCGGCTATTGAAGTATATACACTGCACAGTACCTCTCCTCCTGTATATATACACTGCACAGTACCGCTCCTCCTGTCCTGTATATATACACCGCACAGTACCACTCCTCCTGTATATATACACTGCACAGTACCACTCCTCCTGTCCTGTATATATACACTGCACAGTACCACTCCTCCTGTCCTGTATATATACACTGCACAGTACCACTTCTCCTGTCCTGTATATATACACTGCACATTACCACTCCTCCTGTCCTGTATATATACACTGCACAGTACCACTCCTGTCCTGTATATATACACTGCACAGTACCACTTCTCCTGTCCTGTATATATACACTGCACATTACCACTCCTCCTGTCCTGTATATATACACTGCACAGTACCACTCCTGTCCTGTATATATACACTGCACAGTACCACTCCTCCTGTCCTGTATATATACACTGCACAGTACCACTCCTCCTGTCCTGTATATATACACTGCACATTACCATATCTCCTGTCCTGTATATATACACTGCACAGTACCACTCCTCCTGTCCTGTATATATACACTGCACAGTACCGCTCCTCCTGTATATATACACTGTACAGTACCACTCCTCCTGTATATATACACTGCATAGCACCACTCCTCCTGTATATATACACTGTACAGTACCACTCCTCCTGTATATATACACTGTACAGTACCACTCCTCCTGTATATATACACTGCATAGCACCACTCCTCCTGTATATATACACTGTACAGTAACACTCCTCCTGTATATATACACTGCACAGTACCACTCCTCCTGTATATATACACTGCATAGCACCACTCCTCCTGTATATATACACCGCACAGTACCACTCCTCCTGTATATATACACTGCACAGTACCACTCCTCCTGTATATATACACCGCACAGTACCCCTCCTCCTGTATATATACACTGCACAGTACCACTCCCCTGTATATATACACCGCACAGTACCCCTCCTCCTGTATATAGACACTGCACAGTACCACTCCTCCTGTATATATACACCGCACAGTACCACTCCTCCTGTATATATACACTGCACAGTACCACTCCTCCTGTATATATACACTGCACAGTACCACTCCTCCTGTATATATACACTGCACAGTACCACTCCTCCTGTATATATACACTGCACAGTACCACTCCTCCTGTCCTGTATATATACACTGCACAGTACCACTCCTCCTGTATATATACACTGCACAGTACCACTCCCCTCTATATATACACCGCACAGTACCTCTCCTCCTGTATATATACACTGCACAGTACCGCTCCTCCTGTATATATACACTGCACAGTACCTCTCCCCTGTATATATACACTGCACAGTACCTCTCCTCCTGTATATATACACTGCACAGTACCACTCCTCCTGTATATATACACTGCACAGTACCACTCCTCCTGTCCTGTATATATACACTGCACAGTACCACTCCTCCTGTACTGTATATATACACTGCACAGTACCACTCCTCCTGTCCTGTATATATACACTGCACAGTACCACTCCTCCTGTCCTGTATATATACACTGCACAGTACCACTCCTCCTGTCCTGTATATATACACTGCACAGTACCACTCCTCCTGTCCTGTATATATACACTGCACAGTACCACTCCTCCTGTCCTGTATATATACACTGCACAGTACCACTTCTCCTGTCCTGTATATATACACTGCACATTACCACTCCTCCTGTCCTGTATATATACACTGCACAGTACCACTCCTCCTGTCCTGTATATATACACTGCACAGTACCACTCCTCCTGTCCTGTATATATACACTGCACATTACCATATCTCCTGTCCTGTATATATACACTGCACAGTACCACTCCTCCTGTCCTGTATATATACACTGCACAGTACCGCTCCTCCTGTATATATACACTGTACAGTACCACTCCTCCTGTATATATACACTGCATAGCACCACTCCTCCTGTATATATACACTGTACAGTACCACTCCTCCTGTATATATACACTGCACAGTACCACTCCTCCTGTATATATACACTGCACAGTACCTCTCCTCCTGTATATATACACTGTACAGTACCACTCCTCCTGTATATATACACTGCATAGCACCACTCCTCCTGTATATATACACTGTACAGTAACACTCCTCCTGTATATATACACTGCACAGTACCACTCCTCCTGTATATATACACTGCATAGCACCACTCCTCCTGTATATATACACTGTACAGTACCACTCCTCCTGTATATATACACTGCACAGTACCACTCCTCCTGTATATATACACCGCACAGTACCCCTCCTCCTGTATATATACACTGCACAGTACCACTCCCCTGTATATATACACCGCACAGTACCCCTCCTCCTGTATATAGACACCGCACAGTACCACTCCTCCTGTATATATACACTGCACAGTACCACTCCTCCTGTATATATACACTGCACAGTACCACTCCTCCTGTATATATACACTGCACAGTACCACTCCTCCTGTATATATACACTGCACAGTACCACTCCTCCTGTCCTGTATATATACACTGCACAGTACCACTCCTCCTGTATATATACACTGCACAGTACCACTCCCCTCTATATATACACCGCACAGTACCTCTCCTCCTGTATATATACACTGCACAGTACCGCTCCTCCTGTATATATACACTGCACAGTACCTCTCCCCTGTATATATACACTGCACAGTACCTCTCCTCCTGTATATATACACTGCACAGTACCACTCCTCCTGTATATATACACTGCACAGTACCACTCCTCCTGTATATATACACTGCACAGTACCACTCCCCTCTATATATACACTGCACAGTACCTCTCCTCCTGTATATATACACTGCACAGTACCGCTCCTCCTGTATATATACACTGCACAGTACCTCTCCCTGTATATATACACTGCACAGTACCTCTCCTCCTGTATATATACACTGCACAGTACCACTCCTCCTGTATATATACACTGCACAGTACCACTCCTCCTGTATATATACACTGCACAGTACCACTCCCTTCTATATATACACTGTACAGTACCTCTCCCCTGTATATATACACTGCACAGTACCGCTCCTCCTGTATATATACACTGCACAGTACCTCTCCCCTGTATATATACACTGCACAGTACCTCTCCTCCTGTATATATACACTGCACAGTACCACTCCTCCTGTATATATACACTGCACAGTACCTCTCCCCTGTATATATACACTGCAGAATTTACAATAGCTATCACTCATGTAAGAAGTGAAATCTGGCATTGTACTATACCTATATTTCTCCGCTGTATCTGGGCATCATGAATCGTGATATATTTTAAAGGGGGGGGGGGGCCCACTGAGACTCTTTCGCCCGGGGCCCTCAAAAACCTGGAGCCGGCCCTGCTCTTTAGAATTCACTTTTAGGACCAAATCAAGAATATGTGATCTATTTTTAGGCTCCACATTTTAAAAAGCTTAATGAAAATTTAGAGTTAGTTCAAAGGTGGGCAGCTAGATTATTACATGGGATGGAAGGCCTACCATGTGAGGAGAGGTTGTAAACGTTTTGCTCATGTAGCTCAGAAAAAAAGGCACCTCAGATGGTGTGCTTGGTTTTCACGTAACTTTATTCTTTCATGTGTTATTTACAAGTTTATGACCACTTATAAAATGTGTTCAAAGTGCTGCCCATTGTGTTGGATTGTCAATGCAACCCTAGTCTCCCACTCTTGACACACAAATAGCAACACCGAAGAAGAAATGCTAGCACAGGCTTCCAGTATCCATTGTTTCAGATGCTGCACATCTCGTATCTTCACAGCATAGACAATTGCCTTCAGATGACCCCAAAGATAAGTCTAAGGGGGTCAGATCAGGAGACCATGGTATCCATTCAACTGGCCCATGACGACTAATCCACTTTCCAGGAAACTGTTCATATAGGAATGCTCGGACCTGACACCCATAATGTTGTGGTGCACATCTTGGGTCCAAAATCCATAATGACCAACTTCAAAATGGCCGCCATGGTCACCACCCATCTTGAAAAGTTTTCCCCTCCCATGTACTAATGTACCACAAACAGGAAGTTGATATCACCAACCATTCCCATTTTATTTAGGTGTATCCATATAAATGGTCCACTCTGTAGTTATAGTGTAAATGTCAACATTTAGAGGAAATAATCACATTATCTTTTATTTTGAAGACTCAACATATTTTATCCCTAAAACTTTTTTTTTATTAGGTGTGATGCAGTGACCCCTGTAACAGGTAGGGGGCGCTGCATGGTCTCCCCAGTATGCGCACGGAGTCGTGTTGAGGCCGTGAGAATCCATGGCAGTTGTATGTATGGATGTGATAGTGAGACAGTGTCCGGCATTGTGGTTAATGGGAGGTATGTGTCGCAGAGGAGGAGGTCTTCTGCACTGTAAGTCTCCCTTGATATGGGGAGATGCTCCCTACAATGCAGCCCGGAGTATTTGGTCTTTGGTGCACATGAGCACTAAGATGTTGTTTAGTGAATCTGGGTCCGGGTTGCGGGTAGCTATGAGAGATGGGAGGGTCTGGCTACCCACATACCTCACCACTGGGTGAGGGTGCTCACTGTACCCCTTTTTCCTATTCGACAGTGCGGGTGTTTTGAGGACCTGCAATGATGTCAGGATCACGTGACCAGCCCATGTGATCCATACCTCACCTGTGGGAGTGGTTACAGGTACATAATGTGACCAGGGTGTGGGTCACAGGTCCCTGTGTATGTTCCTGTAGGTTCCTGTATGCTCTCTGAGTGTGTGATGCTGAGTAACCTGGGTGTTGGGAGGTCCTGGGAGTAGGACCAGATCCCTGAACAGCACGAGGTGGGGACAGGTCACCTGTGGTGAGGACCATGGACTGACGAGGAGTCAGCCTGTGGAGCAGGAGCTCCTACGATGTAACCCCGGACATGGGGAAAGGACTATGTGCTTTATTAAAGGTCAGTTACTGAACTGTGCGGCATGCAGTCACCCAGGACAACTGGACAAAGTAAGGTCCTGCATGTTTACTGACTGTGCTTCAAAGCCATATACTGTGGAGTGCTAAGTATTATGTGAGGTCTGTGATGTGGAACATGGCCTCCCGTGGTTTATGCTGAGTGGATAATAAACCACATGGACTATTTATGAGAAAAACGTCTTGCTGTGTGTGTTATATCGCTGCCAAGCGAGTATTCCCCAACCCGCAAGTAAGTGCAATCTTACATATGGTGCTCGAATGCGGGCAACGGTCCAGGAGACACACGTAGAGTTAATTGCTGTGGCTCGGCGGGGTCACGAAGATTGTGTCTGGCTGTAACTCGGCGGGGTTACGAAGCTGACAAGCGGCTTGCTGTGGATCGGCGGGTCCACGAAGGGGACAAGCGACTTGCTGTGGATCGGCGGGTCCACGAAGTCTGCGGTAGAGCCTTGTGGAGTGTAGCCGCGGTTGCAGCAAGAGGTTCCGCAGCAGCGGAGCTGCAGTGGCGGTGGCTTGTGGTCGGCAGCCGGAGGTGCCGGTTGTATGTGACTGCAGCGGGAGCTGCGGCAGTACCAGCAGGAGCTGGTGAAGGGACATATAAGGAAAAAAAATAAAATAAAAAAATTATTTTTTTTTCTCTCAAGTCGTGCAGACTTTTAAAGGGCCAGTACAAGCCCAGAGACATAGGGGTGTACTGTGCGAACTGGGGCTTGAGTGCCGTGGGGAAGTCCACGGGGTGTACCCCAGGGAAGGGGTGGTGTCCCTAAAAGGGGTGGTGCCAATAAAAGTGGGCGGTGACCCAAACAGGGATGATTGCCCAAAAGCTGGCGGAGTCCCAAAAAGGGGCGGTAACCCGAAGAGGGGTAGTAGCCCAAAAAGAGGTGGAATCTCAGGAAATGGTGGTTTCCCAAAAGGGGCAGGAGCATCCCAAAGGGGTACCGCAGACAAATTGGTGCCCGGGGCCTGTAAGTTATGTGTGTCCGGTATGCTGTGTGAACTATCCACCTGGTGAAAGTTTACGGGGGTGTGCCCTGCGGATGCATGAGAAGGAAATGTACGGACTGGTTGATTCTGGGGGCCCGGTGACTCTAGTGAGAGTTGCACCTGAGGGATTCGAAATACCCGGTAGGAAGGTCAGGGTCACCTGCATCCATGCTCACACTAAGGGCTATCCATTGGCCAGAGTGGTCCTCGAGACGGCCAAGGACAGTGCCATCCATGATGTGGCCATAGTCTCAACCTTACCCTGCCCAGTGATAATTGGCCGGGACTCTGGGCTGTTCACAGACTTGTGGGAGAAGGGAGCTTCTTTACAGCAGGAGAATGGAGGGCTCTCAGCTGGTGGGGTTGCGTACCTTAAAACATGTATTCCTCCCAAAGTTGAAGGGTCAGATGTCGGGTTGACCAGTGGGAATGGAGCGTCTGCCCAACTTACGGACATGTCACCTGATGTGTACCCCAAGAAGACTGTAAGTGATGTGGTTAATAAAGCCCCTGAAGCTGACACCCGGTTAGGGAGCAGCGGGAAGGTTCACCATGTTGTGGAGGGTGAGACTGGCTCTGGGGGTGACTGTGACATGTCATGGCCAGTAACAAGCGCTAGAGCGGAGTATGACGCTGTGCTATCAGAGGTACTGACACAGAGAGACGACAGGGCTCCACAGGCTGAAGTCATGATAGCGATGGCAGCCATTCCAGAAAATGTGACCTGTTTAGATGGGGACGGCTGGTTCCCGGATGACCGATCGGGTGGTGGTGACTCCCTTTCAGATGGTGACGAAAGCAGAAAAGAGGGCAGTAAGACTGACTCTGGTATAAATAGCAAAACTTCCTCCCGTCGCCGGAGACGTAAAAGAGGAAAAGGGGCTGAACAAATTGCACCCTCGGAGAAGAGTGTTAAAGAGGAGACAGGGACAGGTGCCAACAAAGATAATGTCCCTGAGATAGAAGTCGCCAACTCCGCACAGCTGGATCAAGTGCGTTACCTGGAGTCCGAGCTCTCAGCAGTCAAGGCCTGGCTTGTAGCGAAGGAAGCACAGGGGTTCCAGGAACTCGCTAAAGGATTATCTCGTGAGAAGGAAAAGGTGGCAGATCTACAGGCCGAAATAAAAACACTAAAAGGGCATGTTGAACGAGAAAAGGCCCTGAGACAAATGGCGGAGCACAGGTTGGGTGAGCTGGAGAAGGACGTCTCTGAGCTCAGAAGTCACCTGACAGCGTGGCACAGTGAGAATAAGGCCTTAGGCGAAAATGTGGTAGTGCTACAAGAAGCAGTAAGAGATCTTCTGCCAGAGGTGAAGTTACGAGTCTGAGACGTACAGCTGTCAACCCCGAGTGATAACAAGGCGGAGCTGCTGATGCCCATCTTGGCAAAGGATGTTGAGAAGTTTAAAACTGAGGAAGAGCTCGCGCTAAAGGCAGAACAAGACAGTCACCCGGTCGTGACAGATGTCTTGATGGAAGTTTCGGAGGTAAACCAGGAGCCATCTGTTTGTGAAGAAAATGAGACCTCATTCTTCAAGTGCGTGGTGAAGATACCCGAGGACGTGCGTGGTGCATGTACCAGTGAGGGTGCGCATGAGGCCTTTAAAAAGGCAGTAGAAGCATGTAGTGTGCACTGGGCACCAGAGACAGAACAGTTGGTGATACTGTCGAGTACGGAAGTCACAGTGAAGCGGGTGGCTATTCTAAGGGATATGCACCTACAATGTCTCCACACAAAACAGATGATCCTGTTAAGAAATGAGGAAGCCGCTCGACGTCTGGAGCTTGCGAGAGAAGCTCAAAATCGGCTAGGCCTTATGGAAGAAGTCATCCAAGTGCCCAAAGCTCCGGTGGCGAAAGTCGTCGGAAGACTTGGGAGAGTGATGCAGGAGATAGTGAATAAATCCGGTGTGAAGAGACTGAGGATTCCGGCTGATGATGAGGCCCAGGACGTGGGTGAAGATGGGATGGTTCCATTCCTTATTGTCGGGTCCATGGAGAGTCTTGAGAATATCCGGATGCTCCTGGGGTATCGTGTGGCATACCTAAAAGAAATCGAGTAGCTAAGACGTGAGAGGGAGCAGATCAATAAAGAGCTGCAGAAAATGGGAAACAGATGGCCGCCAGCGTCATCTCACGGGGTAGAGAGGCGAAGAGGTTCGCTAAGGGCTGAAGGTCCTCAAGATGAAACTAACAGAAGACATAAATACCATGGAAGAAATGGCCAGCAGAGAGGTTACAGAAAGAGGCCTGATGAAAGAGATAAAAGTAGTGTCGTCATAGTTAGCTCAGGGCTGAGTGACTTAGGTGGGAGACCCGGTAGCGAACATGTTGACAAAGAGTCAGTCCAGACAGGTCGTATGGGTGCAAGGGGATTGCGATGCCAGATTGACCATGATGCCCAAACCCGACTGAGAGGGCCCTCTCGACTAGTAGGGCAAGGTGACTTGGGTACCCGGTCTCGAGTCCCCAGGTGTCTGACAGATGTTCAACCCCACAAGTTTGAACAGAGGGGGGGGGATATGTGATGCAGTGACCCCTGTAACAGGTAGGGGGCGCTGCATGGTCTCCCCAGTATGCGCACGGAGTCGTGTTGAGGCCGTGAGAATCCATGGCAGTTGTATGTATGGATGTGATAGTGAGACAGTGTCCGGCATTGTGGTTAATGGGAGGTATGTGTCGCAGAGGAGGAGGTCTTCTGCGCTGTAAGTCTCCCTTGATATGGGGAGATGCTCCCTACAATGCAGCCCGGAGTATTTGGTCTTTGGTGCATATGAGCACTAAGATGTTGTTTAGTGAATCTGGGTCCGGGTTGCGGGTAGCTATGAGAGATGGGAGGGTCTGGCTACCCACATACCTCACCACTGGGTGAGGGTGCTCACTGTACCCCTTTTTCCTATTCGACAGTGCAGGTGTTTTGAGGACCTGCAATGATGTCAGGATCACGTGACCAGCCCATGTGATCCATACCTCACCTGTGGGAGTGGTTACAGGTACATAATGTGACCAGGGTGTGGGTCACAGGTCCCTGTGTATGTTCCTGTAGGTTCCTGTATGCTCTCTGAGTGTGTAATGCTGAGTAACCTGGGTGTTGGGAGGTCCTGGGAGTAGGACCGGATCCCCGAACAGCAGACTGCCAGGACCCGAAAACCTTCTCCCACAAAGTGACGCCACACATGCTTACTCAAATATAACTTTTATTTAAATAACAGTCTTATTCAAAAGATTTATCTTTTCTCTTTGGCTTAAATTATGGTCGCAGCTTATCACAGGCAACAATTTGCCAAACAAACGGGTGCAGGGAGATTGTCTGCCTTCCGGTAACCCGGTGCAGGTATCATCACCTATTATAAACTCCACCCATTCCGCAGCTGCAACTGAAAAAACAACCAAACCATAACAGGGAAGGGAGGGCGGGAACCAGGTCCGGGTTCAGAGTGAGGGACCAGAAGTCGCGTCCAGCGCGAGGTCCCTCCTCCGAAATAAGCCACGCCCACCTCGCGCGGCCGGTCCCAGCCCCGAACGACGTCACTCTGTGGGAGACCGGGGCTAGCCATGCAGCAGGGCCCGGCAGTCAGGGGACAGCGGGATTGCCGCAGTGTCCCTCAGACTGCCAGGACCCGAAAACCTTCTCCCACAAAGTGACGCCACACATGCTTACTCAAATATAACTTTTATTTAAATAACAGTCTTATTCAAAAGATTTATCTTTTCTCTTTGGCTTAAATTATGGTCGCAGCTTATCACAGGCAACAATTTGCCAACCAAACGGGTGGAGGGAGATTGTCTGCCTTCCGGTAACCCGGTGCAGGTATCATCACCTATTATAAACTCCACCCATTCCGCCACGGAGTAGCCCAGGAACCAAGCTACGACCCACCCACAGAATGGAGAGCCTGAATCACTCCTTCACGAAGACCGTCCAAAAATATATCCAAACCGGCATCGTTAAGATGAACCCCATCTGGAAGGAGAAAACCCGCATTGTCACCCTCCAAACGGTGGTGTCTTACCACCACACCGTTCTTAAATCTAACAAAATGGGATATTCTCTGGTTTAGAGTGCGCCTAGACCTCTCCATGGCACTCAGCTCCCTGGCACCCCGCCAGACCCGCCTTGGAATTAGTTCCGACCAAACCAGACGCATGTCCGGAAAGAAACCTGGAAATTTATCGAGATCAGCTCTCATAAGAGTCAATAATTCAGCGAGGGGAAAAGAGGCCAGGTCGTTTCCTCCAGCATGGATCACCACCACCGTCGGGGAAGACGCAACTCTCGCGATCCGCACAACTTCCGGAAGGACTTGAGACCAGGTAAGGCCCCTCGTGCCTCGCCAGATGATATCCACATCGGAGAAACCGAGCGATCGCCCTCCAGGGCACAATTCAGCATGCCGAGCTGCCCAATAAATGTAAGAGTGACCCAGCAGCCATACGCTGGGACGCACACCATCTGAAACAAATAACATTCATTAAGCAAAACAGAGGGATATGAGCGTTGGAAGGAAAAACAGTAACATCAAAACAGAGCGTCCGTATGGTACGTATTACAAAACTAATTCGGGCCTGATATACCTAGCGAAACAACGGGACTTCCATCTACCCACTCTCTGGATATCTGATTCAAACAAACCAGCCCTGGAGGCTTCCGTAGCCGCGCCGATTCTAAAGGAATGCGTGCCGAATTCTGCCGCAGGAAGGCCTAAAAACGAAAGCGCAAGCCTCAGGATCGATAAAAACTGATCCGCAAGTAGGGGGGAGCCGTTCTCGTGTACGAAAAATTGGGCACCGGCGCTCCTGACCTGCATGTAACTGTTGATTAAAACCAAAGGACAAGTCGTATCTTTTATGGCAAAAAGAGGGAACCATGTGCCCCTCCCTTCCTGGTCGGTTTTGGATCTGCGAACTCTGATCCTTAGACCATTGTTGCAGATCACTACGTCGTCCAGTTGCAAGCCCCCTGACTTGCGGCGGGACGAGGGGAGAATCTCGCTAACACGCATAGCCCCGAAAAATGCTAGGCCAAAAGCCGCAGAAATCAAAACGGCCTCGTATGCAGAATCGCAAACGCTGCTGGAAGCCCCGATTAAGTTAGTCAGGAGAGAAAAAGAGATGGGTCTCCTAATGTCGCTCCGTGTGCTCGTCCTTTGCCAGCCTTTTAGAACTTGGCTGATCAAAAAATGTTTAGTTGAATCTGACCAACCGCGCAACTTAAAATGAAATGCTAAACCCGAAATGCGGTTACGCGCAACCGTGCCAGATACCCCAGCGGTCTGCAAGCGCGCCAAAAATGCCAACGTGACCTGAACTCTCAGGGAATCTGAGGAACCTACCGGTTTATCCTCTGCCACAATGCACCACTCATCCCACGCCTTACCGTATGCTCTCCAGGTAGAAGGAGCAATGGATGACCGTATCAAAGGAATTAGTTCTCCAGGACATCCCAGACCAAGGGAGGGCATGCCAGGATTCGCGTTCGCTCCTTCCGAAGCTGACCAAATCGATCCTGCAAAGGAGACACGTTAGTAAAATCCGTTAACACTACGTTATTACCAGATACAACTTACGCTTTAACCCAAACGTTGAGCTCTAAACATTTTAAAACAATGAATCTGATAATCTTTATGACCGGTGGTGAGGAAGATGAAAGGTAATTTATAGCATGCGCAGAGCTGACCGTGTGGAATCGCAAAAGAATGCGCTTGTTTAGGAGACATCGACCCCAGAGCTCCATAGACGCCGCCAGGGAAAACAACTCGGTTAAAGTTGAATCTTGATCCCATGTCCTAGTGCACCAAGACTCGGGCCACGTGCAAACGCATTTTTGGTCTCTGAAACGCACGCTGAAACCGTCGATGCCCGCTGACTCAAACCAAAGATCCAAGCTATCGCTGTCGCAGAACTCTTCTTGAAAGCATGTAGTTCCATTGTAGGAGAGTAGGAAACGCTGCCATACCATCAAATCACTACGTAACTGTGAGGAAATCCTGATTCTGTGGTGAGGCTGCTTCACTCCTCTCGTGGCAAGTATCAACCTCCGGGAAAAAATTCTGCCCATCGGCATTATCTTGCAAGCGAAGTTCAAACAGCCGAGGAGGGATTGCATCTGAATTAAGGAGACCTTACCCACCGCTAAGCAACCTGCAATTAATTCCAACAGCTTCGTGATCTTATTGTGAGGCAACCTAAATTCCATGGAAACAGAATCGATTTCGATTCCCAGGAAAGTGATAACCGAAACCGGGCCGATCGTTTTTTCCGGGGACAAGGGAACGCCAAACAGGGACATGACCTCCATAAATTTATACAAAGCCTGAGAACACGATTCCGAATTAGCTGGGCCCACTAGCAGAAAATCGTCCAGGTAGTGCGTAATTGATGACGAGCGTGTGACCTCTCGGGCAACCCATTCCAGGAATGTGCTGAACATCTCGAAATAATGGCAGGAAATCGAGCAACCCATTGGGAGGCATGTGTCGTAGTAATATCGGTCCTCGACCATGGCGCCTAACAAATGGTAACAGTCCGGGTGCACAGGAAGGAGGCGAAAAGCGGATTCAATATCCGATTTTGCCATGAGGGCCCCTGGCCCGGCTGCTCTTACCATCTCGATAGCTCTGTCAAAAGGAATGTATGTCACTGTGGTGTCGTCACTCGGAATGCCGTCATTCACCGAACTGCCTTTGGGGTAGGACAAATGGTGAATTAGCCGGTATTTCCCATTCTCTTTTTTGGGAACAATGCCCAGCGGGGAAACCCGTAGGTTATAGAAGGGGAGGGTATCGAAAGGACCCCGGAAACGTCCTGCCTGTATTTCCTTGTTCAACTTGTCAGATAATATAGCAGGGTGGTCCCTGGCAGATTTTAAATTAGGGGCCGACTGGGGTTTACCCGAAAAAACGAAAGGAATGAAAAAGCCGAAAGAAAAGCCGAAGCGGAGTTGTGCTGCAGCAGGCTTATTGGGGTACCTGCCCAGCCACGGTTCCATGTTTTTTACGCTCACCGGTGTCATGTGGCTCACCCCCTGAGGGGGCCTTGCTATTGTTTGATTTTTGGGAGGACCGGGTGCACTTGGCTGCCGAATGGTTGCCGCCGCAAGACGAGCATTCATGCTTATATTTGCACAAGCCATAGAACTTGCAGTGGCCCTCATTGAAAAGCCAACATGTGCCAGGTCTCCGCACAACCGCCGACCCGGCACTGGTATTCGTGCCAGCGGATGAGCCGGGAAAGGGCTGCAGGGTTTTTTGCGCCATCATTAAACGCAGCCATGAATCAGTAGCCTTCACCCCCCACCCTAAATGTGGGTTGACGGCTAGCCGGCGGCGGAAATCCTCATCGTATTTCCATCAAGCGGACCCGCCGTGAGCCTTGTATGAGCTGTATATGCTGTCCAAGTAAATGAATAGCTCAGAGCATCGCTCCGGGTGTTTTTCGCCCATAACACAGCCCAGAACAGCGAAAGCCTGAAGCCAATTGTTAATAGTTTTGGCTACCTTGGGTTTCCTGTCGTAGACCTTTTCACCCACACGTCTCTCCTTGTCGACCGAGTGCTGCTCGGTCGACACGAGCGACCAAATGTCGATGAACTCATTCGCCCAAATTTGTTCTTTAACGCTAATGTCCAAGTGTGACCCTAAAGGAGGGACACCACAAAAAAGTCCATCCTTGTATATGTCTGGGCGAGGAGGTGGGGAGGGTTTGGGTGGTATAACCGGTTGCAATAGCCTGGGGTTCACGAAAATCCTGCCGCCGGTCATGCTAGATGGGATCGCTGTGTTTGACAGATTAACACTATTACCCCCGTCCCCTCCCCAGGCCCCCGTGAAGGGGTACTCACCGGTTTGCACGTTGGGGTCCGGACGGCTCTGCTCTTGAGTATCATGATTAACGGCACTCCGTTTCTCCGCACGGGACCTGGACCTGTGACGGGATGACAAACGCCGACGAGACCTGCCTGATGAGCTATCCGATGTGGATGGAGAACGCCATCTTGATGACCTAGACCGTCTGCTGCGACGACTGGACCTGGACCTGTGGTAACGCCCCTTACTATTGTAACGGCGCCTATGCCTCTTCCGGCGGCGGCGACTGCGTCTAGATGAGGATGAAGAGGAGGAGCTGCTCGCGGGGCGGATACCCGCACTCTGTCCGCTGACCAGAGCCGGGGTGCCAGCACCCTGTAAAGGAGTTCCAACACCGGTTGCCACCAGCGATAGAACTGCTGAGGCGCTCTGATGTTCTCCTGCTGCCGTTTGCGATGGAACCATTTGCCCCCCGGGAATTTGGGAAGAAGGTGCCGTAAAAATCAAAGGGGATGAGGGGAAAGGAGAATCCCCTCTACCGCCTACCTGGGCAATCCCCGCCTGTACCCCCCTCCCCCCCCAACGCTGAAGAGGTACCCATTTGCTGCTGAGCTGTCAGTAATGCTCCCCATGCTCTCCCTGCATTGCTATTAATATCTCTGCTCGACTGTGGGGTAGGTGGGATAATGTCCTGAGTCTCCCCTACCCCGTTCCCTGTCCCTCCAGCTTCCTGAGAGGAGGAAGATGACCCCTGCACTCCCCCCATAGCCGCGGCTGTAATCAACCCTACGCCCGCTCCTGTAGCTATCGACTGAGGCTGCAAGCTTCTTCCCCTAGGAGCAGTGCCTGTCGAGTCCGGTGCGCTGCTATGTATAGGCACTATCCCCTCCTGCATGCACGCTGCTGCTGCTGCACGCCGACCGTTGCCCGCATATGAGGAAGCGAGCGAACTAGACGCGCGCGCGCTCTTTTTAAAAAGCACTGGCGGGCTCAGGCGAGCCGGCAGTCGGGTGGCTCTGGAAGAACGCCGCCCGCCCGACGGCAACGCATGCTCCGCCGCAGGGAGGGAGCCGCTCTCGGCCAGCAGGGCCGCCAGCCAAGTGCTGCCCTCCCTGCTAATCTTATCTCTCACCGCTTGCTGCAGCGGGTCCATCTCGCCGGCAGCCCCAACCAGGTCCGGGTTCAGAGTGAGGGACCGGAAGTCGCGTCCAGCGCGAGGTCCCTCCTCCGAAATAAGCCACGCCCGCCTCGCGCGGCCGGTCCCAGCCCCGAACGACGTCACTCTGTGGGAGACCGGGGCTAGCCATGCAGCAGGGCCCGGCAGTCAGGGGACAGCGGGATTGCCGCAGTGTCCCTCACGAGGTGGGGACAGGTCACCTGTGGTGAGGACCATGGACTGACGAGGAGTCAGCCTGTGGATCAGGAGCTCCTACGATGTAACCCCGGACATGGGGAAAGGACTATGTGCTTTATTGAAGGTCAGTTACTGAACTGTGCGGCATGCAGTCACCCAGGACAACTGGACAAAGTAAGGTCCTGCATGTTTACTGACTGTGCTTCAAAGCCATATACTGTGGAGTGCTAAGTATTATGTGAGGTCTGTGATGTGGAACATGGCCTTCCGTGGTTTATGCTGAGTGGATAATAAACCACATGGACTATTTATGAGAAAAACGTCTTGCTGTGTGTGTTATATCGCTGCCAAGCGAGTATTCCCCAACCCGCAAGTAAGTGCAATCTTAGGCTACTTTCACACTAGCGTCGGGAACAACCCGTCGCTGTGCGTCGGGCCGACGTTCCCGACGCTAGCGTGGTCTCCGCCGCACAACGGGGGCAGCGGATACATTTTTCCCACGCATCCGCTGCCCCATTGTGAGGTGCGGGGAAGTGCGGGGAGGTGGGGGCGGAATTCCGGCCGCGCATGCGCGGTCGGAAAATGCGGACCGTCGGGAGCAAAAAACGTTACATGTAACGTTTTTTTCTCCCGACGGTCCGCTACCACACGCCCAAGCGTCGCAAAACGGACGCAACGTTTGGCAATGCGTCGCAAATGCGTCGCTAATGTTAGTCTATGACGAAAAAACGTATCCAGCAAGAACTTTTGCTGGATGCGTATTTTCGGCAAAACGACGCATTTGCGACGTATTGCAGTTAACGCTAGTGTGAAAGTAGCCTAACATAGGTTACTTACTATATTAAAACACCCTATCTATATCAACATCACTATCTATCCAACCTACCAACGCATCATGACATAAACTTTCAAATTCAAAATTCACATTTAATTGCAAGGGAGCACATGTTAGAATTTTTTGGAGTATTTTAGGAAGAAACATCCAGATGAAATCAAATAAGGCTAAACTGCAATCAATGACTAACATCAATTATTTGAATTCTCCATCCAGCACTGTGACACTGGTCAAAACCAGCTGAGCCTGCAGGGTTTAGAATACTTCCAAATACTTATGTCTATCATGAGGAACATGCATAAGAGCCATCTGTGTTTACAGATGGTGTTGTTGGACATACAGAAAAATGAGGTTAGTGAAAATTGTCAGGGTCTGTAGGGTTCAGAATAGTTCCTATCTATCTGTGACGAGGAATATACAGAATTTTATTCATCATATGGTTAGGTGGATTCTGGATGCGCAGATTAGAACAGCAATACTGGTGCAATGAGATACAGCAGAGCTGGATAAGCTGGAGGGAAGTGGAGCAGCAGAGCTGAATTAGCAGGGCAGCTCTCAGCTGGAAATGCTGTACTGAACATGAAAAATGTCGAGTTACATATATGGTATGGAACCTTGATGTAGTTGAGCTGAGTGTGCAGATTGGCACTTTTGAACAGTTAAGTCACATATTCAGACTGGTACCTTGGAACAGTGGAGCCAAGTATGCAGACAGTCACCTTAATACAGCAGAGCCAAGTGTACAGATAGCACCTTGGAACCATAGAGCCAGGTATGCAGACAGCCACTTTGATACAGTACAGCTGACTATGCAGACAGCACAAACCCATATATGCTGACAAGAACCTAGATACAGTAGAGACTAGTGTCCGGACAACACTTTGGAACATCAGAGCTTAATATGAAGATGAACACCTTGATACAGTAGAGGAGACAGGCCCTTTGGAACAGTAGAGAAATGTTTATCAAGTGGCAATAGGAGTACAGAAGTCTAGCAAGTCCGGCATTTGACTACAACTATGCAAATCCCATATATGCAGTTATATGAACATCCACTCATGCTGCAAATACAGTGGAATCTTGATGGTGTGAACTTTGTACACTGTTATGATTCAGCAGTCTGCAGTAACGAGGATTAACTGCAGACTTTTCATCTATTTAAAAAAGCCTTTCATTGCAAAGAATAAATTACTTCTAATTTAGAGGTGTGCCTGCTGTCAATAGTAAATACTCATGTATTTCACTTTAGTTTAATAAATTAGATGTAAAGTGTAACTAAATGTTGAGGCTATTTTACCACATTTGACAGTCACTTTAATTTTTTAGTAAATGTTATAACTAGTGTACTTTTTAATTTATTTAATTTTTAAATTTTCTAGCTCAACCATATTGGTGTATATCTGTGTACAACAGGATATCTGCACTTTATGGAAATTGCAATGAATGGAGGGTAATTGACACAGCCCCCTCATTCGACAGCACAGTTATCTGTGTGTATAGTGTTGTTTTCATGACTTAATCAAGCCTCTAGCACTACAATAGAGATGTCATTAAATCCCTGATCTCTGCTGAATCTGTCACAATCTACACAGCAAAGCTTACAGCGGTTGACATTTGCAAGTCATTCTGACTGTTCTAGTAGCCAGCGTAAAAACTACGATATTTTTACATTTTAATGTGGATAGTCACAAGTCAAAAAGAGCTCAAAAAGAATGCATAGATACATAGATATAACATCTAAAAAATATATACAAAATAATGTGAGGTTTTGTTATGATGCAATTTCCCTAATTCCATGCTACATAGCTGTAAGCATCAGACTTTTCTGGATGTAATGACAAAATAATTATCCTCTGTAAAGTACTAGTACAGTGTCTAATGTGTAGAGAATACAGTTCACTGCGTAAAAAATATGACCCCGCAGGAGGTTAAGAAATAAATATTCAATGGACTCTGCTCTGCAAGGCCATTAGAACAAAGAAAATGTGGGAGGTGCTGAAAAGCATAATAAAATACATACCAAGCATTCCTCCTGTTATCTCACGGGAAAAATGATTTCAAACTAAATGCAACTCAGGCGGGGAAGCAGCGCTCAAGCTAATGTTTGCTAAAGGCGTTTGGCAATGTTTAAGTGGAGACTTCAAGTGTGTATGTCAACATTTCCAAGTGAGCGGTTTAACCTCTTTCATAAAAATCTTACAGCTGCGACATTATTCTGCATTTAACGAGGAGAAAAATAAAGCGGAAAACTAAAATTGAAGGTCTCATATTTACTGTAAATATGGATTAGCCAAAATTGAGATTATTATTATTTTACCGCCTTCATCTCGATCTCGAACCATGGTGACTTGATGGATGAATGCTCTGTGGGAAGATGGATCTTGTGCAAGCCTAGATATGTACAGTGGAGTCTTCTCCGCCGTTATCTTTATTGTAATAAGACATCAAGGTGCTAGTCTTCCTCTTTGACTTGTTTCTTCTATTCTTCTGACAATGATATTCTTCCCCAGTGATTGCTCTCTTTGTATGATGTGTCCAAAGTAGGCAGGTCGAAATTGAGATAAGTAATGAAAATATCAACGGTCTTACTCATAACATAGTAACATAGTAACATAGTTAGTAAGGCCGAAAAAAGACATTTGTCCATCCAGTTCAGCCTATATTCCTATATTCCATCATAATAAATCCCCAGATCTACATCCTTCTACAGAACCTAATAATTGTATGATACAATATTGTTCTGCTCCAGGAAGACTTCCAGGCCTCTCTTGAACCCCTCGACTGAGTTCGCCATCACCACCTCCTCAGGCAAGCAATTCCAGATTCTCACTGCCCTAACAGTAAAGAATCCTCTTCTATGTTGGTGGAAAAACCTTCTCTCCTCCAGACACAAAGAATGCCAGCTTGTGCCCGTCACCTTCCTTGGTATAAACAGATCCTCAGCGAGATATTTGTATTGTCCCCTTATATACTTATACATGGTTATTAGATCGCCCCTCAGTCGTCTTTTTTCTAGACTAAATAATCCTAATTTCGCTAATCTATCTGGGAATTGTAGTTCTCCCATCCCCTTTATTAACTTTGTTGCCCTCCTTTGTACTCTCTCTAGTTCCATTATATCCTTCCTGAGCACCGGTGCCCAAAACTGGACACAGTACTCCATGTGCGGTCTAACTAGGGATTTGTACAGAGGCAGTATAATGCTCTCATCATGTGTATCCAGACCTCTTTTAATGCACCCCATGATCCTGTTTGCCTTGGCAGCTGCTGCCTGGCACTGGCTGCTCCAGGTAAGTTTATCATTAACTAGGATCCCCAAGTCCTTCTCCCTGTCAGATTTACCCAGTGGTTTCCCGTTCAGTGTGTAATGGTGATATTGATTCCTTCTTCCCATGTGTATAACCTTACATTTATCATTGTTAAACCTCATCTGCCACCTTTCAGCCCAAGTTTCCAACTTATCCAGATCCATCTATAGCAGAATACTATCTTCTCTTGTATTAACTGCTTTACATAGTTTTGTATCATCTGCAAATATCAATGTTTTACTGTGTAAACCTTCTACCAGATCATTAATGAATATGTTGAAGAGAACAGGTCCCAATACCGACCCCTGCGGTACCCCACTGGTCACAGCGACCCAGTTAGAGACTATACCATTTATAACCACCCTCTGCTTTCTATCACTAAGCCAGTTACTAACCCATTTACACACATTTTCCCCCAGACCAAGCATTCTCATTTTGTGTACCAACCTCTTGTGCGGCATGGTATCAAACGCTTTGGAAAAATCGAGATATACCACGTCCAATGACTCACCGTGGTCTAGCCTATAGCTTACCTCTTCATAAAAACTGATTAGATTGGTTTGACATGAGCGATTTCTCATAAACCCATGCTGATATGGAGTTAAACAGTTATTCTCATTGAGATAATCCAGAATAACATCCTTCAGAAACCCTTCAAATATTTTACCAACAGTAGAGGTTAGACTTACTGGCCTATAATTTCCAGGTTCACTTTTAGAGCCCTTTTTGAATATTGGCACCACATTTGCTATGCGCCAGTCCTGCGGAACAGACCCCGTCGCTATAGAGTCCCTAAAAATAAGAAATAATGGTTTATCTATTACATTACTTAGTTCTCTTAGTACTCGTGGCGTGGGTGTATGCCATCCGGACCCGGAGATTTATCTATTTTAATCTTATTTAGCCGGTTTCGCACCTCTTCTTGGGTTAGATTGGTGACCCTTAATATAGGGTTTTCATTGTTTCTTGGGATTTCACCTAGCATTTCATTTTCCACCGTGAATACCGTGGAGAAGAAGGTGTTTAATATGTTAGCCTTTTCCTCGTCATCTACAACCATTCTTTCCTCACTATTTTTTAAGGGGCCTACATTTTCAGTTTTTATTCTTTTACTATTGATATAGTTGAAGAACAGTTTGGGATTAGTTTTACTCTCCTTAGCAATGTGCTTCTCTGTTTCCTTTTTTGCAGCTTTAATTAGTTTTTTAGATAAAGTATTTTTCTCCCTATAGTTTTTTAGAGCTTCAATGGTGCCATCCTGCTTTAGTAGTGCAAATGCTTTCTTTTTACTGTTAATTGCCTGTCTTACTTCTTTGTTTAGCCACATTGGGTTTTTCCTATTTCTAGTCCTTTTATTCCCACATAAGTAAGAGTGATGTTGTATATGACAGATTAAAGTGGTTGTCCAGTATTAGAAAAACATGGCTGCTTCTTTCTAAAACAGCAGTACACCTGTCCATTGGTTGTGTGCGGTATTGCAGCCAGCAAAGGTGGGCTTACCGGTGACCACTGAAATGCCATGACAAAGTAGTGCAATATTTAGTATCTTTTGAGCAGTGATATAATCTAGTAGTCAAAGAGAATATTCTCTGTTTCTGGTGCCCCCAAAATACCCTTGTCCAAACAGATTTGGAAAGCAGCACATGTTTAAGCATGTAACCTTATAGGATATGGTAAGCTCCGCTATTCTTGTATAGACTTGTATAGCGCGGGTCATTCACTAAAAATCATTTAAGTATCTGATGTGCACTTCTGTCTCAACAGGTATAGTCAATCAGCCAGGAGGTTTCTTTTGGTGTAGAAAGCAGTTCTCGGCAGGAGAAGCTGAACCCTACTGTTTTTCAGAGGTTCAGTGCTTAGCGGGAGCCAAGGAGATAGCTATTCAGAGATACTTCTGACAGTGAGATACAGTGAAACCACAGTCTGTGTCAAAGGGAACCATGTCTGAATAATCTTCACGTAGATTAAAAATGTATCTACCAATCTAATGATCTGTGAAGAAAGCAGCGGATGAGGTTTTTAACTCTTTAAGGACTCGCGTAAAAACAAAAGTGAATTCTGGTTCTTGCTCGGCAGTCTTAATAGAGGGTTATGATTTTGATACACAGCTGACAATGACTGATGTGTCTCCGTATTATGACACTGTCTTTTGCCCACTGATGTCTGATCAAACCAGACAATAAAAAACATATTGTACCATTGGTAACATAATGACAGTATATTTCTGGAATTACCTTTTCATATGTTATCTTTTTTTTGCTACAAAGCTGAAAAAACAATGTCTCTATTAATTATAAGTTCCAGATTTGCAGAAAAAGGAGAGGTCTGCGCAGTGAGTGCCATAATGTAACCGTGCTGGCCTGAATGGTATTCTCTCCTTTCAATGTAATTGTTAAACTACGCTGTCTGAACAAATAGCACCATGCAGACATCCCGCAGCTCAATGTGCAAACAGGAAGATATTACACCATACACAAAATATCTATACTCAATGGAGGAGATGGATTAATACCAGAGAACCACCCACTGCTTGAGCTGAATGTAGCATTTAATTTCCTGGAGTGTACTTAAGCTATTAATGATTGAAATAAAGAAAACACGCACACCTTTCAATGGCTGCTAACAGTTGATAATACAATGTTTTTCTGGTTATGTTGGAATATTAGCAACGACATAATGTACTGACTAACATGGGTGTCTATCTAGAAGTATCTTAATATTTCTTTAAATATACACAATTCTATACTCTCAGATCATCCAGTACAACCCTGAGTACTCATCTATTTAGATTCTTCTCACACCACGTTTGCCCCAGACTCACACCCATGTATTAAGAAAAGTGCACAGTAGGGCACCATAACTTTTCGAGTGAATATGGTTAATTTCTGAAATATTTTAAAGCAATCCCACCCAATCACAATGGTCCCTTCTCTAGTAACTCATGTCGCTATGTGCCAGCAAGCCTCAAAATAGATGGCTGCAGATTTGGAAAGCGCTTTTTTCAGTTTTCATTGCTCCTTGTTCAGTGTGGTAGACACCATGATACCAAACAGCACAGTGACTACTTTTCACCCTTTAGACAAGCAGACTGATTACAAGTTTGTAGACACCTAACACAGGGTACTTAGGTAATGCTAGTTTCATTAAAAAAGTTAAACCCATCCTACCATGACTGTGAAACTGTATGTCTGTGAAATGGCCACAGTACAGGCATGCATCACTGTATATATATAATTGTCTAAGGGGTACTTCTGTCTTTCTGTCTGCAACTTCCATCACGGAAATCCCGCGTCGCTAATTAGTCTCGCCAGCTGCCTGTCATGGCTGCCGCGACCAATCAGTGACGGGCACAGTCCGATTAGTCCCTCTCTACTCCCCTGCTGTCAGTGCCCGGTGCCCGCTCCATACTCCCCTCCAGTCACCGCTCACACAGGGTTAATGCCAGCAGTAATGGACCGTGTTATGCCGCACTCCGTTACCGCTGCTATTAACCCTGTGTGTCCCCAACTTCTTACTATTGATGCTGCCTATGCAGCATCAATAGTAAAAAGATCTAATGTTAAAAATAATAAAAAAAACAAAAACCTGCTATTCTCACCTTCCGTCGTCCGACGATGCGCTCGCGCCTGCCGCCATCTTCCGTTCCCAGAGATGCATTGCGAAATTACCCAGAAGACGTAGTGGTCTCGCGAGACCGCTAAGTCATCTGGGTAATTTTGCAATGCATCCTGGGAACAGAAGATGGCGGCAGCCACGCGCGCATCGCCAGAGCTTCGCTGGATCCCGGCGGGTGAGTATATAACTATTTTTTATTCTAATTATTTTTTTTTAACAGGGATATGGTGCCCACACTGCTAAATACTGCGTTGGCTGTGTTATATACTGCGTGGCTGCAAAACACTACATGGGCAGTGTTATATACTACGTGGGCTGTGTGATATACTGCTGTTGTGAATTCCGTTCTGGAGCTTCCTCCTGTGGTTGCTAATGGTATTTTTGTGAGTTCTGCCCTTGGGCTCCCTCTGGTGGTTTCCAGTGGAACTGCTGCTCCTTTAGGTAGCTGTAGCAGCTGCCTCCACTGATCGCCTGGCCTGGGTTTGTTATTTAAACCTGCTCTGGGCTTTAGTTCATGCCAGCTGTCAATGTTCTTGGTTGGATTTGGTTCTCTCCTTGGATTTCTCATATGGCCTGTCCTTGTCAGCAAAAGATAAGTTTTTGCTAGTTTTTGTTTGTCCATTTGTTTGGACTCTATTGCTCTGCAAATATGTTTCTTTTTGTCCAGCTTGTCACTATGTCATATTCAGGCTAGCTGGAAGCTCTGGGAAAGCAGATTTGCCCCTCCACACCGTGAGTCGGTGTGGAGTTCATTTTTGTAAACTCTGCGTGGATTTTGTAGTTTTTAATACTGACCGCACAGTATCCTTTTCTCTCTGTCTATCAAGTTTAGTATTGGCCTCCTTTGCTGAAATCTGATTTCATTTCTGTGTACGTCATTTCCCTCTCCACTCACAGTCAATATTTGTGGGGGGCTGTCTTTCCTTTGGGGGTTTTCTCTGAGGCAAGATAGCATTCTATTTCCTACTTTAGGGGTAGTTAGCTCTTAGGCTGTGACGAGGTGTCTAGGGAGAGTCAGGAACATCCCACGGCTATTACTAGTGTTGTTGTTAGGATTAGGAACTGCGGTCAGTAGAGATACCACCTCCTCAGAGCTCGTCCCATGTTGCGTTTTAGCCACCAGGTCATATCAGTGTGGCCTCTTAACCACCAGGTCATAACATACTGCGTCAGCTGTGCTATATACTACGTCGCCTGTGTGCCTGTGTTATATACTGCGTGGCTGCTATATACTGCGTGGGCTGTGTTATATAGTACGTGGGCTGTGTTATATACTGTTTGGGCTGTGTTATATACTGCATGGCCTCTATTAACGCATTGGCTATTCTACAATATGTATGTATGTATGCATGTATATAGCAGCCACATAGTAAATAGCACAGGCCACGTAGTATTTGTCTGCTATAATAATAATAATAATCTTTATTTTTTATTTGTCTGCTATATACTACATGGCTCCTATATACTACGTGGCCTGTGCTATATACTATGTGGCTGCTATATACATACATACATGCATAATCTAGAATACCCGATGCATTAGAATCGGGCCACCATCTAGTATATGACATATTTATAGATATATATACACTGTGTTCCAAATTATTATGCAAATAATATTTCCTCATATTTTCTCTAAATTACCTATCTGAATTGCAGTCATTGTTATTTTCAAGTCAACTACTATTCTAGTATAATTGCAATGTTTTGGAATAAACTGCCTATGAAAACAGTATCTTTAAAAAAAAAAAAAAACACTCAAAATGCATGTTACAAATTATTATGCACAGCAGAGTTTTCAACCTTTTTTTTTATTTTGAACAAAAAAATGGTCAATTGTGAAGTTATAAGCATTATCAGCTTATTACAAAATGAAATCAAACAGTTTTCAAGTGAAAACTTTATTCTAGGTGATGTTACATTTGCACATAGGACCCCTTGTTTGAAAGAAGCTTCTGAACTCTCTCGTCCATTGAATTTGTCAGTTTTTGGATGGTTTCTGCTTCAATTGCTTTGCATGTGGACAGAATACCCTCCCAGAGCTGTTGCTTAGATGTGAACTGCCTCCCGCCATCATAGACACTCCTTTTGATGATGCTCCAGAGGTTCTCAATGGGGTTGAGGTCAGGGGAAGATGGTGGCCACACCATAAGTTTGTCCTCTTTTATGCCCATAGCAGCCAGAGATGCAGATGTGTTTTTTGCAGCATGATACGGTGCATTATCATGCATGAAAATGATCTTGCTGCGGAAAGCACGGTTCTTCCTCTTGAACCATGGCAGGAAGTGTTGTTTTAGAAACTCCACATAGATTATGGAGTTCATCTTTACCCCTTCAGGGATCATAAAGGGGCCGACAATCTCTCTCCCCATGATTCCAGCCCAAAACATTACTCCACCTCCTCCTTGTTGGCGCCTTAGCCGTGTTTTCATGGGGTGTCCATCCTCCACTCCATCCATCTGGACCATCGAGCGTTGCACAGCACTCATCGGTGAACAAAACCGTTTGGAAGTCAGTCTTCATGTATCGTTTGGCCCACTGGAGCTGTTTCTGCTTGTTGCAGTGGATAGAGGTGGTCAACAGGATGGCTTACGCACAGCTGCAAACCTCTGAAGGACCCTGCATCTTGTTGTTCTGGGGACGTTGGAGGCACCAGCAGCTTCAAAAACTTGTCTGCTGCTATGACAAGGCATTTTTGCAGCTGCTCTTTTAACCTTACGCAATTGCCTGTTGGAAAGAGTCCTCAATTTTTCTTTATCAGCACGCACATGTGTGTGCTGGGAATCAGCTACATACTTCTTGATTGTGCGATGATCACGATGGAGTGTCTTGGCAATGTTGATTGTAGTCATGCCTTGACCTAAATACTCCACAATTTGTTGCTTCTCAGCAGCCGACACATCCTTTTTCTTTCCCATTTTGGCAAAAAATGTAGGCTGCTTAATAATGTGGAACAGCCTTCTTAAGTAGTCTTGCCTTTATTTGGACACACCTGCCAAACTAATTTGCACAGGTATCTGCAATTGCTTTCAGTGATATAAAGAGCCCTGACACACATCAGCCTCAATGAGTTTAAATGACAAACAAAAAAATTCTAACCTTATCACTCCTAAACTCTATGTGCATAATAATTTGGAACACAGTGTACACATACCTACACAATGGCCTCTTCCCTTTGTGTTTAGGATTAAAGGCAAGTTGACGTTATGAGTAGAGATGAGCGAACTTTTTCGGAAAACGTTCGCCAATCTCAAATTTGGCATGAACCTTGCACATTTGGAATCGGATTCCCAAGCATTTTCCTAAAAATTGGCAAAATTCGGCCAAAGTTCGGTAAATGATTGAGTTTCTACTAATGCTTTTGTTAGGACTTTGGCTAGGATAGTGGTGCTGTTTGATGAGTGGGGAGGACATGTTTGATGGGATAGTGGTTCTAGGCGGTTTATTCCCAGCTAGTTCAGATACACAGGATCCTGTGTCAAATTGGCCTTCCAGCACATAAATCTAGAGTGCTAAATCTGTGGTGCAGACCCAAGTCGCCACATCAGCATATAAATCCATAGTGCTGCTGATTCTGTGTGATAGCGACCAGCATGTTAAGCATATAACTCCTTTGTGCTAATTGTGTGGTCCAGCCACCACTCCACATTTCAGCATATCAATCCTTTATGCTAATTGTGTTGGCCAACCACAAGTCCAAATTCCATCATATAAATCTTTTGTGCTAATTGTGTTATCCAGCCTCCAGCCTGACAGTTAGGGTGATCAATGAGTGGAACAGGCTGCCACGAGAGGGGGTGAGTTCTCCTTCCATGGCATTTTTCAAACAGAGGCTGGACAGACATCTGTCTGGGATAATTTAGTGACTCCTGCTTTGAGCAGGAGGTTGGACCAGATGACCCAGGAGGTCCCTTCCAACTCTATCATTCTATGATTCAGTCCACATTTCATCATATAAATCTCTGCTAATTCTTTGGTCCAGCCGCACTATCTCAGCAAATAAATACTGATTGCTAATTTAGTGACAGGTGACTGACAGGTCTGGGTCTAGGGTTGTGAAACAGCTGGTTAACTCCTTTCCCACCCGAGACTTATCCATACATCAATGTGACCTTACTGGCCTTACTTATTGACCTGGAACATATGGATATGTCCCGGCGATTCTGCATGCATACCGGCTGTGCGCACGCGATCATCACTGGGTCTCAGCTGTTTCTGATAGCTGAGGGAAGAAAGCCCCTCTGCCCTTTGATCCGAGCCCCCGCAACGTCAACGTGGGGTCACGATCATTACCATGGTGATCCGATGTCGTTTTTGCGACATCCGGGTCACCAGAGCCAGCAAAGCTGCTTGATCATTCAGAGCATTATCAGCAAGTTTTCCTGTCAGTGCAGCTCTGACAGTTTTCATAGCATAGGGATACCCCTGCATCTCTATGCTATACAAGCAATCAGCCTGCAAAAAATACTATAGTGAGACAAAGTAAAAAAGTTAAAAAAAAAGTTTTTTAAAAATTGTACATTTTTAAAAAAAATTAATTAATTAAAAAAAAAAAAAAAAGAAAATAAATTGTACTCATGAATAAATAACTTTATGAAAAAATAATATAAACAATAAAAGTACCCATATTTGGCATTGCCGCTTCCGGAACGACCTGACCTGTAAAACTGTCCCACTAGTTAACCCCTTTAGTGAACACCATAAAAAATGAATAAAAAAATAATGCTTTATCATCATACCACCGAACAAAAAGTCAAATAAAACGCGATCAAAAAGACGAATATAAATAAACATGGCATCTCTGAAAATGTCATCTTGTCCCACAAAAAACAAGCCTCCATACAGCTCCATTAATGGTCCATGATTACCTACCTGTTGAAGTGCTAGTGAAGAGCGAAATGGTTGTTATCCACCATGTCTAACTTTTTTTTTAAATCCCTGCACCTGCATTTGCAATATTATCACTACCACACTTTATGATATTGTCCAGGATTTTAAGAAAATAAAAATGGACTGATTTACCTGCAGACTGGGTGAGTGCTGACATTTCTTCTTCTCCTTGAAAGCTTCTGTGTTACTGGTACCACAAAGGCTCTGGAAAAGCGAAATGGCTCCTTGCCGCGAAATTCATCAAATTCTGCGCTCCCAAATCCAAATACCCTCCTCCCTTCTGAACCCCACAGTGTACCTAAACCACACATAGCGTCCACATGTTTGGTATTTCTGAAGCGATATCTTACTGGTGTGTGTCTCCAGAAGCATGAGCTGATCATAACGTATTGGTCACGTCACTGCAACGGCAGTTTTCAATATTCACTCGGCAACATTCATTGCTGCATGCTTCTGGAAAACAACCATGGAGTCAAAATTGTCACTACACCTGTGGATAAATTTCCAAAGTGATTCTGCTCTTCTAGCACTTAGGGGCTTTGTTTATGGAGTCCGCAAACTATTCTAGGAAAATCTGTGCTCCAGGAGGCAAATTTCGCTCCGGCCCTCCTGAGTCTCTCCATATGGCTAAGCAGTACTGTACAGACACACTACTACATTGCCACATTCAGTAGAAATTGTGGGACAAATTATGGGGCCATTTTTACCCACTTCTTTTGTGAAATGTGAAATCTGGGGCTAAAACTAAATTTTGGTGGTAAAAATGTAATTATTTTTTCTTCACTGCCCAATGGTATAAAATTCTGTGACACACTCATGGTGTCAATATGATCACTACACCCCTAGATGAATTCATTGAGAGGTGTAGTTTGTAATATGGGGACACTTATGGGGGTTTCTGCTGTTCTGGCAACTCAGAGGCTCTCCCAGTGGGTCATGGCACCCGCAAACCATAACAGTAAAATCTACACTATAGTATGGCGCTCCTTCCCTTCACAGCTTTGAAATGTGCCTTAAACGTATTTCCCGATTAAATGTAGGGTATTGACGTACTCAGGAAAAAATGAACCTGATTGTTGTAAAAAAAAATCCTATTAGCCCTTAGAAAAATTAAAAACTTGGGTCTAAAACAACATTTTAGTGATAAAAATGTAATATATTTTTTCCTGGTATAAAATTCTGTGAGGCACAAGCAGGGGCTGGCTGGCAAATTTTAGCCTGGGGGGCAAGCACACAGCAGTGGCCCAAGAGTAGCAGCCCATCCTTAAAGGGGTTGTCGGAACTTATGCTACATGTCTACAGTCACTATGTGTGAATCCTCATATCTTGCACACTGTGCGCTGTGAAGATTCTCTGGTGTCGGCGCCGGGAACAGGTGGTCTTGTGACCACAAGCATGCGATATA
Organism: Ranitomeya variabilis; assembly: GCF_051348905.1. NCBI lineage: Eukaryota > Metazoa > Chordata > Amphibia > Anura > Dendrobatidae > Ranitomeya > Ranitomeya variabilis. The sequence continues at coordinate 192,552,695 of NC_135234.1, read as the reverse complement.
TATATTCCCAGCCACATTCCGACTAGATTGTTTTTGGCCTTGTTCAATACAGTTGCATTAGGCCATGCAAGTCTTGTCGGCATGTGACCGCATGTATGCAAATCACAAACTTGCAGTCACACACCTGCTGAAAAAGCACAGCACTGCGAGCAATGTGAGGCTTCACAAGTCTGCAGTCACATAGAATGACACAGAGTGAATGCACCAATGACACACACAGCCCCACTGTATAATGACACACACACACGCACAGCCCCATGGTATAATGGCACACACACGCACAGCCCCACTATATAATGACACACACACAGCCCCACTGTATAATGACACACACACACCACAGTCCTTGAATCTGTGCTAGCAGTAAAACACTTTGCCCAATACTCCCTTCCCTCCTCTCCCCTTGTCAGGCCATGTAATCTTCAGCTCATATGTGGATCACTGCTCACCATTCCCGCTGTCCGCCACCCATACAGTACCTCCATAACGGCACCATACAAAACCTGCATAACTCCACCATAGAGTACCTCCTTAACATCACCATACAGTACCTTCAAACAGGGCTGCTACTAGTAATTTTGTGGCCCCATACTGGCCAAATTTTTGGGGCCCATTGGGACTCTGCCCAGGCTCCAACCCCAGCCTCACCTCCACCCCTTGAACTGTCCACAGTCTCACTGTTCTTTCTTGGAAAAACGCCACTTCTCACCAATCACACATTAACAGTTCCCATCACCAGATCACACATATAGCCAGCAGCTTTTGTTTTGGCCACAAGATTGTTCTAATCTGCCACCACCACAAGGTAGACTCATTTGGCCGGGCCCTACTCTACGCTAACCTATTAAAAATTTGTTAAAATATGCAATACAATTCAGGTATATTTTTATGTATTTTTCAATTTTTTAAATGACCAATAATGTCAAATCCAATGGACAAATACCACCGTACCATGACCAGACACCATATTACCACCACATAGGGACCTATAATACCACATACAAGGAACAAATACCAACACAACATGACCAGATCACATATTACCACCACATAGTGACCTATAATACCACATACAAGGAACAAATACTGCCACACCATGTCCAGATCACATATTACCACCACAGTGACCGACTAATATCACATACAAGGGACAAACACCACCGCTCCATGTCAAGATCACATATTATCACCACATGTGACCAATAATACCACATACAGGGAGCAAATACCGCCACACCATGACCAGTCAACATATTACCAACACAGTTACCGAATAATAGCACATACAAGTGACAAATACTGCAACACCATAACCGGACCACATATTACCACCACATAGTGACTGAATACTACAATACTGATCGTTAATAAAAAAACAAAACAAAACACAATACTATCACCAAAAGTGCCACTATGCACATGAGATCTGTACTTAGTATGCAGTGTCTGTGTACAGGTAATACAGTGATCACCGGTGACATTATGCACAGAAGCTCTGTATATAGTGTCTGTGTAGAGGTAATACAGGGATCACCAGTGACATTATACACAGAAGCTCTGTATATAGTGTCAGTGTACAGGTAATACAGTGTGTTATGATCTCAATGGCAAGGGATCACAGAGATTAAGCAAAGTCTGCAAACATAAATACCAGCTCATAGGGAAGTGGTAACTAGGCTGACCATATAGCTGATCCTAGCACAAACACTAACAGTAGCCGGGGAACGTGCCTACGTTGATCCTAGACGTCTCGCGCCAGCCGGAGAACTAACTAACCCTATCAGGGAAAATAAGACCTCTCTTGCCTCCAGAGAAAAGACCCCAAAGAAATACAAGCCCCCAACAAATAATAACGGTGAGGCAAGAAGAAAAGACAAACGTAAGAATGAACTAGATTTTAGCAAAGAGAGGCCCACTGACTAAATAGCAGAAGATAGTAAGATGACTTATATGGTCAGCAAAAAACCCTGCAAAATATCCACGCTGAATATCCAAGAACCCCCAAACCGACTAACGGTGAGGGGGTGTAACAACTCTGCTGGCATCACGTCATGGCCTTGCATTTCTCACACTATCTTACCCACTGCTCCAGGCCATGATGTGGTTTCTGTTTCTTGCCAGCTCCATGTTCTGTGTCTCTGCTCTCTGCATGCTTCATGGTTCTGTGTATAGAGGGGCGGCGCCTGAACTCTCTGGTTCTTATAGGAATCAGGTGCATCTGTCCAATCTGTTCCTGACCAATTGCCAGGAGACCTCCAGTATTTAGTTCAGCTCCACCCAGTGTTCTGTGCCTGTGCAATGTGTTAGCTCAGTTAGTGTCTTGCTTCTGAGTTTGCCTGGCCTTTCTCTGAGTTACTCCCTCTCTGGAGGATTCTCTGTGTTATTTCCTTGGTCTTGTTGTCTGCCCACCAGGAGGCAGAATATCCTGGTCCCAGTGTCTTTGTCCTTGTGTCTTGTTCCATTGCCTTGTCTGCACTTAGTCTTACCTCGGTCTCCTAGTCTTTGGCTTCCTTCCCTGTTGTCTTTCCTTGTATTCTCAGTCTGCTTACACTCCGCACTCTTGCAGCTCTGTCTGCTCTGAACCTTTGTGACTTTACCTCTGCTCCTCACTTCTGCGTTTCTGCTCCTTCCTACTCAGCTTATCTTCTGCTGTTGCAGTTATCCCTTGCTGCAGCTTCTCTCCACATTCCTTGTGGCTCTGCTCAGCTTTGCTGCAGAGACCCCTCCCGCAGCTCCACTCCGCTCCTTGCGGTTCTACCTGGCTCCGCTCCTTGCGGTTCTACCTGGCTCCGCTCCTTGCGGTTCTACCTGGCTCCGCTCCTTGCGGTTCTACCTGGCTCCGCTCCTTGCGGTTCTACCTGGCTCCGCTCCTTGCGGTTCTACCTGGCTCCGCTCCTTGCGGTTCTACCTGGCTCCGCTCCTTGTGGTTCTACTTCTCCTGCACTTGGCTCCGCCTCCTGCTCTTGGCTCTGCCTCCTGCCTGTCTGCACTTGGCTCCGCCTCCAGCTCTTGGCTCCGCCTCCTGCCTGTCTGCACTTGGCTCTGCCTCCAGCTCTTGGCTCCGCCTCCTGCCTGTCTGCACTTGGCTCCGCCTCCAGCTCTTGGCTCCGCCTCCTGCGGTTTTGCACTTGGCTCCGCCTCCTGCTCTTGGCTCCGCCTCCTGCATTTCTGTTCTTGGCTCTAGCTCCTGTGCTTTCGCTCTGCATCCGCTCTTGCGGTCTTTATCTACTTATTCCTAGGTCCTCGTGTCTGAACAGGTTCTTACCCGTTCTACATACCTGCCTGCAGACCGGTCCCTACCGGTTCTTCCAGTGTACCAGTCTTGTCCACCAGTCCTGCCAGAGAGCCAGCCGTGCCCGCCTGCCTGACAGTGTTCCTGTTGTACCCGTCTGCCTGCCTATGTGCCAGCCGTGCCCGCTTGCTTGTCTATGTTCTGTTCCCCGGTGGGATCAGCAGCCACAACCAGACTCCACCCTGGAGTGGTACCTGGTAGCTTCCTATTGCACAAGTCTGACCTCACCATCAGAGGCTCCAGCGAACACCTAGGAAGCTACTTAGTTACACCCCTTCCAGGGAGGTTTGGTCTGTGGTCCAGTGGGGCCACTCCCCCCGCACGCCCGCGCCAACCAGTCTGGGCGCGAGCATGACAGTTTGCACAGGCCATGGCCTCCGCTGTATCCCATGTCCTACCGCTCGCAGAGCATGATGAACTTTTTTCCTGCCCGTATGAGCAACCTGAAAAATTTGTTCCACCAAGGGTGGTTCAGATTGAAGAGACCTCTGACCCAATTATAGTCTCGAATGCTCTCTTCAAGCAACTTCAGGCCTATGAGGAGGAGCACTACCCAGCTGACCCACCTAGGTTCTATGGGAATCCTGAAGAATGTCAGGGGTTCCTGAAACAGTGCTTACGCTACATCCTGCAGAATGCAGCTTGTTTTCCCTCTGACTGGGTCAAGGTGGGTTACATCATGTCCTACCTGGCCGAAGATGCTCTAATATGGATAACTCCCCTCTGGGAGGCAGGGGATCCTATCGTCATGAACCTAGGGGCCTTCCTAGTGGCCTTCCGTAAAGTATTTGACAAGCCTTGTCCTGCTGCTCCTGTTAAGTCTTCCCCATCCAGATCCGAGAGGCGCTCCAGACGGGTGAAACCCGTGAAGAAACCCCCACGTCAAGCCATGACCGTCTGTAACCCTCCTGTTCCTCTACCCGTTAAAGCAGCTACCTGTGTGAAGCCTAAGAAGGTTGTTGAGAGTGGGCTGGCAAAGCAGCAGCCTGAAATCAGCCATAAGAAGGGCATACAATGTCGCTGCTGTTGTGAGGAACACCTGGATGGCCTCTGTCCAGGGGATCTTAAGCTCCAAAACCTCGGGCCAGTTGGAGAGGCTGCCCCTGGCGAGAGTACTTCCTCTCCATCTAAGTTAATGACTGTTTCTCTGCCTTCTGGGAGCTTTGGTGTGTCTAAGCCGCCTGTCATACGGAGTCGGTGTATGGTCTCCGTTCTTCAGCTCCAGAACCCAGTGTGGGCGTTGCCTGATAATGGCCGAACCCTGCTAAAGAGCAGTCTAGTCCTGCAAGGACAACTACAGCTCCAAGTTGGAGCCTTATACACGAAGAAGTTTGTTTTCCGTATGCTGTCTGTTATGCCCATGGGTCATTCTAAGCCAAGGACTCTACCACCCGCTCTGGTCAAGAGTTGCAGTAAGGTGCTTCGTTTGAACTTACCCAGTCTTGAGAAGTGTCTGGTTCCCATGCGTCAAAGACACTCAGCAGTGACATCTTCTTCTGCTGGTCTGCTAGTCGTCGAGTCAAGTTGTGCTGACATCACCGAAGATGGGGAAACGGTGACTATGTCTCCACACATCTCCAGCGACTATACCAGTAAACACTTAGTCGTCGAGTCAAGATGTGCTAATGTCACCGAAGATGGGGAAGCGGTGACTATCTCTCCACACATCTCCAACGACTTTACCTGTATTTCGTTCCTAGGAACATCCCCGCCACTTGGACGATTTCTTCTGGATAACGGGCAGAAGATGGTTCCTATGTTTATACCTTCTGCGTCCTTGTGGCCGGCTGGTGAAGATTTCAGAACAGAAGTTTGTTCACCTCAATTTTTCTCTGACCCGGTGGAGCTGATGCTCTCCACACTCATCTCTAGTGACTTTTCCTGTGTTCAGTACTCTACAACATCTCTGCTATCTGAAAGTTTGTCTCTGGATATCGGGCAGAAGGTGTATCCTGTCAGTATTCCTTCAGCTTCCATGTGGCCGGCTGGTGAAGATAACAAATCGGTATCTTCCAAGTCCCTGCTTCTTGTCTACCCTGAGGAAATGGTCCAGTCCTTTGAGAAAGCTAACCCTATTGGGTACAATGAGACTTTCCTATCCGAGATTTCTGATGAAGCTAACCCTGCAGAGCACAAAGAGACTTTGTTTTCTGAGATACCTGGTGACTCTCCTGCCGCCTTCTACCCTGAAGAAGTCATGTTGGCCTGGACTATGTGTGCTCCCATCCTTCTTCTACAAGTTATTCTGGCGGGCTTGAAGAAGAGGGGCCGTAAAGGGGGGGGTACTGTAACAACTCTGCTGGCATCACGTCATGGCCTTGCATTTCTCACACTATCTTACCCACTGCTCCAGGCCATGATGTGGTTTCTGTTTCTTGCCAGCTCCATGTTCTGTGTCTCTGCTCTCTGCATGCTTCATGGTTCTGTGTATAGAGGGGCGGCGCCTGAACTCTCTGGTTCTTATAGGAATCAGGTGCATCTGTCCAATCTGTTCCTGACCAATTGCCAGGAGACCTCCAGTATTTAGTTCAGCTCCACCCAGTGTTCTGTGCCTGTGCAATGTGTTAGCTCAGTTAGTGTCTTGCTTCTGAGTTTGCCTGGCCTTTCTCTGAGTTACTCCCTCTCTGGAGGATTCTCTGTGTTATTTCCTTGGTCTTGTTGTCTGCCCACCAGGAGGCAGAATATCCTGGTCCCAGTGTCTTTGTCCTTGTGTCTTGTTCCATTGCCTTGTCTGCACTTAGTCTTACCTCGGTCTCCTAGTCTTTGGCTTCCTTCCCTGTTGTCTTTCCTTGTATTCTCAGTCTGCTTACACTCCGCACTCTTGCAGCTCTGCCTGCTCTGAACCTTTGTGACTTTACCTCTGCTCCTCACTTCTGCGTTTCTGCTCCTTCCTACTCAGCTTATCTTCTGCTGTTGCAGTTATCCCTTGCTGCAGCTTCTCTCCACATTCCTTGTGGCTCTGCTCAGCTTTGCTGCAGAGACCCCTCCCGCAGCTCCACTCCGCTCCTTGCGGTTCTACCTGGCTCCGCTCCTTGCGGTTCTACCTGGCTCCGCTCCTTGTGGTTCTACCTGGCTCCGCTCCTTGCGGTTCTACCTGGCTCCGCTCCTTGCGGTTCTACCTGGCTCCGCTCCTTGCGGTTCTACCTGGCTCCGCTCCTTGCGGTTCTACCTGGCTCTGCTCCTTGCGGTTCTACCTGGCTCCGCTCCTTGCGGTTCTACTTCTCCTGCACTTGGCTCCGCCTCCTGCTCTTGGCTCCGCCTCCTGCCTGTCTGCACTTGGCTCCGCCTCCAGCTCTTGGCTCCGCCTCCTGCCTGTCTGCACTTGGCTCCGCCTCCAGCTCTTGGCTCTGCCTCCTGCCTGTCTGCACTTGGCTCCGCCTCCAGCTCTTGGCTCCGCCTCCTGCGGTTTTGCACTTGGCTCCGCCTCCTGCTCTTGGCTCCGCCTCCTGCATTTCTGTTCTTGGCTCTAGCTCCTGTGCTTTCGCTCTGCATCCGCTCTTGCGGTCTTTATCTACTTATTCCTAGGTCCTCGTGTCTGAACAGGTTCTTACCCGTTCTACATACCTGCCTGCAGACCGGTCCCTACCGGTTCTTCCAGTGTACCAGTCTTGTCCACCAGTCCTGCCAGAGAGCCAGCCGTGCCCGCCTGCCTGACAGTGTTCCTGTTGTACCCGTCTGCCTGCCTATGTGCCAGCCGTGCCCGCTTGCTTGTCTATGTTCCGTTCCCCGGTGGGATCAGCAGCCACAACCAGACTCCACCCTGGAGTGGTACCTGGTAGCTTCCTATTGCACAAGTCTGACCTCACCATCAGAGGCTCCAGCGAACACCTAGGAAGCTACTTAGTTACGCCCCTTCCAGGGAGGTTTGGTCTGTGGTCCAGTGGGGCCACTCCCCCCGCACACCCGCGCCAACCAGTCTGGGCGCGAGCATGACAGGGGGGAGAATATCAGCCCCCTAGAGCTTCCAGCGATATCAGGAATCACATTTTGTACAAGCTGGACAAAAATAAGAACAATGCAAATAAACAAAAGTAAGAAAGCAGGACTTAGCTTATCTTGCAAAGAACCAGGACCTGAAGACAGGAGCAAACAGAAATGAACTGATTACAACGATGCCAGGCACTGGACTGAGAATCCAGGAAGTTTAAATAGCAACACCCCAGGCCTAACGAAGCAGGTGAGTACAAACCTGGTAAAAGACAATCCAAGTGCCAAATCACTAGTGAACACAAGAGGGAGCCAAGAAGTATAGTTCACAACAACAGTGATCACCAGTGACAATATACACAGGAGCTCTGTATATAGTGTCAGTGTACAGGTAATACAGTGATCACCTGTGACAATATACACAGGAGCTCTTTATATAGTGTCAGTGTAAAGTTAAGACTGTGATCGCTGGTGCCATTGTACACAGGACCTCTGTATATAGTGCCAGTGTACAGGTAATACAGTGATCACTGGTGACATTGTACACAGGAACTCTGTATATAGTGTATAGTGTCAGTGTACAGGTAACACACTGACTCACCAGGGACGTCTCTAGGTGAAGTCCTTCAGCTTCACTTTTCATCTTCAACCAGCACAGACCGCCATCACGTCTTCCAGCCAGGACGGGTCTCTGCAGGAAATAACACAGTTATCTAGAGCTCCGCTTGCAGAACACATTACTTAATTTTTTCCCAACTTCTACACCACACCAGATGAAGAAAAAAAGGCGACATAATGTCACTTTGCACAGTAACAGGACCACCCCCCCATTTAAAACAGTATCCTCAAAAAATTAAATAAATACATCACTGCAGTAATATTATCCCTTAATTAGCCCCTATGGTAATAATATCCCAATCCTGGCCCCGTGTGTCTCAATCGTGGCTCCAGTCATATGTTTTCCCATTCTGCCCTCATGAGGATCCATTCTGCCCCCATATGATCTCCGCATCCTGCCCCATCTGTCCCATGATCCAGCCCCATCTGTCCCATGATCCTGCCCCATCTGTCCCATGATCCTACCACCCCATCTGTCTCCATCATATCCATCCTTCCCCATGATCCTGCACCATGTGTCTCCATCCTGCACCATGATCCTGCCCCATCTGCCTGCATCCTGCCCCATGTCTCACATTCTGACCCCATGTCTCACATCCCATCCATTCCTGCCCCCCTGTGTCTCACATACTGCCCCCTGTGTCTCCATTCTGCCCCCTGTTGTTTCCATTCCTGCCCCCTGTGTTGTTTCTATTCCTGCCCCCTTGTGTCTCACATACTGCCTTTTGTGTCTCCATCCTGCCCCCTGTGTTGTTTCCATTCCTGCCCCCCGTGTTATTTCCATTCCTGCCCCATGTGTTGTTTCCATTCCTGCCCCATGTGTTGTTTCCATTCCTGCCCCTGTGTTGTTTCCATTCCTGCCCCCTGTGTTGTTTCCATTCCTGCCCCATGTTGTTTCCATTCCTGCCCCCGTGTCTCACATACTGCCCCTTTTGTCTCCATCCTGCCCCCTGTGTTGTTTCCATTCCTGCCCCCTGTGTTGTTTCCATTCCTGCCCCGTGTGTTGTTTCCATTCCTGTCCCGTTTTGTTTCCATTTCTGCCCCTTGTGTTGTTTCCATTCCTGCCCCCTTTTATTTCCATTCCTGTCCTCTGTGTTGTTTCCATTCCTGCCCCGTGTTGTTTCCATTCCTGTCCCTGTGTCCCAACCTGTCCCTGTGTCCCACCTGTCCCCGTGTCTCCATCCTGTCCCCGTGTCCAATCCTGTCCCATGTTGGTTCCATTCCTGCCCCTGTGTTGTTTCCATTCCTGCTCCCTGTGTTATTTCCATTCCTGCCCCCTGGGTTGTTTCCATTCCTGCCCCCTGTGTTGTTTCCATTCCTGCCCCCTGTGTTGTTTCCATTCCTGCCCCTTGTTTCTCCATCCTGCCCCCCTGTGTTGTATCCATTCCTGCCCCTTGTGTTGTTTCCATTCCTGCCCCTTGTGTTGTTTCCATTCCTGCCCCCTGTTATTTCCATTCCTGCCCCCTGTTTTGTTTCCATTTCTGTCCCTTGTGTTGTTTCCATTCCTGCCCCGTTATTTCCATTCCTGTCCCCTGTGTTGTTTCCATTCCTGCCCCGTGTTGTTTCCATTCATGTCCCTGTGTCCCATCCTGTCCCTGTGTCCCATCCTGTCCCGGTGTCTCCATCCCGTCCCCATGTCCCATCCTGCCCCGTGTTGGTTCCATTCCTGCCCCGTGTCTCCATTCTGCCCCGAGCTTGCCGCATTCAATAAAAATAAAAAAACACCTTTCTCCTTACCTGGCCATTGTCCAGCGCCAACATCCATCCCTGGCATTTCAGTGCGGACTCACCGGCGAATAACAATGAGGTCATACGCCAGCGATGTGCGCGCTGATGTCAGCTGCCAGCCTCTGATTGGCTGGCGGCTTTAACTACTGCGGGCACAAACGCACACACCCACTCAGGAAAATACACACATACACACCCCCACCCACACACTCAGGAAAACACACACACTCAGGGAAACACGCGCACCCACACACTCAGGAGAACACACACACATACATACACATGCCCACACACTCAGGAAAACACACTCGGGAAAACACACACGAAAACACACACACACTCAGGAAAACACACACACACTCTCAGGAAAACACACACACGCTCAGGAAAACACACACACACTCAGGAAAACACACATACTCTGACCTGCCATGTTTAATTTGTCAAATGCCCCCTTCCCCCGCCACTTAACACAGCAAGTGTTGAGATGGGCAGCTGGAGAGGTTACCTGGAGTGTGCACTGTGCTGGACAGTGGGCACAAAGGGAGGGCAGCCTTCCTCTCATCTTGTCCATGTCCTGCCATCCTGTGCTGCTGCTCTGCACGCTGATACTCCTCCCCCTCCAGGTCCTGGCTGATCAGACATCAGAGACATATCTGCACACAGAAGAGGAGGAGGCTGTGTGCGATCACTATGTAAGTAAGGCAGCCTCCTCCTCTTCTTGTGTGCCAGGAGCCGCCCTCTCTCACTGCAGTGTGCGCATTACTGAAGCCAGCCATGGCTCCGGCCACAGGTGCTTGCTGCGTGTCCCGCCCGCATGTTCCTGCTCATCACATGTCCTCCAGCAGCCCTGTGCTGTGGCTTAGGCACCGGCCCGGGGGGCAAATACATTCTTGCCACCCGGCCCAGTCCGCCCCTGGGCACAAGTGGTGTCAATAGGATCATTGCATCCCTAGTTGAATTCATTGGGGAGTGTAGTTTGTAAAATGAAATCTCATATGGCGGGTTTATGTTGTTCTGGCATCTCAGGGCCTCTGCCAATGTGACATTGTTATGGAAATTTGGTTTGGATAAATCTATCCTTGTGTGTGCTGCGGCCGTTCCCAATAAGACTGAGTATTTTGAGCGCTCAAGAATGAGACTGCACAACATTGTGTCAATAACATTCCATCAATACTGCTGATTTATTGTACATGCATAGTTTTACAATTGCTTATAGAAAGGAGTGGTTAGGGGTGGTTAGTTAATTACCATATTGTCTAGCTCCTCTGTTATTGGCTATCTAAATGTATATGGAATATTGTGATTAATGCACATATGAAATGTTAGGGCTAGCGGAATGCACCAAATAATTAGAGAAAAGGAATAAGGTGCGTTCGCAGCCCGGGGTCCACTGTGCAGAGATGGAACCTGCTGCTAAGCAATGACGGACTATATGGTGGTACAATGAGGATTCACACGGGTTAGCTTCGCCCTGTGTGAAATAGGCGAACCCTGTTGTGTCACAGGGCCGCAGTACCGCACGTAACAAAACTAATAATTAAATAGCATGAGAGTGCATGCTATGCCGCACTGGTGGATGCCACTAACCACCCAGACTTGGGTTTGGAAAGCGCGGTGATAGCGCATGGCGTCGCACTGGCGGTCACAGCAATAGACGCTGTTTGTGTACCAGTGTTGGTTACTAGTCGGGCGCTAGATTACAATCATCCTCCTTACGCGAGCATTCAAACACAAGGGAGGGGATGATTAAGAGCGACTTTCACTCACAACACACACACATAAACAAGTGTATACTAGCGCATGGCCGTGCGGCCATGCAAACCTCTTATAGCTACAGCATGTACAGGACCTTCCCAGAAGGACCAATGGGAGGCTGCCACAGAAGTTGAGCACCTTCAGGACCTTCCTGGAAGACCAATGGGATCTGCTGCAGTATCTGAGCATGTGACCCTCGATCTTCACCAGGAGATCTTGCCCTGGGCATGCTCAGAAGGGGAAAAGCAGGACTTAGTCCCAATAGTGTCTGCTTGCCGCTGCCCAGCACTGGCTTCAATGGCAGAAGCTGGAAAAGCAGCAGTAACCCTTTGCACAGAGTGAGACTGAGCAAGATGCTGGGACCGACGTCTCCGCTGAGCAGGCTCCACTGCGGCTGATGCAGAATGAAAGACCACAGCAGACATGGTTCGAGATTCCCCCTGCACAGCAGCGGGAACTCGACTCCTAACATGAATGCTGATTAAGCAACTAAAATTGAGCTTTCTGCATCTAGGACAGAGTTGAGACATCTGATCAGCACTTAATACATCTGGCATTGTTCCGCTTTTGCCTGGAAAACCCACATACAGTCTGTCTGGCTTATATCAGTTTATGTCAGCCATTTTAAGCCATTGATTATAAACTAGCTGAGTAATATATTAGCTGTGGATATATGAGTATAAATGATTATAGAGGAGTATACATGCAAGTGAGATCTACATGATATATATATTTCTATCACAAGCCCCCCTTAGATATCACTTGCCCTAATCCTAGCCTCCTGTCCCAAAGCACTACAACTCTTTTGTGCTGCTAGTGAAATGACGCAAGCCTAGCGCCTACGCCCCACTCTGTACAGACTTTTCGCAAATGGGCGGTCAGGAGATCTGTCCCTAACGGGGGATTGTTGCAATCAGTCTCTTAGTCAACAGCATGTGTAGTGAGCGGTGTGTATTCTTTATCAGGTAGGTCATCTATTCGGTCAGGCAGGGCATCCACAACATCATTCTGGCTTGTGTCATCTTCTGGTAGGGGAGCTTTCTTGCAATGCGGTGAGTGGATCCAAGTGGGTCTTTCCTCCAGTTTCACAGAGGTTGGTGTCGTCAGCAGCACTTGAACAGGACCATCAAATCTAGGATCGAGTGGTGTTCTCTTTACAAACTTTTTCACCAACACCCAGTCTCATTGCTTCAAGGAGTGCATACCCGACACTGAATCTGGATCTGGCAATGAAGAAAAAAACTCTAGAATGGATATTAGCAAGTTTCTTGGTGAGTTCAATTACATAAGAAGACAAAGTATCATATTGCATAGTCAGCTGCTGAGAGAAAGGATACCCCTAACCTGGGACTAGACCCAAACAAAATTTCATATGGTGACAGCTTTTCTGGGCCTCTGGAAGTGTGCCTTACACTAAGTAGTGTGATTGGGAGTGTCTCCTGCCATGGTTTGCGTGTCTCTTGGGCAACTTTCAACATCCTGTTCTTAAGTGTCCCATTCAGTCTTTCCACTTTCTCGCTACTCTGGGGATTGTAAGGAGTGTGTAGGCCTAAGTCTGACCCTACTGCTGACCAGATCTCCCGTGTGAGATTTGCTGTGAATGCAGGTCCTGTTATGATCTGGTGACCTTGGAGCCACATGAGAGACTTTCTCAGGAGTAGGTGGTACCTGTACTGACCGCAAACCCTAAACTAACACCGCAACTAGAAGTAGCCGTGGGATGTACCTAACACGTCCTAGACATCTCGACACAGCCGGAGGACTAAATACCCCTATAGATGGAAATGGGAATTCTATCTTTCCTCAGAGCAGAACCCCAAAGGATAGGCAGCCCCCCACAAATATTGACTGTGAGTATAAGAGGAAAGACACACGCAGGCAGAAAAACAGGATTTAGCAAAAGAGGCACTTATAGCTAAATAGAAAAGGATAGGACAGAATTCTAAGCGGTCAGTATTAAAATCCTAAAAACATCCACAGCAGATAATACAAATATTCCACATCTAACTAAAGACATAGAAAGTATATCTGCATCTCCTGAGAATCCAGCATGACTGAAAAATCCAAACAAAGTCTAAGCTGAACAAAAACACAATAAATTGCACTGAATTGCAAAGCACACTGTTGTGAATTCCATTTCTCGGACTCCCTCCTGTGGTCATGAATGGTACTTTGGTTAGTTCTGCTCTTGGACTCCCTCTGGTGGCTTTGAGCGGAACTGCTGGTCTCTGAGCTTTGCTTTCTCAGCTGCCCTAGTTTATTGTTAGTCTGGCTTCCCTATTTAACTCTACTCAGATCGTTACTTCATGCCATCTGTCAATGTATCAGTATTGGTTCAGATCTCTCTTGGACTTCTCTGAGGACCTGTCTACTCCAGCAGAAGCTAAGTCCCTGCTAGTTCATTTGTTGTTACTGCTGCCTGAATATATTTCTTAGTACTGCTTAATTCTTGTCCAGCTTGCTATCATGATATTTCCTTGCTAGCTGGAAGCTCTGGGGTGCAGTGTTGCACTTCCACACCGTGAGTCGGTGTGGGGGTCTTTTTGCATACTCTGCGTGGTTTTTGTAGTTTTTTGTGCTGACCGCATGGTTTCCTTTTCTATCCTCTGACTATTTCGTGAAGTCTGGCCTCCTTTGCTGAAACCTGTTTCATTCCTGTGTTTGTGACTTTCCTCTTAACTCACAGTTAATATATGTGGGGGGCTGCCTTTACCTTTGGGGAATTTCTCTGAGGCAAGGTTAGGCTTCTATTTCTATCTTTAGGGGTAGTTAGCTCTTAGGCTGTGAAGAGGCATCTAGGGAGAGTTAGGTACGCTCCACGGCTATTTCTAGTGTGTGTGATAGGAGTAGTGTTTGCGGTCAGCAGAGTTCCCACTTTCCCAGAGCTTGTTCCGATTACTAGTTTGCTCATCTGGTCATTCCGGGTGCTCCTAACCACCAGGTCCATAACAGTACAGCTGGCCTACAAAGTGTTAATGCATCTCAAAAGAGGGATAAGAGAAGTTCGGAACCCATTTTTTTTTCTTTGCAGTGTGTTTTGTCTCTCTTTTCCCCTTAATCTCTGGGTGGTTCAGGACTCAGGTGTAGATATGGATATTCAGGGTCTGTCCTCTTGTGTGGATCAACTCACTGCAAGGGTCCAAAGCATTCAAGATTATGTAGTTCAGAATCCGATGTTAGAGCCTAGAATTCCAATTCCTGATTTGTTTTCTGGGGATAGATCTAAGTTTCTGAATTTCAAAAATAATTGTAGACTGTTTCTTGCTTTGAAACCCCGCTCCTCTGGTGACCTGTTGTGAATTAGACTTTTTTGGCTCCCTCTTGTGGTCACTAGTGGTATGACTCTGAGATTGTCTTTCCCTAGTTTGGCACCCACCTGGGTCGTTAGTCCAGGGGTGTTGCTATATGAACTTCCTGAATTCTTAGTCTGGTGCCTGGCATCGTTGTAATCAGTCCTTTCTGTTTGCTCCTGTCTGCTGGTCCTGGTTCATGCAAAATTAAGCTAAGTCCTGCTTCCTTGTTTTTTGGTTATTTGTATTGCCCTCATTTTTTGTCCAGCTTGTACTAAATGTGATTCCTGATTTTGCTGGAAGCTCTAGGGGGCTGGTATTCTCCCCCTGGGCCGTTAGACGGTTCGGGGGTTCTTGAATATCCAGCGTGGATATTTTTGATAGGGTTTTTGCTGACCGTATAAGTCATCTTACTATATTCTGCTATTAGTCAGTGGGCCTCTCTTTGCTAAATACCTAGTTCATTCTTACGTTTGTCTTTTCTTCTTACCTCACCGTTATTATTTGTTGGGGGCTTGTATCCAACTTTTGGGGTCTTTTCTCTGGAGGCAAGAAAGGTCTATCTTTTCCCTTCTAGGGTTAGTTAGTTCTCCGGCTGGCGCGAGACGTCTAGAACCAACGTAGGCACGTTCCCAGGCTGCTGCTATTTGTGGTGCTAGGTTTAGATATACGGTCAGCCCAGTTACCACTGCCCTATGAGCTGGTTTTTTGTGTTTGCAGACTTAGTATTTATTGCAGAGACCCTCTGCCATTGGGGTCATAACAGTATGCCAGGCCAAGGTTGAATGTTTAATGCATTGCAGAAGTGGGATAATAAGAAAGGAAATTCTGAGTTTTTTTTTTTCCTCTCTTTCTTCCTCCCCTTTACCTCTGAGTGGCTTAAGCTTGCTGCAGACATGAATGTCCAGACTCTGATTACAAGTGTGGATCAGCTTGCTGCTCGTGTGCAGGGCATACAAGATTTTGTTACCAGTAGTCCTATGTCTGAACCTAAAATACCTATTCCTGAACTGTTCTCTGGAGATCGATTTAAGTTTAGGAATTTCAGGAATAATTGTAAATTGTTTCTTTCTCTGAGACCCCGTTCGTCTGGAGACTCAGCTCAGCAAGTTAAAATTGTTATCTCTTTCTTGCGGGGCGACCCTCAGGATTGGGCTTTCTCGCTAGCGCCAGGAGATCCGGCATTGGCGAATATTGATGCGTTTTTTCTGGCGCTCGGATTGCTTTACGAGGAACCCAATCTTGAAATTCAGGCTGAAAAAGCCTTGCTGGCTATTTCTCAGGGCCAGGATGAAGCTGAAGTGTATTGCCAAAAATTTCGGAAATGGTCCGTGCTTACTCAGTGGAATGAGTGTGCTCTGGCCGCAAATTTCAGAAATGGCCTTTCTGAAGCCATTAAGAATGTGATGGTGGGTTTCTCCATTCCTACAAGTCTGAATGATTCCATGGCGCTGGCTATTCAAATTGACCGGCGTTTGCGGGAGCGCAAAACTGCTAATCCTCTGGTGGTGTTGTCTGAACAAACACCTGATTTAATGCAATGTGATAGAATTCAGACTAGAAATGAACGGAAAAATCATAGACGGCAGAATGGGTTGTGTTTTTACTGTGGTGATTCTACACATGTTATATCAGCATGCTCTAAACGCCTTACAAGGGTTGTTAGCCCTGTCGCCATTGGTAATTTGCAACCTAAATTTATTTTGTCTGTGACTTTAATTTGCTCATTGTCTTCCTACCCTGTTATGGCGTTTGTGGATTCAGGTGCTGCCCTGAGTCTTATGGATCTGTCATTTGCCAAGCGCTGTGGTTTTGTTCTTGAGCCATTGGTAAATCCTATCCCTCTTAGAGGTATTGATGCTACGCCATTGGCGGAAAATAAACCGCAGTTTTGGACACAGGTAACCATGTGCATGACTCCTGAACATCGGGAGGTGATTCGTTTTCTTGTTCTGCATAAAATGCATGATTTGGTCGTTTTGGGTCTGCCATGGTTACAGACCCATAATCCAGTCTTGGATTGGAAGGCAATGTCTGTGTCAAGTTGGGGCTGTCAGGGAATTCATGGTGATTCACCACCGGTGTCTATTGCTTCCTCTACTCCTTCGGAAGTTCCTGAGTATTTGTCTGATTATCAGGATGTATTCAGCGAGTCCAGGTCCAGTGCTCTTCCTCCTCATAGGGACTGTGACTGCGCTATAGATTTGATTCCGGGTAGTAAATTTCCTAAGGGAAGATTATTTAATCTGTCTGTACCTGAGCATACTGCAATGCGTTCGTATATCAAGGAATCTCTGGAGAAGGGGCATATCCGTCCATCCTCTTCCCCTCTTGGTGCGGGATTCTTTTTTGTGGCCAAGAAGGACGGATCTTTGAGACCTTGTATTGACTATCGGCTTCTGAATAAAATCACTGTTAAATTTCAGTATCCTTTGCCTCTGTTGTCGGACTTGTTTGCCCGGATTAAAGGTGCCAAGTGGTTCACCAAGATAGATCTTCGTGGTGCGTACAACCTTGTGCGCATTAAGCAAGGAGATGAATGGAAAACTGCATTTAATACGCCCGAAGGTCATTTTGAGTACTTGGTGATGCCTTTTGGGCTCTCTAATGCTCCTTCAGTGTTTCAGTCCTTTATGCATGATATTTTCCGGAAGTATCTGGATACATTTATGATTGTTTATCTGGATGATATTCTGTTTTTTTCTGATGATTGGGACTCGCATGTAGAGCAGGTCAGGATGGTGTTTCAGGTTTTGCGTGAGAATGCTTTGTTTGTTAAGGGCTCAAAGTGTCTCTTTGGAGTACAGAAGGTTCCCTTTTTGGGTTTTATTTTCTCCCCTTCTGCTGTGGAGATGGACCCAGTCAAGGTCCGAGCTATTCATGATTGGACTCAACCCACGTCAGTTAAGAGTCTTCAGAAGTTCTTGGGCTTTGCTAACTTCTACCGTCGTTTTATCGCTAATTTTTCTAGCGTTGTTAAACCTTTGACGGATATGACCAAGAAAGGTTCTGATGTTGCTAACTGGGCTCCTGCAGCCGTGGAGGCTTTCCAAGAGTTGAAGCGCCGGTTTACTTCAGCGCCTGTTTTGTGCCAGCCTGATGTCTCACTGCCCTTTCAGGTTGAAGTGGATGCTTCTGAGATTGGGGCAGGGGCCGTTTTGTCGCAGAGAGGCCCTGGTTGCTCTGTAATGAGACCATGTGCTTTTTTCTCTAGGAAGTTTTCGCCTGCTGAGTGGAATTATGATGTTGGCAATCGGGAGTTGCTGGCCATGAAGTGGGCATTTGAGGAGTGGCGTCATTGGCTCGAGGGTGCTAAGCATCGTGTGGTGGTCTTGACTGATCACAAAAATCTGATGTATCTCGAGTCTGCTAAACGCCTGAATCCTAGACAGGCCCGTTGGTCATTGTTTTTCTCCCGTTTTGACTTTGTGGTCTCGTATTTACCAGGTTCAAAGAATGTGAAGGCTGATGCTCTTTCAAGGAGCTTTGTGCCTGACTCTCCTGGAGTCGCAGAACCAGTTGGTATTCTTAAAGAGGGAGTAATCTTGTCAGCCATTTCTCCGGATTTGCGACGTGTGTGGCAGAGATTTCAGGCTGGTAGACCTGACTCTTGTCCACCTGACAGACTGTTTGTTCCTGTTAAATGGACCAGCAGAGTCATTTCCGAGGTTCATTCCTCGGTGTTGGCAGGGCATCCGGGAATTTTTGGCACCAGAGATTTGGTGGCTAGGTCCTCTTGGTGGCCTTCCTTGTCGTGGGATGTGCGGTCATTTGTGCAGTCCTGTGGGACTTGTGCTCGAGCTAAGCCTTGCTGTTCTCATGCCAGCGGGTTGCTCTTGCCCTTGCCTGTCCCGAAGAGGCCTTGGACACACATTTCCATGGATTTCATTTCAGATCTTCCGGTGTCTCAGGGCATGTCTGTCATCTGGGTGGTATGTGATCGCTTTTCCAAGATGGTCCATTTGGTATCTTTGCCTAAGCTGCCTTCCTCTTCCGATCTGGTTCCTTTGTTCTTTCAGAATGTGGTTCGTTTACACGGCATTCCTGAGAATATCGTGTCTGACAGAGGATCCCAGTTTGTTTCCAGGTTCTGGCGATCCTTTTGTGCTAAGATGGGCATTGATTTGTCGTTTTCGTCTGCCTTTCATCCTCAGACTAATGGACAAACGGAGCGAACTAATCAAACTTTGGAGGCTTATTTGAGGTGTTTTGTTTCTGCGGATCAGGATGATTGGGTGACCTTCTTGCCGTTGGCTGAGTTTGCCCTTAATAATCGGGCTAGTTCCGCTACTTTGGTCTCGCCATTTTTCTGCAACTCTGGTTTCCATCCTCGTTTTTCCTCGGGACATGTGGAGCCTTCTGACTGTCCTGGGGTAGATTCTGTGGTGGATAGGTTGCAGCAGATTTGGAATCATGTGGTGGACAACTTGAAGTTGTCACAGGAGAAGGCTCAGCGTTTTGCCAACCGCCGCCGCGGTGTGGGTCCCCGACTTCGTGTTGGGGATTTGGTATGGCTGTCTTCTCGATTTGTTCCTATGAAGGTCTCCTCTCCTAAATTCAAGCCTCGCTTCATCGGTCCTTACAAGATATTGGAGATCCTTAATCCTGTGTCCTTTCGCTTGGATCTTCCGTTGTCGTTTGCCATTCACAACGTGTTCCATAGGTCTTTGTTGCGGCGGTACGTTGTACCTGTGGTTCCCTCTGTTGAGCCTCCTGCTCCGGTGTTGGTTGAGGGCGAGTTGGAGTACGTGGTGGAGAAAATCTTGGATTCTCGTCTCTCCAGACGGAGGCTTCAGTATCTGGTCAAGTGGAAGGGCTATGGTCAGGAGGATAATTCCTGGGTGGTTGCCTCTGATGTGCATGCGGCTGATTTAGTTCGTGCCTTTAACGCTGCTCATCCTGATCGCCCTGGTGGTCTTGGTGAGGGTTCGGTGACCCCTCCTTAAAGGGGGGGTACTGTTGTGAATTAGACTTTTTTGGCTCCCTCTTGTGGTCACTAGTGGTATGACTCTGAGATTGTCTTTCCCTAGTTTGGCACCCACCTGGGTCGTTAGTCCAGGGGTGTTGCTATATGAACTTCCTGAATTCTTAGTCTGGTGCCTGGCATCGTTGTAATCAGTCCTTTCTGTTTTCTCCTGTCTGCTGGTCCTGGTTCATGCAAAATTAAGCTAAGTCCTGCTTCCTTGTTTTTTGGTTATTTGTATTGCCCTCATTTTTTGTCCAGCTTGTACTAAATGTGATTCCTGATTTTGCTGGAAGCTCTAGGGGGCTGGTATTCTCCCCCCGGGCCGTTAGACGGTTCGGGGGTTCTTGAATATCCAGCGTGGATATTTTTGATAGGGTTTTTGCTGACCGTATAAGTCATCTTACTATATTCTGCTATTAGTCAGTGGGCCTCTCTTTGCTAAATACCTAGTTCATTCTTACGTTTGTCTTTTCTTCTTACCTCACCGTTATTATTTGTTGGGGGCTTGTATCCAACTTTTGGGGTCTTTTCTCTGGAGGCAAGAAAGGTCTATCTTTTCCCTTCTAGGGTTAGTTAGTTCTCCGGCTGGCGCGAGACGTCTAGAACCAACGTAGGCACGTTCCCCGGCTGCTGCTGTTTGTGGTGCTAGGTTTAGATATACGGTCAGCCCAGTTACCACTGCCCTATGAGCTGGTTTTTTGTGTTTGCAGACTTGGTATTTATTGCAGAGACCCTCTGCCATTGGGGTCATAACAGTGACCCCATTCAGCAAGTAAAAATTATTATTTCTTTGCTACGTGGTGACCCTCAAGACAGGGCATTCTCCCTTGCGCCAGGAGATCCTGCCTTGCTTAATGTAGATGCGTTTTTTCTGGCGCTTGGATTGTTTTATGACGAACCAAATTCAGTGGATCAGGCAGAGAAAGACTTGCTGGCTTTGTGTCAGGGTCAGGATGAAGCGGAGGTATATTGTCAGAAGTTTAGAAAGTGGTCTGTGCTTACTGGCAGCAATTTTTAGAAAGGGTCTCTCTGAGGCCCTTAAGGATGTTATGGTGGGCTTCCCCACGCCTGCTGGTCTGAATGAATCAATGTCCTTGGCCATTCAAATTGATCGGCGTTTGCGTGAGCGCAAAATTGTGCACCATTTGGCGGTGTCCTCTGAGCAGAGGCCTGAGCTTATGCAATGTGATAGAACTTTGACCAGAACGGAACGGCAAGAACACAGACGTCAGAATCGGCTGTGTTTTTACTGTGGTGACCCTACTCATGCTATCTCTGATTGTCCTAAGCGCACTAAGCGGTTCGCTAGGTCTGTCACCATTGCTACCGTACAGCCTAAATTTCTTTTGTCTGTTACTTTGATTTGCTCTCTGTCGTCCTACTCGGTTATGGCATTTGTGGATTCGGGCGCTGCCCTGAATTTGATGGACTTGGAGTTTGCCAGGCGTTGTGGTTTTTTCCTGGAGCCTTTGCAGTATCCTATTCCATTAAGGGGAATTGATGCTACGCCTTTGGCCAGGAATAAACCTCAGTACTGGACTCAGTTGACCATGTGCATGGCTCCTGCACATCAGGAAGATATTTGCTTTTTGGTGTTGCATAATTTGCATGATGTGGTCGTGTTGGGTTTGCCATGGCTACAGGTTCATAATCCAGTATTGAATTGGAAATCAATGTCTGTGTCTAGTTGGGGTTGTCAAGGGGTACATGGTGATGTTCCGATGATGTCAATTTCTTCATCCACTCCTTCTGATGTCCCTGAGTTTCTGTCGGATTACCGGGATGTATTTGATGAGCCCAAGTCCAGTATCCTACCCCCTCATAGGGATTGTGATTGTGCTATAAATTTGATCCCTGGTAGTAAGTTTCCTAAGGGCCGACTTTTCAATTTATCCGTGCCAGAACACGCCGCTATGCGGAGTTATATAAAGGAGTCCTTGGAGAAAGGGCATATTCGCCCGTCTTCATCACCGTTGGGAGCAGGGTTCTTTTTTGTGGCCAAGAAGGATGGTTCTCTGAGACCCTGTATAGACTACCGCCTTCTCAATAAAATCACGGTCAAATTTCAGTACCCTTTGCCTCTGCTGTCTGATTTGTTTGCTCGGATTAAGGGGGCTAGTTGGTTCACCAAGATAGATCTTCGAGGGGCGTATAACCTTGTGCGTATTAAACAGGGCGATGAATGGAAAACAGCATTTAATACGCCCGAGGGCCATTTTGAGTACCTGGTGATGCCATTCGGGCTTTCTAACGCTCCATCTGTGTTTCAGTCCTTTATGCATGACATCTTCCGAAAGTATCTGGATAGATTCATGATTGTATATTTGGATGATATCTTGGTCTTTTCAGATGATTGGGAGTCTCATGTGAAGCAGGTCAGAATGGTATTTCAGGTCCTTCGTGCTAATTCCTTGTTTGTGAAGGGGTCTAAGTGTCTCTTTGGAGTTCAGAAGGTTTCCTTTTTGGGCTTCATTTTTTCCCCTTCTACTATCGAGATGGATCCTGTTAAAGTTAAGGCCATTTATGATTGGACTAAACCTACATCTGTGAAGAGTCTTCAGAAATTTCTGGGCTTTGCTAATTTTTACCGTCGCTTCATCGCTAATTTTTCTAGTGT
The DNA here is from genome assembly GCF_051348905.1 of Ranitomeya variabilis. Lineage (NCBI taxonomy): Eukaryota > Metazoa > Chordata > Amphibia > Anura > Dendrobatidae > Ranitomeya > Ranitomeya variabilis. The sequence goes on along the minus strand of NC_135234.1, from coordinate 192,530,499 downwards.
GGTTAAACCTTTGACTGATGTGACAAAGAAAGGTGCTGATGTGGTGAATTGGTCCTCTGCGGCCGTGGAGGCTTTTCAGGAGCTGAAATGTCATTTTTCTTCGGCCCCTGTGTTGCGTCAGCCAGATGTTTCGCTCCCTTTTCAGGTTGAGGTTGATGCTTCTGAGATTGGAGCAGGGGCTGTTTTGTCTCAAGGAAGTTCTGATGGCTCTGTGATGAAGCCATGTGCCTTCTTTTCTAGAAAGATTTCGCCTGCTGAGCGTAATTATGATGTTGGCAATCGGGAGCTGCTGGCTATGAAGTGAGCATTCTAGGAGTGGCGACATTGGCTTGAGGGAGCCAAGCACCGTGTGGTGGTCTTGACGGATCACAAGAATTTGACTTATCTCGAGTCTGCCAAGCGGTTGAATCCTAGACAGGCTCGATGGTCACTGTTTTTTTCCCGTTTCGATTTTGTGGTCTCATACCTTCCGGGTTCTAAGAATGTGAAGGCTGATGCCCTTTCTATGAGTTTTGTGCCTGATTCTCCGGGAGTCCCTGAGCCGGCTGGTATTCTCAAAGAGAGGGTAATTCTGTCTGCCATCTCCCCTGATTTGCGGCGGGTGCTGCAGGAGTTTCAGGCTGATAGACCTGACCGTTGTCCAGCGGATAAACTGTTTGTCCCTGATAGATGGACTAGCAGAGTTATTTCTGAGGTTCATTGCTCGGTGTTGGCTGGTCATCCTGGCATTTTTGGTACCAGGGATTTGGTGGCTAGGTCCTTTTGGTGGCCTTCCTTGTCACGGGATGTGCGTTCTTTTGTGCAGTCTTGTGGGACTTGTGCTCGGGCCAAGCCCTGCTGTTCTCGTGCCAGTGGGTTGCTTTTGCCCTTGCTGGTCCCAAAAAGGCCCTGGACGCATGTTTCCATGGATTTTATTTCAGATCTTTCTGTCTCTCAAAGGATGTCTGTCATCTGGGTGGTTTGTGATCGCTTTTCTAAGATGGTCCATTTGGTACCCTTGCCTAAATTACCTTCCTCCTCTGATTTGGTGCCATTATTCTTTCAGCATTTGGTTCGTTTGCATGGCATTCCGGAGAAGCTTGTGTCGGACAGAGGGTCCCAGTTTGTCTCTAGGTTTTGGCGGTCCTTTTGTGCTAAGATGGGCATTGATTTGTCTTTTTCTTTGGCTTTCCATCCTCAGACAAATGGCCAAACTGAACGAACCAACCAGACTTTGGAAACCTATCTGAGATGTTTTGTTTCTGCTGATCAGGATGATTGGGTGACCTTTTTGCCATTGGCTGAGTTCGCCGTTAATAATCGGGCTAGTTCGGCTACTTTGGTTTCGCCTTTTTTTTTGCAATTCTGGTTTTCATCCTCGTTTTTCTTCGGGGCAGGTTGAGCCTTCTGACTGTCCTGGTGTGGATTCTGTGGTGGACAGATTGCAGCAAATTTGGACTCACGTGGTGGATAATTTGACGTTGTCCCAGGAGAAGGCTCAACGTTTCGCTAACCGCCGTCGATGTGTTGGTCCTCGACTTCGTGTTGGGGATTTGGTTTGGTTATCTTCTCGTTATGTTCCTATGAAGGTTTCTTCTCATAAGTTTAAGCCTCGTTTCATTGGTCCTTATAGGATTTCTGAAATTCCAACCCTGTGTCATTTCGTTTGGTCCTTCCAGCTTCCATTGCCATCCATAATGTGTTCCATAGGTCGTTGTTGCGGAGGTATGTGGCGCCTATGGTTCCCTCCGTTGATCCTCCTGCTCCGGTGTTGGTTGAGGGGGAGTTGGAGTATGTGGTGGAAAAAATTTTGGATTCTCGTATTTTGAGACGGAAGCTCCAGTATCTGGTTAAGTGGAAGGGCTATGGTCAGGAGGATAATTCCTGGGTTATTGCCTCCGATGTCCATGCTGCCGATTTGGTTCGCGCCTTTCATTTGGCTCGTCCTGATCGGCCTGGGGGCCCTGGTGAGGGTTCGGTGACCCCTCCTCAAGGGGGGGGTACTGTTGTGAATTCCATTTCTTGGACTCCCTCCTGTGGTCATGAATGGTACTTTGGTTAGTTCTGCTCTTGGACTCCCTCTGGTGGCTTTGAACGGAACTGCTGGTCTCTGAGCTTTGCTTTCTCAGCTGCCCTAGTTTATTGTTAGTCTGGCTTCCCTATTTAACTCTACTCAGATCGTTACTTCATGCCATCTGTCAATGTATCAGTATTGGTTCAGATCTCTCTTGGACTTCTCTGAGAACCTGTCTACTCTAGCAGAAGCTAAGTCCCTGCTAGTTCATTTGTTGTTACTGCTGCCTGAATATATTTCTTAGTACTGCTTAATTGTTGTCCAGCTTGCTATCATGATATTTCCTTGCTAGCTGGAAGCTCTGGGGTGCAGTGTTGCACCTCCACACCATGAGTCGGTGTGGGGGTCTTTTTGCATACTCTGCATGGTTTTTGTAGTTTTTTGTGCTGACCGCATAGTTTCCTTTTCTATCCTCTGACTATTTAGTGAAGTCTGGCCTCCTTTGCTGAAACCTGTTTCATTCCTGTGTTTGTGACTTTCCTCTTAACTCACAGTCAATATATGTGGGGGGCTGCCTTTACCTTTGGGGAATTTCTCTGAGGCAAGGTTAGGCTTCTATTTCTATCTTTAGGGGTAGTTAGCTCTTAGGCTGTGAAGAGGCATCTAGGGAGAGTTAGGTACGCTCCACGGCTATTTCTAGTGTGTGTGATAGGAGTAGTGTTTGCGGTCAGCAGAGTTCCCACTTTCCCAGAGCTTGTTCCGATTACTAGTTTGCTCATCTGGTCATTCCGGGTGCTCCTAACCACCAGGTCCATAACAGCACACTGCATGTGTGCACAGAGACAAAAAACCAGACACTTATCTTGGCTGAATTGGCAGCAGGGCATGAGGAGCCAGAGAGAGATGCAATCCCTCCAAGTACAATGGACAACTGGCATGGACTCACGGATTACAACCCCAAGACAACTGCACTACCACCAACAACCAACGGAGGGAGCCCAAGAGCAGAATTCACAACAGTACTCCCCCTTGAAGAGGGGTCACTGAACCCACACCAGAGCCCCAAGGCGGATCAGGATGAGCCAGATGAAAGGCACGGACCAAATCAGCAGCATGGACATCAGAGGCAAAAACCCAAGAATTATCCACCTGGCCATAACCCTTCCATTTGACAAGGTACTGAAGCCTCCGCCTCGAAAAGCGAGAATCCAAAATCTTCTCAACCACATACTCCAACTCCCCATCAACCAACACAGAAGCAGGAGGATCAACCGAGGGAACAACGGGCACCACATATTTCTGCAATAAAGATCTATGGAAGACATTATGGATGGCAAAAGAGGCCGGAAGGGCCAAACGAAAAGACACCGGATTGATAATCTCAGAAATCCTATAAGGACCAATAAACCAAGGCTTAAACTTAGGGGAAGAAACCTTCATAGGAACATGACGGGAAGACAACCAGACCAAATCCCCAACCCGAAGCCGGGAACCAACACACCGACGACGGTTAGCAAAACGCTGAGCCTCTTCCTGAGACAACACCAAATTGTCCACCACATGAGCCCAAATCTGCTGCAACCTGTCAACCACAGAATCCACACCAGAACAATCAGAAGGTTCAACTTGCCCCGAAGAAAAACGAGGATGAAAACCAAAATTACAAAAGAAGGGTGAAACCAAGGTAGCCGAACTAGCCCGATTATTAAGGGCAAACTCGGCCAATGGCAAGAAAGCCACCCAATCATCCTGATCAGCAGACACAAAGCATCTCAAATAAGTTTCCAAAGTCTGATTAGTAGGGTTGAGCGACTTTCATTTTTTAAAGATCGAGTCGGGTTTTGTGAAACCCGACTTTGTCCAGAGTCGAGTCGAGTGCAGTCGGCCGATTATCGCTAAAAGTCGGGGATCGACCGAAACACGAAACCCAATGCAAGTCAATGGGGAAGCATAGTCGGCAGTGCGTGGAGGCCAGGAAAACACCTACAGTGCCCATTTTAATGCCAAAAACATCCATTCTTGTTTCTGAAGCTTGTCAATCTTAATTAACTTTATAATAATAGTTGGGCATAGGAAATTGGGGGTCATTTGGCAAAAGTTGTGGGGGGTAGGGCTGGTTCAAGGCTTTAGTGGGCCCAGGAAATGTGGACTCCGTCACGGCGGTGGAGCAGGGAGAGGTAAGTATTTCAACGTTGCAAGTGCTGTGATCCTGAGCAAGCAGGGGGGGCCCACTCGTTCGCATTGGCACTGGCACAGGGCCCCTCAAAGTACAGTGGTGTGTTTGCATGGCGGGGGCGCCTCCCACCGGCAGCGACACTTTTGCGTACTCTGAGGGGCCCTGTGCCCGTGACGTCGCCAACGAGTATGCCCCCCCACCTGATGAAGGAACCTGCACTTTCATCTGCACCTTCCTCTTTGTCCCTGTGTAAGGTGGTATAACATGCGGGAAGGGGAAACCTTACTTTCAGCAGGGTCAGATTCTGGCTGTGTAGAGTGCAAGGGGAATGTAGTGGTCTAGGTCAATGTACCAGCAGACTCATCTAGCAGTGGCTGGGCAATGGGCAGGATGAGGAGGAAACAGATATAGGGCCAAAGAATAAAGTAGGCTAAATGCAGTTCAAAATTGGTAACAGGACTAAACAGGCGGCATTGCTTTGTTCAGTGGAGTAGCAAACCCAAGAGCAGCAGACACTGTTTTAAGGGCCCAACCACACTAGTAGGCCAAATGCAGTTTAATATCTGCTACTGTAGGCCAAAAGCCAGAAGGTTGAAGCTCAGCTTTATTCAGTTGAGGACAAACAACATGGAGGGGAAGACACCGTTAGTAGGCCCTAACCACCAATTTTTAAAAACACAGCACTTAATGAGATCCAGAAGGTTGAAGCTCAGCTGTATTCAGTTGAGGTCAGACTCAACACCAGGGAGGGGCAGACACCGTTAGTAGGCCGTAACCAAAGTTGAAGGTCAAATGCAGTTTAATATCTGATACTATAGGCCGAAAGCCAGAAGGTTGAAGCTCAGCTGTATTCAGTTGAGGTCAGACTCAACACCAGGGAGGGGCAGACACCGTTAGTAGGCCGTAACCAAAGTTGAAGGTCAAATGCAGTTTAATATCTGATACTATAGGCCGAAAGCCAGAAGGTTGAAGCTCAGCTGTATTCAGTTGAGGGCAAACACCAGGGAGGGGCAGACACCGTTAGTAGGCCCTAAACACCATTTTTTTAAAAAAAACAGCACTTAATGAGAGCCAGAAGGTTGAAGCTCAGCTTTATTCAGTTGAGGGAAAGCACCAGGGAGCAGCAAACAGAGCTATTAGGCCCCAACCAGCACTTAAAAAAAAAATATATATATATATATTATATATATATATATGTTAGAGTCAGAAGGTTGAAGCTCAGCTGTATTCAGTTGAGGTCAACACCAGGGAGGGGCAGACACCGTTAGTAGGCCGTAACCAAAGTTGAAGGCCAAATGCAGTTTAATATCTGATACTATAGGCCGAAAGCCAGAAGGTTGAAGCTCAGCTGTATTCAGTTGAGGACAAACACCAGGCAGGGGCAGACACCGTTAGTAGGCCCTAAACACCAATTTTTTTTTAAACAACAGCACTTAATGAGAGCCAGAAGGTTGAAGCTCAGATTTATTCATTTGAGGACAACTTGAATTAGGGACTGCAGAAAGACTTACCAGGCTGTCCCCTGTGTGGACCATGCATCCAATACATTAACCCATTGCGCCACAAAGGACACGTAACCTTCCGTGGCCATGCCTACAGGTCCATGTGTCTGTTGTCAGGTGTACCTTTGGACTCACAGATTGACATAGTGCATGGACAATGCGGTCTTTTACATGCTGGTGGAGGGGTGGGATGGCTTTTCTCGCAAAAGAATTGTCAACTGGGTAGCCCATAGCGTGGTACAGCGTAGTCCATCATGGCTTTATTAATATTAAATAAAATAAAAAAATAGGCTCTATGCACTGTAAAATAGGTTCCAGGGGTAAACGGGCAGCATTGGTGTGGTCAGTGGAGGAGTAATGCAAGTAGGGACCGCAGACAGGCTATCAAAGGCCTAAAATAACAAACAATAGGCTCATGGCTAGTGTTGAGCATTCCGATACTGCAAGTATCGGGTATCGGCCGATACTTGCTGTATCGGAATTCCGATACCGAGATCCGATATTTTTGTGATATCGGGTATCGGTATCGAAACAACATTAATGTAAAAATGTGTAAAAGAGAGAATTAAAATAAAAAATATTGCTATACTCACCTCTCCGACGCAGCCTGCACCTTACCGAGGGAAGTGGCAGCGTTCTTTGTTTAAAATTCGCGCTTTTCTTTCCTTTACGTGAGTCCCGGCTTGTGATTGGTTGCGTGCCGCCCATGTGACCGGGACGCAACCAATCACAGCAAGCCGTGACGTAATTTCAGGTCCTTCAGGATTTTAAAATTACGTTCCGGCGTTGTGATTGGTTGCGTCGCAGTCACATGGGCGACGCAACCAATCACAGCAAGCCGTGACGTAATTTCAGGTCCTTAAGGATTTTAAAATTACGTCCCGGCTTTGTGATTGGTTGCGTCGCAGTCACATGGGAGACGCAACCAATCACAAGCCGTGACGTCACGGGAGGCTGGACACGCGCGCATTTTAAAATGGGCGCGTGTCCAGCCTCCCGTGACGTCCCGGCTTGTGATTGGTTGCGCCGCGATCAACCAATCACAAGCCGGGAGGCTGGACACGCGCGCATTTTAAAATTTAAAAATGCGCGCGTGTCCAGCCTCCCGGCTTGTGATTGGTTGACCGCGGCGCAACCAATCACAAGCCGGGACGTCACGGGAGGCTGGACACGCGCCCATTTTAAAATTTTAAAATGCGCGCGTGTCCAGCCTCCCGGCTTGTGATTGGTTGACCGCGGCGCAACCAATCACAAGCCGGGACGTCACGGGAGGCTGGACACGCGCCCATTTTAAAAAGCGCGCGTGTCCAGCCTCCCGTGACGTCACGGCTTGTGATTGGTTAATGGCGGCCATGTTGCCGGGACGCGGACCAATCACAGCAAGCCGTGACGTAATTTCGTCACGGCTTGCTGTGATTGGTCCGCGTCCCGGCAACATGGCCGCCCTGACCAATCACAAGCCGGGACTTCACGTAACCAAGTAAAAGCGCGAATTTTAAACAAACAACGCTGCCGGTTCCCTCGCTGAGGTCCAGGCTGCGTCGGACAGGTGAGTATAGCGATATTTTTTATTTTAATTCTTTCTTTTACACATTTATATGGATCCCAGGGCCTGAAGGAGAGTTTCCTCTCCTTCAGACCCTGGGAACCATCAGGAATACCGTCCGATACTTGAGTCCCATTGACTTGTATTGGTATCGGGTATCGGTATCGGATTGGATCCAATACTTTGCCGGTATCGGCCGATACTTTCCGATACCGATACTTTCAAGTATCGGACGGTATCGCTCAACACTACTCATGGCAGTTTTACATCGGTTACATGGATACACAGGCAGGCAGCATTGTGGTCAGTGGAGGAGTAATGCAAGTAGGGACCGCAGACAGGCTATCAAAGGCCTAAAATAACAAACAATAGGCTCATGGCAGTTTTACATCGGTTACATGGATACACAGGCAGGCAGCATTGTGGTCAGTGGAGGAGTAATGCAAGTAGGGACCGCAGACAGGCTATCAAAGGCCTAAAATAACAAACAATAGGCTCATGGCAGTTTTACATCGGTTACATGGATACACAGGCAGGCAGCATTGTGGTCAGTGGAGGAGTAATGCAAGTAGGGACCGCAGACAGGCTATCAAAGGCCTAAAATAACAAACAATAGGCTCATGGCAGTTTTACATCGGTTACATGGATACACAGGCAGGCAGCATTGTGGTCAGTGGAGGAGTAATGCAAGTAGGGACCGCAGACAGGCTATCAAAGGCCTAAAATAACAAACAATAGGCTCATGGCAGTTTTACATCGGTTACATGGATGCACAGGCAGGCAGCATTGTGGTCAGTGGAGGAGTAATGCAAGTAGGGACCGCAGACAGGCTATCAAAGGCCTAAAATAACAAACAATAGGCTCATGGCAGTTTTACATCGGTTACATGGATGCACAGGCAGGCAGCATTGTGGTCAGTGGAGGAGTATTGCAAGGAGTGTCTGACACAGTTAGTACTCCAAAAAAATAAATAGATGTTAATGTCTCGCAAAACAACTATAAGTAAAAAAAGGGTGGCATGCTTAGGTACAGGGGTGGGCTCAACTGCAGAGTTTATGACAAAGTAATTTGGCAGTAAATTAGTATTTACTGGTGTCAATATAGGACACTGACCCAGACTACTTTAACTAGCATCATAGATGCAAACAAATTGGTATTGTTTGTCAGTGCCAGGCATTGAATGATGTCAGTGCATAGACTAAACATTGGTGGAGCTATGCGAGATAATTTTGCACGTGTGTTGTGAATCCGCTTTTTGGGCTCCCCTGGTGGTTGCTGGTGGTACTGGTGACTTGTGTGTGCTTTGCTGTCTCAGTTCACCTGCTCCCATCAGTGTTTGGGAGTTTCCTATTTAGCCTTGCTCTCCAGTCATTTCCTTGCCGGTCATCATTGTAACCAGAGCCTTCGGTTGCATGTTCCTGCTACTAGTCTGCTGATCAGCTAAGTGGACCTTGTCCTTTTGTTTTGTATCTTTTGTCCAGTTTGCAGTTTTTGTTATTCTCTGTAGCTGGAAGCTCTTGCGGGCTGAAATTGCCACTCCTGTGTCATGAGTTGACACAGGAGTTTTAAAGTAATTTCAGGATGGTTTTTTGAAAGGGTTTTCAGTTGACCGTGAAGTCCTCTTTTGTATCCTTCTGCTATCTAGTAAGTGGACCTCTCTTTGCTAAATCTACTTTCATACTGTGTATGTCTTTTCCTCTTAACTCACCGTTATTACATGTGGGGGGCTGCTATCATCTTTTGGGGTATTTCCCTAGAGGTAAGTCAGGTCTGTTCCTTCCTCTACCAGGCGCAGTTAGTCCTCCGGCTGGCGCGTGGCATCTAGGAAGTCGTAGGTATGCTCCCTGGCTACTATCAGTTGTGTGGTAGATTTAGCTCACGGTCAGCTCGAGATTCCATCACCCAGAGCTCGTCCGTTATTTTTGTGTTCTGATGTTTCCCTGCCATTGGGAATCACGACAGTATGACCGGCCTATGTTAAAGTTATTGGCAGAAGAAAGGAGAGAAAAAAGAAGTCTGTAGTTTTTTTTTTTTTTTTTTTGTTTCCCCCCTATGCTTGCTCCATAGTTGGATCAGTTGTATTTCAGCTCTAATTACAGCCTTTGCCTTTCTCTCCTTCTAATCCTTGAATGGCTCTGATCTCACCTGTTTAAAGATGGACCCTCAGAGTTTGGCTGTAGGTTTAAATAATCTTGCTACCAAGGTTCAAAATTTACAAGATTTTGTTATACATACTCCGATGTCTGAACCTAAAATTCCTACACCAGAGGTGTTTTCCGGAGATAGATCTCGGTTCCTGAATTTCAAATATAATTGTAAATTGTTCCTTTCTCTCAGACCTCACTCCTCTGGAGATCCTGTCCAGCAGGTTAAGATTGTAATCTCTTTGCTGCGAGGTGACCCTCAAAATTGGGCATTTTCATTGACACCAGGGGATCCTGCGTTGCTCAATGTGGATGCGTTTTTTCTGGCTTTAGGGTTGCTTTATGAGGAACCTAATTTGGAGATTCAAGCTGAAAAAGCTTTGATAGCCCTATCTCAAGGGCAAGATGAAGCTGAGATATACTGCCAAAAATTTCGTAGATGGTCTGTGCTTACTCAGTGGAATGAGTGCGCCCTAGCGGCAAATTTCAGAGAGGGCCTTTCTGATGCCGTTAAAGATGTTATGGTCGGGTTCCCTGCGCCCACAGGTCTGAATGAGTCCATGACAATGGCTATTCAGATTGATCGGCGTTTGCGGGAGCGCAAACCCGTGCACCATTTGGCGGTATCTTCTGAAGAGACGCCAGAGAAAATGCAATGTGACAGAATTCTGTCCAGAAGCGAGCGGCAGAATTATAGGCGTAAAAATGGGTTATGCTTCTATTGTGGTGATTCTGCTCATGTTATATCAGCATGCTCTAAACGTATAAGGAAGGTTGACAAGTCTATTTCAATTGGCACTTTACAGTCTAAATTTATTCTGTCTGTAACCTTGATTTGTTCATTATCAGTTATTACCGTGGATGCCTATGTGGACTCTGGCGCCGCTCTGAGTCTTATGGATTGGTCCTTTGCCAGGCGCTGTGGGTTTGATTTAGAGCCTCTGGAAGTCCCTATACCTCTGAAGGGTATTGATTCTACGCCTTTGGCTTGTAATAAACCACAATTATGGACGCAAGTGACTATGCGTATGACTCCAGACCATCAGGAGGTGATTCGCTTCCTTGTGTTGTACAATTTGCATGATGTTTTGGTGCTTGGATTACCATGGTTACAATCTCATAACCCAGTCCTTGACAGGAAAACAATGTCTGTGTTAAGCTGGGGATGTCGGGGGGCTCATGGGGACATACCTTTGGTTTCCATTTCGTCATCCATTCCCTCTGAGATTCCGGCATTTTTGTCTGATTATCATGATATTTTTGAGGAGCCAAAAATTGGTTCACTCCCTCCCCACAGAGATTGTGATTGCGCCATAGATCTGATTCCTGGCAGTAAATTTCCAAAGGGTCGTTTGTTTAACTTATCTGTACCTGAACATGCTGCTATGCGAGAGTATATTAAGGAGTCCCTGGAAAAGGGACATATTCGTCCTTCTTCATCTCCTTTAGGAGCTGGTTTTTTCTTTGTATCTAAAAAGGATGGCTCTCTGAGGCCTTGTATTGATTATCGACTCCTGAATAAAATTACAGTCAAATATCAGTATCCGTTGCCTTTGCTGACTGATTTGTTTGCTCGCATAAGGGGGGCTAAGTGGTTCTCTAAGATTGATCTTCGTGGGGCGTATAATTTGGTGCGAATTAAGCAGGGGGATGAGTGGAAAACCGCATTTAATACGCCTGAGGGCCATTTTGAGTATTTAGTAATGCCTTTCGGCCTTTCTAATGCACCTTCAGTCTTTCAGTCCTTAATGCATGATATTTTCCGTGAATATTTGGATAAATTTATGATTGTGTATTTGGATGATATTTTGATTTTTTCTGATGACTGGGAGTCTCATGTTCAACAGGTCAGGAGGGTTTTTCAGGTTTTGCGGGAGAATTCTTTGTGTGTAAAGGGTTCAAAGTGTGTTTTTGGGGTTCAAAAGATTTCCTTTTTGGGGTACATTTTTTCCCCTTCTTCTATTGAGATGGACCCTGTCAAGGTTCGGGCTATTTGTGACTGGACGCAACCTACTTCTCTTAAGAGTCTTCAGAAATTCTTGGGCTTTGCTAATTTTTATCGTCGATTTATAACTGGTTTTTCTGGCGTTGTTAAACCTCTGACGGATTTGACCAAAAAGGGTGCTGATGTTGCCAATTGGTCCCCTGCTGCTGTGGAGGCCTTTTGGGAGCTTAAGCGCCGCTTTTTGTCTGCCCCTGTGTTGCGCCAGCCTGATGTTTCTCTTCCCTTTCAGGTTGAGGTCGATGCTTCCGAGATCGGAGCGGGGGCGGTTTTGTCGCAGAAAAGTTCCGACTGCTCAGTGATGAGACCTTGTGCGTTCTTTTCTCGAAAATTTTCGGCCGCCGAGCGAAACTATGATGTTGGTAATCGGGAGCTTTTGGCCATGAAGTGGGCATTTGAGGAGTGGCGTCATTGGCTCGAGGGTGCCAGACATCAGGTGGTAGTTTTGACTGATCACAAGAATCTGATTTATCTAGAGTCTGCCAGGCGCCTGAATCCTAGACAGGCACGATGGTCGTTGTTTTTTTTCTCGGTTTAATTTTGTGGTTTCATACTTACCGGGTTCTAAAAATGTTAAGGCAGATGCTCTTTCTAGGAGTTTTGAGCCTGACTCTCCTGGGGATTCGGAACCTGCTGGTGTCCTTAAGGATGGGGTGGATTTGTCTGCTGTCTCCCCAGATCTGCGACGTGCTTTGCAAGAATTTCAGGCGGATAGACCTGATCGTTGTCCGCCTGGTAGACTGTTTGTTCCTGATGATTGGACCAGTAGAGTCATCTCGGAAGTTCATTCTTCTTCGCTGGCAGGTCATCCTGGAAATTTTGGTACCAGAGATTTGGTGGCTAGATCCTTCTGGTGGCCTTCCCTGTCTCGGGATGTGCGTGTTTTTGTGCAGTCTTGTGATGTGTGTGCTCGGGCCAAGCCTTGTTGTTCTAGGGCTAGTGGGTTATTGTTGCCCTTGCCTGTTCTGAAGAGGCCTTGGACGCACATCTCTATGGACTTTATTTCTGATCTCCCTGTTTCTCAGAAGATGTCTGTCATCTGGGTGGTGTGTGACCGTTTTTCTAAAATGGTTCATTTGGTACCATTGCCTAAGTTGCCTTCCTCATCTGAATTGGTCCCTCTATTTTTTCAAAATGTGGTTCGCTTGCATGGTATTCCGGAAAACATCGTTTCTGACAGGGGAACCCAGTTCGTGTCTAGATTTTGGCGGGCATTCTGTGCCAGGTTGGGCATTGATTTGTCTTTTTCGTCTGCATTCCATCCTCAGACTAATGGCCAGACGGAGCGAACTAGTCAAACTTTGGAGACTTATTTGAGGTGTTTTGTGTCTGCGGATCAGGATGACTGGGTTGCCTTTTTGCCATTGGCAGAATTTGCTCTTAATAATCGGGCTAGTTCTGCCACTTTGGTTTCTCCTTTCTTTTGCAATTCAGGGTTTCATCCTCGTTTTTTATCTGGTCAGGTGGAATCTTCGGATTGTCCTGGAGTGGATGCGGTGGTGGATCGGTTGCATCAGATTTGGGGACAAGTGGTGGACAATTTGAAGTTGTCCCAGGAGAGGACTCAGCAGTTTGCTAACCGCCGTCATCGTGTTGGTCCTCGCCTTCGTGTTGGGGACTTGGTGTGGTTGTCTTCCCGTTTTGTCCCTATGAGGGTTTCTTCTCCTAAGTTTAAGCCTCGGTTCATCGGTCCTTATAGGATTTTGGAGATACTTAACCCTGTGTCCTTTCGTTTGGACCTCCCGGCATCTTTCGCTATCCATAATGTATTCCATCGGTCGTTGTTGCGGAGATATGAGGTATCGGTGGTTCCTTCTACTGAACCTCCTGCTCCTGTGCTGGTGCAGGGTGAATTGGAGTACGTTGTAGAGAAGATCTTGGATTACCGTATTTCCAGACGGAGACTTCAATATCTGGTTAAATGGAAGGGCTATGGTCAGGAAGATAATTCTTGGGTAACTGCCTCTGATGTTCATGCCTCGGATTTGGTTCGTGCCTTACATAGGGCTCATCCAGATCGCCCTGGCGGTTCTCGTGAGGGTTCGGTGCCCCCTCCTTAAGGGGGGGGGGGTACTGTTGTGAATCCGCTTTTTGGGCTCCCCTGGTGGTTGCTGGTGGTACTGGTGACTTGTGTGTGCTTTGCTGTCTCAGTTCACCTGCTCCCATCAGTGTTTGGGAGTTTCCTATTTAGCCTTGCTCTCCAGTCATTTCCTTGCCGGTCATCATTGTAACCAGAGCCTTCGGTTGCATGTTCCTGCTACTAGTCTGCTGATCAGCTAAGTGGACCTTGTCCTTTTGTTTTGTATCTTTTGTCCAGTTTGCAGTTTTTGTTATTCTCTGTAGCTGGAAGCTCTTGCGGGCTGAAATTGCCACTCCTGTGTCATGAGTTGACACAGGAGTTTTAAAGTAATTTCAGGATGGTTTTTTGAAAGGGTTTTCAGTTGACCGTGAAGTCCTCTTTTGTATCCTTCTGCTATCTAGTAAGTGGACCTCTCTTTGCTAAATCTACTTTCATACTGTGTATGTCTTTTCCTCTTAACTCACCGTTATTACATGTGGGGGGCTGCTATCATCTTTTGGGGTATTTCCCTAGAGGTAAGTCAGGTCTGTTCCTTCCTCTACCAGGCGTAGTTAGTCCTCCGGCTGGCGCGTGGCATCTAGGAAGTCGTAGGTATGCTCCCTGGCTACTATCAGTTGTGTGGTAGATTTAGCTCACGGTCAGCTCGAGATTCCATCACCCAGAGCTCGTCCGTTATTTTTGTGTTCTGATGTTTCCCTGCCATTGGGAATCACGACACACGTGGTAGAGCACAGTTTGAGCTGGGGGGGGAACTCTCTTGTGGCCGGCGGTACCGCCCCAGGGCCCCTCATGTTACAATGGTGTGTCTGACGTTGGGTGCGCACCACCACCGCCAGAGACACTACATTGTACTATGAGGGACCCAGTGGCAGTGCCGTCGACCAAAAGCGGGCACACCCACCTCTTCAGACAATCAGCACTGTAACGGGTGCTTGCGCCAAGTGGCGAGACAACGGCCCCGTGGGGGGGATTTTTCCCATTGGGGGAGGTGTAAACATGTTGTATGCTGGACAAACAGCTGCTGCAAATTAACAGATTGGAACACTCAGTAAGACCAGTCCACAAGCAAGACCTTTTTATAGGAAAGCTAGGTGTCAGCCGGGAAAGGTGGGGCAAAATAATTTGAAATCCAGGAGTGGTTCATTTTAATGAAGGTGAGATCATCCACATTTTGGGTAGCCAGACGAGTCCTTTTTTCGGTTAATATTGAACCAGCAGCACTGAATACTCTTTCTGATAGCACACTAGCTGCTGGGCAAGCAAGCTCCTGCAACGCATATTCTGCCAATTCAGGCCAGGTGTCTAATTTTGATGCCCAGTAATCAAATGGGAATGACGGTTGAGGGAGAACATCGATAAGGGAAGAAAAATAGTTAGTAACCATACTGGACAAATGTTGTCTCCTGTCACTTTGAATAGATGCTACAGTACCTGTCCTGTCTGCGGTCATTGCGAAATCACTCCACAACCTGGTCAGAAAACCCCTCTGTCCAACGCCACTTCTGATTTGTGCACCTCTAACACCTCTGCCATGTAGCCCCCTGCAGCTTGTGTGAGACTGAGAACCATCACCGGCGCTGTGTGCTGGGAATGCCTGAATCAAACGGTCTACAAGAGTAGCTTGTTTGGTTGCTAATATTTGTTCGAGGTTCTCATGTGGCATAATATTTTGCAATTTGCCTTTATAGCGAGGGTCAAGGATGCAGGCCAACAATAATCGTCATCGCTCATCATTTTAATAATGCGTGTGTCCCTTTTGACGATACGTAAGGCATAATCCGCCATGTGGGCCACAGTTCCAGTTGTCAAATCTGCGGTTGTGCTGGTTGGAGGGGCTGTTACAGGCAAATCTACGTCACTTGTCTCCCTTAAAAAAACAGAACCCAGCCTTGCAACGCCACTAATTTCTGTTTGCCCAGGAGAAGCTTCCTCATTCAAAAAGTACTCATCCCCATCATCCTCCTCGTCCTCCTCCTCCTCTTCGCCCGCTACCGTGTCCTCTACACGGCCCTGACCAGACAATGGCTGACTGTCATCAAGGCTTTCCTCTTCCTCGGCTGCAGACGCCTGCTCCTTTATGTGTGTCAAACTTTCAATCAGCAGACGCATTAGGGGGATGCTCATGCTTATTATGGCGTTGTCTGCACTAACCAGCCGTGTGCATTCCTCAAAACACTGAAGGACTTGACACAGGTCTTGTAGCTTCGACCACTGCACACCTGACAACTCCATGTCTGCCATCCAACTGCCTGCCCATGTATGTGTATACTCCCACAAAAACATAACAGCACGCCTCTGTTCGCACAGTCTCTGAAGCATGTGCAGTGTGGAGTTCCACCTTGTTGAAATGTCGATGATTAGGCGATGCTGGGGAAGGTTCAAAGACCGCTGATAGTTCTGCATACGGCTGGAGTGTACGGGCGAACGGCGGATATGCGAGCAAAGTCTGCGCACTTTGAGGAGCAGGTCGGGTAACCCCGGTTAACTTTTCAGGAAGCACTGCACCACCAGGTTTAAGGTGTGAGCCAGGCAAGGAATGTGTTTCAGTTGGGAAAGGGCTATGGCAGCCATGAAATTCCTTCCGTTATCACTCACAACCTTGCCTGCCTCAAGATGTACAGTGCCCAGCCATGACTGAGTTTCATTCTGCAAGAACTCGGACAGAACTTCCGCGGTGTGTCTGTTGTCGCCCAAACACTTCATTGCCAATACAGCCTGCTGACGCTTGCCACTAGCTGTCCCATAATGGCACACCTGGTGTGCAACAGTGGCAGCTGCGGATGGAGTGGATGTGCGACTGCGGTGTGTGGACGAGCTCTCGCTTCTGCATGAGGAGGAGGAAGAGGAGGAGGGGGGGCGAACGCCTACAGCCAACTCTTTCCTTGACCGTGGACTAGGCAAAACTGTCCCAATATTGCTGTCCCCTGTGGACCCTGCATCCACCACATTCACTCAGTGTGCCGTGATGGACACGTAACGTCCCTGGCCATGCCTACTGGTCCATGCATCTGTTGTCTGGTGCACCTTTGTAGTCACAGACTGCCTGAGTGCATGGATGATGCGGTCTTTAACATGCTGTTGGAGGGCTGGGATGGCTTTTCTAGAAAAGAAGTGCCAACTGGGTAGCTCATAGCGTGGTACAGCGTAGTCCATCAGCGCTTTGAAAGCTTCGCTTTCAACTAACCGGTAGGGCATCATCTCTAATGAGATTAGTCTAGCAATGTGGGCGTTCAAACCCTGTGTACGCGGATGCGAGGATGAGTACTTCCTTTTCCTAACAAGAGTCTCATGTAGGGTGAGCTGGACTGGAGAGCTGGAGATCGTGGAACTAGTGGTGGTGCCGGTGGACATGGGTGAGTGAGAGAGGGTTGGAGATGGTATTCTTGCCGGTGCCCTACATGCAGTGTTTCCTACTGCAAACCTGGTGATTCCCTGACTGCTTTGGCCTGGCGACGAAAGCTGCACAGATACTGCCGGTGGTGCGGGAAATGGTGGGTTTACAGTGAGGGAAGGGATGTAGCGTTGCTGACTAGCTTCATTGGCTGAGGGTGCTGCAACCTTTAGGGACATTTGGTAGTTATTCCAGGCTTGCAAATGCATGGTGGATAAATGTCTATGCATGCAACTTGTATTTAGACTTTTAAGATTCTGACCTCTGCTTAAGGTAGTTGAACATTTTTGACAGATGACTTTGCGCTGATCATTTGGATGTTGTTTAAAAAAATGCCAGACTGCACTCTTTCTACTATCGGATAACTTTTCAGGCATTGCAGACTGAACTTCTTTAACCGGATTGCCACGCTGTCCTCCAACAGGTTTTGGTTTTGCCACGTGTTTTTGGCCAGATACGGGCACGGTAGATGGAACCTGTTGTGATGTTAATGCCTGCTGCAGCTCCTCCTCCTCCGCTTCTGAACTACTGCCGCCTGCACCCTGTTCCCCCAATGGCTGCCAATTGGGGTCAACAACTGGGTCATCTATGACCTCCTCTTCTATGTCGTGTGCAACTTCGTCTGTGTCACCGTGTAAGCCGGTGGTATAGCGTTCGTGACGGGGCACCATAGTCTCCGCTGGGTTTGATTCTGCCTCAGTACACTGCGAGGGCAATGTTCTGGTCTGAGTCAAAGGAACAGCATAGTAATCTGGCTGTGGCTGTGCATCTGTGCACTCCATGTCCGATTCAACTTCTAATGGGCATGGCCTGTTAACTGTTTCACTGTCTAACCCAGGAACGGTATGTGTAAAGAGCTCCATGGAGTAACCTGTTGTGTCGACTGACGCATCCTTCACTGTTGTTTTTAGTGAAGGACACAAGGAAGCGACTTGTTCCTGACCGGGAGCATCCACTGACGATGCACTGCTCTGACATTTGGCACTTTCCGAGGAGGAGGCGAAAGAGTTAGTGGCAGAGTCAGCAATGAAAGCCAATACTTGTTCCTCCTGCTCCGGCTTCAAAAGTGGTTTTCCTACTCCCAGAAAAGAGAGCGTTCGAGGCCTTGTGTAGCCAGACAACGAACCTGGCTCAACAACTCGAGACTTAGGTGCTGTACTGCTTTTACCACGACCACCTGATGCTCCACCACCACTACCATCATTACCAGCTGACAATGACCGCCCACGGCCACGACCTCTTCCACTAGACTTCCTCATAGTTTGCAAAACGTAACCAAAGTAACGCTATTTGTTACTGTAATACAACTTTCTGTGCCCCAATAATTTGAGACATATGGCACACACAGGAGCAGCACTCAAGCAGACTTGCCAATATTTATCTCCCACTAATTATTTTTTTTTTAAAAGGGAGAATTTACCCCCCCCCCAAAAAAAAAGGCCCAGTATTACACAGTGTTTTCGGTGGCACACAATGAGAGACAGATACCACACACAGCAATGGCACGGAGGCAGACTTGCCAATATTTATCTCCCACTAATTTTTTTTTTGAAAAAGGGAGAATTTAGCAAAAAAAAAAAAAGGGCCAAGTATTACACAGTGTTTTCGGTGGCACACAATGAGAGACAGATACCACACACAGCAATGGCACGGAGGCAGACTTGCCAATATTTATCTCCCACTAATTTTTTTTTAAAAGGGAGAATTTACCCCCCCCAAAGAAAAGGCCCAGTATTACACAGTGTTTTCGGTGGCACACAATGAGAGACAGATACCACACACAGCAATGGCACGGAGGCAGACTTGCCAATATTTATCTCCCACTAATTTTTTTTTTGGAAAAGGGAGAATTTAGCAAAAAAAAAAAAAGGGCCAAGTATTACACAGTGTTTTCGGTGGCACACAATGAGAGACAGATACCACACACAGCAATGGCACGGAGGCAGACTTGCCAATATTTATCTCCCACTAATTTTTTTTTTGGAAAAGGGAGAATGTACCCCCCCCAAAAAAAATGGCCAAGTATTACACAGTGTTTTCGGTGCCACACAATGACAGACAGATGCCACACACAGCAATGGCACGGAGGCAGACTTGCCAATATTTATCTCCCACTAATTTTTTTTTTGTAAAAGGGAGAATGTACCCCCCCCCAAAAAAAAATGGCCAAGTATTACACAGTGTTTTCGGTGCCACACAATGACAGACAGATGCCACACACAGCAATGGCACGGAGGCAGACTTGCCAATATTTATCTCCCACTAATTTTTTTTGGGGAAAAGGGAGAATTTAGCAAAAAAAAAAGGGCCAAGTATTACACAGTGTTTTCGGTGGCACACAATGAGAGACAGATACCACACACAAGCAATGGCACGGAGGCAGACTTGCCAATATTTATCTCCCACTAATTTTTTTTTGGGAAAAGGGAGAATGTACCCCCCCCAAAAAAAATGGCCAAGTATTACACAGTGTTTTCGGTGCCACACAATGACAGACAGATGCCACACACAGCAATGGCACGGAGGCAGACTTGCCAATATTTATCTCCCACTAATTTTTTTTTTGGAAAAGGGAGAATGTACCCAAAAAAAAAAAAAAATGGCCAAGTATTACACAGTGTTTTCGGTGCCACACAATGACAGACAGATGCCACACACAGCAATGGCACGGAGGCAGACTTGCCAATATTTATCTCCCACTAATTTTTTTTTTTGGAAAAGGGAGAATTTATCAAAAAAAAAAAAAAGGGCCAAGTATTACACAGTGTTTTCGGTGGCACACAATGAGAGACAGATACCACACACAGCAATGGCATGGAGGCAGACTTGCCAATATTTATCTCCCACTAATTTTTTTTTTGGAAAAGGGAGAATGTACCCCCCCCAAAAAAAATGGCCAAGTATTACACAGTGTTTTCGGTGCCACACAATGACAGACAGATGCCACACACAGCAATGGCACGGAGGCAGACTTGCCAATATTTATCTCCCACTAATTTTTTTTTTGGAAAAGGGAGAATGTACCCAAAAAAAAAAAAATGGGCAAGTATTACACAGTGTTTTCGGTGGCACACAATGAGAGACAGATACCACACACAGCAATGGCACGGAGGCAGACTTGCCAATATTTATCTCTCTGCAGTTATCTCAGAAAAGTATGGCAGGCAGCTATAAAAAGGACTGCTGCACACAAAAGTGTGGACAAACACACAAGATAGCTGTGCAGAAAGGAAGGAAAAACAGGATTTGTGCTTTGAAAAAAGCAGTTGGTTTGCACAGCGGCGTACACACAGGCACAGCAACGCAGCTATCAGGGTCAGGGAGCCTTCTAGGGCAGCCCAATGAGCTACAGCGCTGAGGAAAAAAAATGTAGCTTCCACTGTCCCTGCAATCAAAAGGTGGTGTTGGACAGTGGAAATCGCTACAGCACAAGCGGTTTGTAGCTTTATGTACCCTGCCTATCACTATCCCTGCTTCTGAAGAAGCTGTAGCAACCTCTCCCTACGCTCAGATCAGCAGCAGTAAGATGGCGGTCGGCGGGAACGCCCCTATATAGCCTCTGTGACGCCGCAGAAAGCAAGCCAATCACTGCAATGCCCTTCTCTAAGATGGTGGGGACTGAGATCTATGTCATCACGCAGCCCACACTCTGCATCCACCTTCATTGGCTGAGAAATGGCGCTTTTAGCGTCATTGAAACGCGACTTTGGCGCGAAAGTCGCGTACCGCATGGCAGACCCCACACAGGGATCGGCTCGGTTTCATGAGACGCCGACTTTGCCAAAAGTCGGCGACTTATGAAAATGAACGATCCGTTTCGCTCAACCCTACTGATTAGTTCGCTCAGTCTGGCCATTTGTCTGAGGATGAAATGCGGAAGAAAAAGACAAATGAATGCCCAGCCTAGCACAAAAGGCCCGCCAAAACCTAGAAACAAACTGGGAACCTCTGTCGGACACAATATTCTCCGGAATACCATGCAAACGAACCACATGCTGAAAAAACAACGGAACCAAATCAGAAGAGGAAGGCAATTTAGGCAAAGGCACCAAATGAACCATCTTAGAAAACCGGTCACAAACCACCCAGATAACCGACATCCTCTGGGAAACCGGAAGATCTGAAATAAAATCCATAGAAATATACGTCCAGGGCCTCTCAGGGACCGGCAAAGGCAAAAGCAACCCACTAGCATGGGAACAACAAGGCTTGGCCCGCACACAAGTCCCACAGGACTGCACAAAAGAACGCACATCACGCGACAAAGAAGGCCACCAAAAGGACCTACCAACCAAATCTCTGGTAGGAAAAATAACAGGATGACCAGCCAACACAGAACAGTGAACCTCAGAAATCACTCTACTAGTCCATCTATCAGGAACAAACAGTTTCCCCACAGGACAGCGGTCAGGTTTGTCAGCCTGAAATTCCTGCAGAACCCGTCGCAAATCAGGGGAAATGGCAGAAAGGACCACCCCTTCCTTCAGAATGCCGACCGGCTCAAGTACCTCAGGAGAATCAGGCAAAAAACTCCTAGAGAGGGCATCAGCCTTAATATTCTTAGAACCCGGAAGATACGAAACCACGAAATCAAAACGGGAGAAAACCAGGGACCATCGAGCCTGTCTAGGATTCAGCCGTTTGGCAGATTCGAGGTAAATCAGATTTTTATGATCGGTCAAGACCACAATACGGTGCTTGGCTCCCTCAAGCCAATGTCGCCATTCCTCAAATGCCCACTTCATAGCCAACAACTCCCGATTGCCGACATCATAATTGCGTTCAGCAGGCGAAAACTTACGGGAAAAGAAGGCACACTGTTTCATCAAGGAACCATCAGAATTCCTCTGAGACAAAATGGCCCCTGCCCCAATCTCAGAAGCGTCAACCTCAACCTGAAACGGAAGAGAAATATCTGGCTGATGCAACACTGGGGCAGAAGTAAATCGGCGTTTAAGCTCCTGAAAGCCAGAGACAGCCACAGAGGACCAATTCGTTACATCAGCGCCTTTCTTCGTCAAATCGGTCAGGGGTTTAACCACACTGGAGAAGTTAGCAATGAAACGGCGATAAAAATTTGCAAAGCCCAAAAATTTCTGAAGGCTCTTCACAGATGTGGGCTGAATCCAATCATGAATGGCCTGAACCTTAACCGGATCCATCTCTATAGATGAGGGAGAAAAAATGAAGCCCAAAAAAGAAACCTTCTGCACTCCAAAGAGACACTTAGACCCCTTCACAAACAAAGCATTATCACGAAGGATCTGAAATACCATCCTGACCTGCTTCACATGAGACTCCCAATCATCGGAAAAAATTAAGATGTCATCCAAATATACAATCATGAATTTATCAAGATAATTCCGGAAGATATCATGCATGAAGGACTGAAAAACAGATGGAGCATTAGAGAGCCCGAATGGCATCACAAGGTATTCAAAATGGCCTTCGGGCATATTAAACGCAGTTTTCCATTCGTCACCCTGCTTAATACGAACAAGATTATATGCCCCCCGATGGTCAATTTTAGTAAACCAACTAGCCCCCTTAATCCTGGCAAACAAATCGGAAAGCAAAGGTAAAGGGTATTGAAACTTGACCGTGATCTTATTCAAGAGGCGATAATCAATACAGGGTCTCAAGGAGCCATCCTTCTTAGCAACATAAAAAAATCCCTCTCCCAACGGTGAAGAAGATGGCCGAATATGTCCTTTCTCCAAAGACTCCTTAACATAACTCCGCATGGCGGTATGTTCCGGCACAGACAGATTGAAAAGTCGGCCCTTAGGAAACTTACAGCCTGGAATCAAGTCAATAGCACTATCACAGTCCCTATGCGGTGGAAGGGAACTGGACTTGGGCTCATCGAATACATCCTGAAAATCAGACAAAAACTCTGGAACTTCAGAAGAGGAGGAAGAGGAGATTGACATCACAGGAACGTCATTATGAACCCCCTGACAACCCCAACTAGTCACAGACATAGACCTCCAATCCAACACAGGATTATGTATCTGCAACCATGGAAACCCCAGCACAATAGCATCATGCAAATTATGCAACACCAGAAAACGACAATCTTCCTGATGGGCTGGCGCCATGCACATGGTCACCTGTGTCCATAACTGGGGTTTATTTTTAGCCAAAGGTGTAGCATCAATGCCCCTTAAAGGAATAGGGTTCTGCAAAGACTGCAAGGGGAAACCACAACGCCTGGCAAATTCAAAGTCCATTATGTTCAAAGCGGCGCCTGAATCCACAAACGCCATGACAGAAAATGATGACAATGAGCAGATCAAGGTCACAGATAACAGAAATTTAGGTTGTACAGTTCCGATGGTAACTGAACTAGCGATTCTCTTTGTACACTTTAGGCAGACTGAAATGACATGAGAAGCATTGCCACAATAAAAACACAACCTATTCTGACGTCTGAATCCTTGTTGTTCCGTTCTAGACAGAATCCTATCACACTGCATAGGCTCAGGCATCTGCTCTGAGGACAACACCACAGCGCGCACAGTTCTGCACTCCCGCAAGCGCCAATCGATCTGAATGGCCAGAGACATAGAATCACTCAGACCAACAGGCGTGGGAAACCCCACCATAACATCTTTAACAGATTCAGAAAGACCCTTTCTGAAAATTGCCGCCAAAGCATCCTCATTCCATTTAGTCAGCACAGACCATTTTCTAAATTTCTGACAATACAATTCTGCCGCTTCTTGACCCTGAGACAGGGCCAACAAGGTCTTCTCCGCTTGATCCACAGAATTTGGTTCATAATATAATAATCCTAGAGCCTGAAAAAAGGCATCTACATTAAGCAAGGCCGGATTCCCAGATTCCAGGGAAAATGCCCAATCCTGAGGGTCGCCACGCAGCAGGGAGATGACAATTTTAATCTGCTGAATGGGATCACCAGAGGAACGAGGCTTCAGAGCAAAAAACAGTTTACAGTTGTTTTTAAAACTCAAAAATTTGGACCTGTCCCCAAAAAACAAATCAGGAGTAGGAATCCTAAGCTCTAAAAGCGGAGTCTGAGCAATATAATCATAAATACCCTGTACCCTAGCAGCAAGCTGGTCTACACGAGAAACTAATCCCTGAACATCCATGCTAGCACAAGACTCCTCAGTTACTCAGGGGAAAAGGGGGAAGAAAAGACAAAGCAGGCTACAGGAAAAAAAAATGGCTCTTTCTTCCCTTCTTCTGAGATGCATTTAACTCATTGTTGGCCAGTTGTACTGTTATGATCTGGTGACCTTGGAGCCGCATGAGAGACTTTCTCAGGAGTAGGTGGTACCTGTACTGACCGCAAACCCTAAACTAACACCGCAACTAGAAGTAGCCGTGGGATGTACCTAACACTTCCTAGACATCTCGACACAGCCGGAGGACTAAATACCCCTATAGATGGAAATGGGAATTCTATCTTGCCTCAGAGCAGAACCCCAAAGGATAGGCAGCCCCCCACAAATATTGACTGTGAGTATAAGAGGAAAGAAACACGCAGGCAGAAAAACAGGATTTAGCAAAATAGGCACTTCTAGCTAAATAGAAAAGGATAGGACAGAATTCTAAGCGGTCAGTATTAAAATCCTAAAAACATCCACAGCAGATAATACAAATATTCCACATCTAACTAAAGACATAGAAAGTATATCTGCATCTCCTGAGAATCCAGCATGACTGAAAAATCCAAACAAAGTCTAAGCTGGACAAAAACACAATAAATTGCCCTGAATTGCAAAGCACACTGCATGTGTGCACAGAGACAAAAAAACAGACACTTATGTTGGCTGAATTGGCAGCAGGGCATGAGGATCCAGAGAGAGATGCAATCCCTCCAAGTACAATGGACAACTGGCATGGACTCATGGATTCTGCACACCTAAATACCTAATAGAGCTGCAATCAGCAGAAACACCTGCCCGGATTACAACCCCAAGACAACTGCACTACCACCAACAACCACCGGAGGGAGCCCAAGAGCAGAATTCACAACAGGGTCCCTGGTCACTTTCTATCACTTCTGGGACCCCATATCTGCATATCTCATCTCTGAGAGTAGCTTCTTTGCAGTAGTCTTTGCTGACTGGTTCCTCACTGGGAAAGCTTCTGGCCATCCTGAGAACACGTCCACGACCACAAGGGCATATTTGAATCCTCCACTTGGCGGCATTTGGATGTGGTCTATCTGGATCCTCTGGAAGGGGTACAGTGGTCTGGCAAAATGATGTGTGGGAACTTTCTCCATTCTTCCAGGGTTGCATTTGCCGCAGGGCAGACAGCTGCTATTGAACTTGGCTGTTAGGGTGGAGATCCCTGGAGCGAACCGGTAAGCACCAATCAGATCATTCTTCTGTGTCTTTGATCTGTGTGTGGGCCCATGTGCCCACTGGACCACCATAGCGCATAGGGTAGATACTTCGGGGTAAACAGGGTTCGTAGTCCATTGAGTATACCCTTCCTTCTTCATGTATTGCTCCCTTCCGCATCCAGCATTCCTTCTTGTCCTTTGGGGCTTGCTCTTGCAGCTTTTTGAGCAGATCTCAGGACGTCATTTGGTCAGGTTTCTTGTCTTCAGTCATCACGTAGTAGCCGTTCGGCTCTACGACCTCTCCCACTTTTCCATATTGTCTTCCTTTGACCGCTTCTTTGGCTGCCATATCCGCAATGTTGTTGCCTCGTGCCTCTACTGTGTTTAGTTTTCCATGCGCTTTGACTTTTAGTACTGCCACCATTTTATGAAGTTGGAGTGCGTCCAGCAGGTCCTTAATGGCTCCATGATGCTTCACGGTTGTTCCGCTTGCTGTGATGATGTCCCTTGCAGCCCAGATGGGCCCAAAGTCATGTGCTATGCCATGCGAGTACCTCGAATTGATATACATTTCCGCAGTCTTGTCTTCTGCCATCTGGTAGGCCTTCGTCAGCACTATCAGTTCTGCTTCCTGGGCTGACAGACTAGGCAGCAGACTTCTGGACCACAGGATCTCTTGATTGCTGGTCACTGCACATCCCGTGTGGAATTTTCCTTCATCATCTGCAAATCTGGAGCCATCCACATAGAGGATTAACTCTGGGTTGGTCAGTGGCTCTTCTGCCACCTTGGGTAGTCCTGCTGTTTTCTTGTTCTCTGCTTTCCCCCTGAAGCTGTGTCAGGACTCCAGTAGCAAGGCCTTCTTTTTCCTTCAAGTAGAGATGGAATGGCTTCTCATAGTCAGATAGGCCTAGTGCTGGCGCTGAGACTACAGAGCCTTTTAACTTCTTGAACGAGCTGAAGGCTGCATCTGTCAGGAGGAACGAGGTCACTCTGACGTATTCACACAGAGGCTGCATTAGGACTGAAGCATCAGGGATCCAGGCTCTGCAATACGAAACTAGACCAAGGAAGGCTTGCAGCACCTTTGGAGTTGTTGGAGGAACCATCTTCTCCACTGTGGTCTTCCGGTCATCTGTCAGGTGTTTCGCCTGGTGAGCAATACAGTGTCCCTGGAACGTAACTCACTTCAGACACCACTGGACTTTGTTCTTTGAGACTTTGCAATGCTGCTCCGCCAGGTAGAGTAGGAGATACAAGAAATGGGCTTTACACGTGTCAAAGCCAACTGCACAAAGGAGTAGATCGTCCACGTATTGTAGCAGGGTTGCTTCTGCATGTTCTGTGACCCAGTTGGTGAGGACTGTGGACGTTGCTTTGGTGAACTGTGACGGGCTGTTCTGGGCCCACTGTGGCATCACTGTCCATGTGTGGTGTCCCCCCTGGTGCGTTAAGGCAAACAGGTACTGGTCATCCGGGTGAAGGGGAACACTGAAGAAAACATTAGCCAGGTCAGTCACTGTGAACACTTTTGCTGTGGCAGGCACATTTGAGAGCAGAGTGTGCGGATTCGGCACAATTGAAGTTTCAAACACCGTAACGTCATTTACAGCTCTCAGGTCATGTACCATTCTGAACTTGGCTGGCTCTCCTTTTACAGTCTTTTTCTTGACCGGGAAAAGCGGGTATTGCAAGGCGATGTGCAAGGAACAATGATTCCTATTTCCAGGTAGACCTTCAGTTGGTCAGAGGCAGCTTGACTCTAGGCCTTACGAGGGTACGGGGTACCATGAGAGGGGCTGTCTTCTGCACCCCTGGTTGGGACTCAATCCCTTTGGCTACTGTGGACAACGGCATGATGGGTACTGTAGCGGCAACGGGGTCTGGCCTGCTGATTGAAGCTGCGGTGGTAAGATGGGGCCTGCAGGTGCATCCGTGGCGAGGCTCGGGGGTGCCATGAGACCAGCGGCTGCATCCAACCCAAGGTCTTGGGGCATTACAGGGGCTGTGGCTGCATCTGCCATCACTTCTTCCCCCCTCTCTGACATAGCTTCTCCCCTTCGCTAACCTTATTGAGGTCAGTGTCTCCTCTCCGGAGTCTGCAGCGGTTCTTCCAGTGTGTCGCTCAGCACTTTGCAGCATCTTCACCTCTGGCTCCCCTTCTGGCGTTCTCAGCAGCACAGCACCCATTTCCTTCTTCGCGCTCTTTGTGGTGCTATAATGGCGGCAGTTTTGGTGACAATCGGCAATAAACAGTCTCCTAGGCGCACATAACCCCTTTTGCTGGGTCAGTCCACTTCCATTGACCTGTTCTCAGGCCTAGCCACTATCAGTGGTTTCCTTATTTGCTGTCTCAGTCCATGCACAAAGGCCTATGCCAACATTTGCATGTGTATCTGGTCATGAATGGTGAAATCCAAGTCTTGGAATACTTGCATTACTCTGCCATGAAACTTCTTCACAGACTCTGTCTTGTCTTGGCTCATGTCATGTAAGCTGAGGGCTTGTCCTGCCAATCTGCCTTTGGCCCACTCCCTGAGCTGTTCAATTAGCTGTGGCCCTGACTCCCAAGTGTGTACATCTAATTCTGCTGGAAGTTTGAATTGTTTCTTCATGATTGGCCAGAGTGCATCACCTGCTTTTATTTCCATTTATGGCCCAGAGATCATTCCAGGTGGCTGCATATGTTCGCTGGTTCTGCTAGATTCTTCGGTAAAATGGCATGGGATGCATCCCTGGGTCTGGAAGATTGTCACCTGACTTGAAGTGCAGTGCACATAGTGTAATGGTGGTGCCTCTATTTGCCCCTGCATTCTTGGTGCCTATGGGTTTCTTTTCCTAGTACTGGACAGCATGTATGATGTTCCCTCTTCATCTTCATCAGAGGAATAGTTGTGATAGCGTGTACTGGGGTCATACACTGGCTGATATTGGACTTAGAAGTTGCCTTTTTGTGTGAGGATGTCTCCCCCCTTGCTGAAGCTGTGATGGATTAGGCTTATAATTCTATGTTGTTGTGAATGTAGGCAGCTTTGACCGGTGCTGAAGTTGTACATTATCAGCAGATGCAGATGATGGTGTCAGTCCAGTAGTCCCCCATCTGCACCCAGGGCTGAGGTGTCTGCTGCCTGATGTGTCTGGGGGTTGCCTACTGCATTGTGTGTAGGGGGATTTTCACCTTCTTTCCCCGATATCACAACTAGCAATGGCTGGACTGTGCCAGGGACATAGAAGGGGAACCTTGTGCTGTAAGCACCACATTGTTTGAATTGGGTGTTGGCCCAGCTGGCAACGGAGAAGAAGAAGAAGAAGAAGGAAAAAGAATTAGGAGGGGTTGATGAAAAGAGTATAGGAGAAGGAGGTGAGGAGTGAGGAACAGAGGGAGGAGAAGATGGGAGGTGTGGAAGAGAGAGAGAAGGAGGAGAAGAGACGAGTGGAGATGGGTGTGGAGAAGGAGGAGCAGGAGGAGATAGGTGTGGTGGGGGAGTGGAGAAGGAGGAGAGAGAGAGGGTGAGGAAAAAAGGAGGAAAGAGGTGTGGAGGAGAGAGATAGAGAGAGGGAGAGAGAGAAGAGAAAAGTGTGGAGAAAGAGGAGAGGAAAGGAGAGTGAGAGAGAAGAAGGAGGAGAGAAAGAGTGACAGAGAAAAAGGAGGATAGAGAAGAACAACAAGAACAATAGAGAGGATCAATGATGCCTTCTCCCTGTAGGGAGGGACGGGGCGTGCCACATACTATGCAAAAAAACTCCCTATATCATGTATTCTGCTGAGAGCAGACTGCGCAGATCCAATATCTCCCATCTTATACACATAAAAATCACTTCCTGGTTTGCTCACATATATCTCTGTACCACCTAAACGATGTAAGCTCTGCTGCTACTTCATACCATGTATTAGTATTCAGCAATTTAACATCAGCTAACTTCCCTTATTTTCCTTTCTGTGTCATGCCATTCCGCAGCTTGAAGTCCGCCATTCTTATGAATTTCATATACTTTATACCTTCTAAAATTCTTCACATACTTAACACCTTCGTGTTCTGCCACTATCTGGGGGGCCATTTCCTCATCAGGAAGCAAAAGGCTCTCCTGTTGCTTGGCCACTTTATTTCCCATTGCAAAAATAAAAATAAAAAACACAACAATAAAAACCTCAAGGATGTACGTATATAAAAACACAAAAAATGAAAGGAAAAGGACAGCTTAAAAAAACTGAAAACACGTATGTCGCAGCAAAAATGATAGATACTATTTAGTTTCACTTCTTCAAATAAATGCTATACCATAGCCAGATTGCAAAAACAGGAAACTTAGCAAAAAAAAGAAAAAAAACAGATGTGACAGTGTGATTTACAATGCATATATCTCTCCTAGCAGCGTGGAGGAGGGGAAGTTCAGAAAAGAGAAAAAAAACTTTCCTTTACAATTGTATGCACTTAAGCAACAATACGTGACATTAACAAACAAATATCGACGTCCGGGAGAATTGATGACCTCTTTATTATTCTGAGACACATGCAGGCCATTCTGGGAACAGACAACTATCAATCGCACTGGGCACACATATGCCGGGAAACCTACCACCCTCTGCTCCGGTCGTCCTGACTGGCCGCCGGCTACGGGAATCTGTGGCAGCACTCTAAGCTATCACCATCCGAGCCTGGAACATGGGACTGCCTGTCCCAGGACCTCCTGTCCCTCCTGCTGCATGGGAATCTGTGATAGCTTATCCAGTGATTTGACCTCCTGCCGTCTGTTACCCAGCCACCACAAACAAAACAGTCAACATTCCAGCTTTTCTCCCGGATCTCACACAAACATGGAACACATACACGGCACACAGCAGACAACTTGACTTATATCCCAGGGTTTGGGTACGGGCTCGGACTTTTTACACTATCTGGGAATGCGGTGGTGACCACACCTGACCGGCAGGAGGTATAGACCCAGACTAGGCACAGGGGACATTCAGGTAAGATGATAACATTTTCTTAAATTACTTATGGAGCTGCAGTCTCTGTCCCGTCAACCAAGGCCGTGGCCAATACCTCCGTCTCTCTGGTCAGCAAGGTCCCCTGTGATATTTTCGTCCTACCCCACGTTGGGCGCCACTTGTTATGGAAATTTGGTTTGGATAAATCTATCCTTGTGTGTGCTGCAGCCGTTCCCAATAAGACTGAGTATTTTGAGCGCTCAAGAATGAGACTGCACAACATTGTGCCAATAACATTCCATCAATACTGCCGATTTATTGTACATACATAGTTTTATAATTGCGTATAGAAAGGAGTGGTTAGGGGTGGTTAGTTAATTACCATATTGTCTAGTTCCTCTGTTATTGGCTATCTAAATGTATATGGAATATTGTGATTAATGCACATATGAATGCTGATTAAGCAACTAAAATTGAGCTCTCTGCATCTTTCTGCATCTAGGACAGAGTTGAGACATCTGATCAGCACTTAATACATCTGGCTTTGTTCCGCTTTTGCCTGGAAAACCCCCATACAGTCTGTCTGGCTTATATCAGTTTATGTCAGCCATTTTAAGCCATTGATTATAAACTAGCTGAGTAATATATTAGCTTTGGATATATGAGTATATATGATTATAGAGGAGTATACATGCAAGTGAGATCTACAAGATATATATATATTTCTAGCACAACATGACACCCTTGCTAAATTAACATTTTTGTGGGAAAATGTGATTTTTTTATTTTCACAGCTTAACTTTGTAAACTTCTGTGAGGCACTTGGGAGTTCAAGGTGCTCACCACACATTTAAATGCATTCCTTGAGGAATCTAGTTTCCAAAATGGGGTGTTTCTATTGTTTAGGTACATCAGGGGCTCTCCAAATGAGACATTGCGTTAACTACAGTAATGATTCCAGCAAATTTCACATTCAAAAAGTCAAATTGCGCGCCTTCCCTTCTAAGCCTTGCCATGCACCACAACAATAGTTTTCTCCAACATATGAGGTATCGGCATACTCTGGAGAAATTGCTCAATAAACTGTATGATGCCATTTCTCCTGTTACCCTTATGAAAATGCAAAATATGTGATTTTTTTATTTTCAGGGTTATAAACTTATGTGAAGCACCTGAGGATTCAAGGTGCTAACCACACATGCAAATATGTTCCTGGTGGGGTCTTCTTTTCAAAATGGGGACACTTGTGGTGGGTTTCTACTGTTTAGGCACATCAAGGGCTCTCGAAAGGGGACATGGTGTCCCCTTATGTTTCTAACAACATTTACATTGAAAAAGTCAAATGACGCTCCTTGCCTTCTGAGTCCTGCTGTGCGC